>NC_133617.1:440681782-441281782 GCF_048593235.1 Sminthopsis crassicaudata
CAGGCCAAGCTCAGCTTGGTAGGCCAAACTTTTTGTTTGGCCATGATTACCTCAGGGTGAATGGAGATAGCAGTTATTTATGTTTTGGCCAGAAATCCTGAAGCTCTTTCCCTCCCAGATTGGTTTTCAATTTTTTTCTTTTTTTTTTTTTGACTACATGAAAATGATCATTATTTGCTTCATTTCTTTTTACCTAGCCTTCATCACTGAATGGGCTTTGTCAAAACTGAGACCTATTAAAGACCTTAGATTAAAAAATCCTGGGTCTCCTTCTGCATCCATAGCCATCTCCAGTTGTCCTGATATGTATCTGTCATTGAACCCAGATGGCTCCAAAAGAGAAAGAAAGGGTGGGATTTTACACAGCCCTCCCTCACTTAGATCCCATCTATTTGTATGTAAAGTCATCACTTCCCTGACGTCATGGTTGTCTTTGAGAACAAAGAATAAACACAACTTTATAATTCAGCTATACTGGCCCACTGACTGCTCTAGAAATACAATACTCCAGCTCCCATTTTTAAGTGTATATATAGACATAGATATACAAACATATATATATATATATATATATATATATATATATATATATGTTTCAAGATTCATTTCAAATGTCACCTTCTTTAGTAACCTTTTCCTATTTTCCTCAATTGCTAGTAACTGCCTTAGAGATCCCCTTCCAACCATTCTGATATGTTTATATGTCTATATGGTGTCTGGATGCCTACATAAAGAGACATACATATATATGTAATACAGACACACATGAATCCACATATATGTGTATGTGTATATATGTGTGTGTGTGTGTGTGTATGTGCACTGTGCCTGAAGTCAAGAAGATCTGAATCTAAATCCAACCTCAGACATATTAGCTGTATGACCTTGGACAGGTCATTTAAACCTATTTGCCTTAATTCACTGAAGAAAGAAAGTGAAAACCACTTCAGTATCTTTGCCAAGAAAACCCTAATTAGGGATCACAAAGAGTAAGATTGACTAACTAAACTGCAACTAATCAGCAACAATCTCAGACAGGAGAGTGCTGGCATATATAAATAGGTGCATGCATACATGTGATATGTTTACACCCACACATGCATACATATTTTATATGCATATATGTGTTTGTGCATGTGTTTGTTATTACACACAAATATACATACATTGATATGTGCATAAACAAAAATGTTATATATACCCAAGAAACATTTTACAAACAAACATATGCATATATGTATATTGTATTGGGAATAGATTCTCTACCAAAGGTGGCATTTAGGGTGAATCACATGAGGAAAATTAAGAGATGGAATGCAGATGAAGAGCCTTCTAGATATGAGGAACATCCATTGTGTTATCCATGGTGTCTGTGTGTGTTTGTATATACATACATGTACCTGTTAGGTTCTTACTAAGTGCTAATGAGATAATGAGATACTAGGTTCTTACTAAGTGCTAAGTCAGTACTTAACAATTCTCTAGTTCTAGCCTTTACTGGGAATTTTACTTGTGAACTCCTGGGGAGGAACTTGCATGCTTAGGAGGAGCAAGTTCCTTGGTTGAAGTAATTTTTCCCAGAAGCCCTTGTGTTATCCCACACCCATTCTCTGGAAGGATAAAAGACGGCAGCAGAAATAGAGAGTCTTGTCTGGGCCAGACTTGAGGCGGCTCTCTGGAGAAAGAAGAAGTCAGTACTCTGGACCAGAGTTGGTGGCAACTGTCTGGAGACAAGGGCTCTCTACAGGAAGAAGAATCTGTCTGAGAGATTTGAGTTGACACAGCAGATCTCCTCCCAGAGAGCGATCGGCAGCTTCTGGAGACGACAGCACAGTACATGTACCCACATAAGTAGATACATAGACAGACAGGTAGCTGTGTGCACATATTATATTTGTATATATTGAAAATATGTAAGGCAAAATATAATTAAGCAAGGAGAATCACACAAAGACATGAAATTGGGAATAGGCATGCCCTATTCATTGACCAGTAAGAGAAAGTATATTAGCAGAAGACAGGTTCTACTGGGGGAACGATGAAAAATAAGGTTAGATGAAAGAAGTGGAACTAAATATGAGGAGCTTTGGAAACCAAGAAGAGAAGTTAATTTTACAAATACATATGCATATATGTTAATATATTTCATGGGAGTCAAAATAATATAAATATATATTAGATACATAGCACATATACATATGTATACTTTGTATATGGTCATTTATTATATGTATGTGTGTATATGTGCATATACATTTATATTTCCTTTTTCCCTCCCTAGAAGTGACCATAAGCTGCTTGAGAGCAGGTACTGCTTTTACCTTTCTTTGTATCTCTAAAGTTTAATATAACACTTAAGTCTTAGTAACCAATTAATAAATCATTCTTGATTGATTAATTGATTGACTTTCCTGAGTAAAGTACTGAATTTCTCTTGGCCTATCTTTATATGCAGTTCAACATGATGCCCCTATTTCCATTCTTTTGAATATTTCCTTTACTAGGATTTCCTTAGTTCTGCAAGACCTTTTTTGAGCTCCAGGGATCAACAATAATCATCACTGGATTCAATTCCACAAGCATCCTAGTCCCAGCTGCCTTATTTTGCTGTAGGTCTGAATTTTATTTTTCGTGCCCTTTATGATTATTGGCAGCATCATTTCTTTTTTTTCTGGGAAAAGGGGGTACATAAATTATTGCTAGTGTATAAGCTCATTTGCTCTGTGTAAAAAAAAAAAAAAAAGAAATGGTTCTCATTGAGCTTGCAAACACTGTTCAATTCAGATAACAATTATTAATTGTTGCAATAGGTTAAGAAAGAGCCATGGTAGAGTAGCAAGTTAGAGGGCAAATGTAGAATGAAAGAGAGAGTCCTTTGAAGCATATTGATTATGTGACCCTGGGAAAGATCACCTGAGCTTTTACTGCCAACAGCAATCTTCTAAGACAGGGCATCTTATCTTATGGCCTATGGAAGCCTTTCACCCCCAAAAGTGTGTGAACACATTTAGGAGACAAACTTTCATAGGAGAAAATTACATCTTTATTTTCACTAATCTTTAATGAAATTTAACATTCCTTCAGTTATACACCTTGAAAAAGGAAAACATTGTTCTGAGAAAGGTCCACAAGACAAAGAATGGTCAAGAATTTTTAATCAAGATGAGAACATGAAGAATAGTTGAGTCTATGCCTTGTTGGCTATATCTGAAAGTCATCTAGACAGATGCAATCATAGGTCTGAATAAAAAAAAAATCACTAGCCACTGAGCTTATAAAAGGACAAATGAAAAAGTCCTTGAAATCCTGAAGAAAGTTATTTTCTACTAGAGAAGGAAAAAATAGCTGATACTTATCTCACACTTTGCAGATATTCTTTTTTGAAAGATAGGCTTAAAAGTCATTAATTAACTAATTAAGTGTGCCCCTCTCTTATGGATGAAAAGACAGAGACTCAGAGAAATGAAGTGTTTTTCCACAATCACAAAGTTAATAGATGTCAAAGGTAGTATTTGAACATGAGTTTTTCCTAATAGTAGGTTGAGCATGTTTATGACATCTGTTATATAGCTGCCTTATATTCCTTGTTTCCTTCATTTAACCTTGTGCCTTACTGCTACCCCAATAATTTTTTTTCTAGCTAATGGATTTTCTCTTAGTGGTCCATATGCCATACCTACTCCCAATTTCGTCCCTTTATTTGTGAGGCACTCCATGCTTCATTATGTTTTTTCTTATATTGCCAGTTATCATGCTCCACAGGAATCCATGTGATGGTTATTACAAACCTAGGCAACCTAGAGAAAGGTAAGCTTCCTCTGGGGCAGAAGATGAGAAGAGAACAGACCTGGAACTAGGAAGAAAACAGACATACTACAAAGGCCAGGCTGGGGCATGTTAGTCTAGGCCCTCATAACCAAAGGACTGAACTGAGCCGGAGAATTGCTATTGATTAAAGAGAATCCAAGGCAGAGAGATTCTGCCAAAATTTAGGGAACAAAATTCAGACAGGACCCTGGAGCTAATGCTGTCTGCATTCAAGTTGCTTCCCAGAAACTTAATGTGTGTGTGGATTTTTTGTTTGTTTGTTTGTTTTTTTATTCCAGAGGCTGGCAGATTTGTGTGGCCAACCTCAGGTCTCTTCTTAGCACTGATATTCTAGGCACATTGAAGGCCTATATCCTTAGTAATTGTTTCATTTGTTCAATTGTTTCATTCTCTCTTCAAAAAAATTTAGTCTTCTTGAGGATAGGGCTGAGAGAAACTCTTTTCTAATGTGTGCCACCCCAACTACCCTAACATTGCCAAGTACAATTTAGAGTACAAAAATACTCAATAATAATCAGTAAATAATCAGCTGGTCTGCATGGTCTTGACCCTCACATCTGCCACTCTTAACACCCCACTCTTTACTTTTCTTTTGTATACTGTCTTCCAGAATTGCCTTGAGGGTAAGAACTGTCTTTTCCTTATTTGTATTCTCAGAGTTTAACATAGTGCCTTACACATAGTAGAATTCATAGACTATTAGCTATTGGAATGGGACAAAAAAAAGAACTCTAAATTCAATATAAGTCAAAAGACACTGAGAAATTCTTAAAGTAGACTGTACATTTTGGATCTTGCCCCTCTCTTCCTTCCATTTCTCCTTCCTTCCTCCCTCCTTCCTTCCTCCCTCCTTCCTTCCTCCCTCCTTCCTTCCTCCCTCCTTCCCTCCCTCCCTCCCTCCTTCCTCCTTCCTTCCTTCCTTCCTTCCTTCCTTCCTTCCTTCCTTCCTTCCTTCCTTCCTTCCTTCCTTCCTTCCTTCCTTCCTTCCTTCCTTCCTTCCTTCCTTCCTTCTTTCCTTCTTCCTTCCTTCCTTCCTTCCTTCCTTCCTTCCTTCCTTCCTTCCTTCCTTCCTTCCTTCCTTCCTTCCTTCCTTCCTTCCTTCCTTCCTTCCTTCCTTCCTTCTTTCCTTCCTCTACCTTCAACAGCAGTTAGAGTAAATGAGCTCTGGTTTGAAATCAGGAAAACCTTACTGGATTTCAGATATGACTCAGTTTCCTTACTTGTAAAAGGAATAACAATAGTACCTATTTCACAGTATTCTTTTGAGGGTCAAATGATATGTTTATAAAGCACTTTGTAGAGTTCCTAGTTACATAGTAAGTGCTTAATAAATATTTTTCTTTCCTATCCTTTCCTGCTGCTTTACACTCTTGTAGGAAATGCATATAAGTTTAACTAAATTATTAACCAGCAGTGACCTATACCAACGTGGGGTTGACATGTCAAAAGTCATGTTTTATTCTGTTTGAAGAATGAAAATTGTGACTATCCACCTATCTACAGAGCATCTTTTTTTAAATTAGGTAAGTTTACTGCAGCTTGATTAACCTGAATTAGAAATCACTGTGGTTTGAATTAATGAGTTCTACTCTACCATGATGTGCCCATAAATATGCAGTACCTGTAATTGGTTAGTGGAGGGGGAGATAACTAAAAGGGAAAGTCAGAATAGATTTAAACTCCAAAGAAGCATATGGAAAAAAGTTAGAGAATTACAGTGGATGAAAATTATAGAGTCCTTGGATGGCATAGCACATAGAGTTCTTGGCTTGAAGTCAAGAAGATTTGAATTCAAAAATGTGTCAGACACTGGCTATATGGCCTTGGCAAGTCACGTCTTTGCCTCAGTTTCCTCATCTGTAAAATAGCCACGATTATGATAGTATGTCCCTTTCAGAGGTGTTAAGAGACTCAAATAAGATAACATATGTAAAACATTTTGCAAACCTTATAAAGGTAACTAAACATTTAAACTATTCTTATGCTTTTACTGATTAGAGGTGCAGAATTGTAAATAAGATAAAGAGAGATAAAGGGAGAACTGCCAGAATACACAGGAGCCACTTGACAGCAGCTGCTGGAAATCCAACCCAGACCACAGAATCGATCTCCTCTTGTGAGAGGATGATACTCCGAGACTGAGAGGCAGTTGATATTCTTTGACCTCTCTGACTGAGAGACTGTTGCATTGTCTGTCCTCTCCTTTTCCCTCTTGCCTCCAATTTATCTCATTTCCAGTGTGTCAGCAAAGGCTGCTGTAAGGGTTCTTTAAATGGGTCAGCACAGTGCAACAGGAGGTTTGAGTGTCCAGGAAGTAGTTTTCTGTAGTTAGGGACTGCCCCATGGGGGGGGGCTCTTATCATATTGAGATAGCTTCTTAATGGGAGATGGCTCCCTCTATGATTGGCTGTGTGTGTGTGATCTCACAGACCCTTTTTAAGCCCAATGCAAACAGCACGTCAATCTCTTTATCCTGGGATAGCTGAGCCAAGTGGATGGATAACAAAAAGAGGTAAGGAGCTTGATAATAATGAACCCGTGGGTCTTCAGACCACATGTTCACTAGGGAATTAACAAGTCAGGGCATTATGTGAGCAAGTATAATAAAGGCTTTAAGTTTGCACATGGCTGTTCTTGAGCGCATTATTGGTTATTAAACTATATAGTTCAAGAAATCGTAGCCAGAGATCTCTGAAGGCCTCAGAGGAGGCGAGCCAGGTAGAATTAGTTGACACTGCAAAGGTCAGTAGCCAGAGATATCCTAATGCTCTGGGAATTAGGAGAGACTAGTAATGTGAAATATCCCGTAATGGTAGGGCTTTCACAGATGAAGTGACTGCTCAGGGTTAAGTAATAAAACAATATTTTACAGGCTTCCTTGCAGCTCCTTCAGATATTATGATCCACAGATATGGAGGCGCTCAGAGAATTGGCCTGTACATTAACAAAAGATGTATGGTTTTGTCCCAAGTTAGAAAATTTGGAGGGTACAAAAATTTATTCTATGTTTTATTTTAAGGAGAAGGTATAGAGGGAAGGGATGCATGAAGGAAGGGAAGAGTAGAATGCCTTCCAGGTAGATTGGGGGTTATGTATGTTTTCTTCTTGCATAATTTCCAACTTCTTCTAATGCAAAGCTTCTTAAAATGTGGGGTACATCCCCAATGGAGTCTCATAACTGGATGTGAAGGCCACAAAATTATGATTTATTGGCAATAAATATTTGATTTACACTGTCTATCTCTTTTATATACTTCTCTACCCAATGTCATATAAAAATTTTCTCTGGTAAAAAGAAGTCTCAAGTAGAAGAAGTTTATGAAGCCTTGCTCTAAAAGTATCCCTTCCCAGGCTTTGTCCCTTTCCAAGTGGTTCCATCTTTCTTACCTTCAGTACTTCCCCCCAGTGAAGGTGATTAATCCTAGTGCTATATCTCCTCTAGCATGCTGAGTTATAATGAGGTTTCTCTAATAAAATAAAAATAACATGAGTCCTCAAGCCCCATTAGGTGAAAAAATATTACCTATGACATAACTAACATTCCATCCCCAAAGTCATTACAGTAACTAATTTCCTCTCCTCTTGAAAGTGAAGTATAATCACTCAAAAGGATTAAGTCTCTCCATCCACACAGAAAAGCTCAACTGGATGAATAATGCTGATTTTTGCCATTTCCTGAAGAGAACTTGTTTCTCTATCTCTCTCTGTCTCTCTGTCTTTCTCTGTCTCCATACATACACACATACTAACACATGGGACTGACAGCACATATAGACAATAAACTGGACCCAGACGTGAAAAGAAGAAAAGTGCCATCCAGACTGATTGGGGATAACAAAAAGTTCTTTTATTTACTCCAAGTCTCCCACAAAAGAGACCATATTTATTGAATACAAAAATTGGATACCCAGTGAATATCTTAAACCGAATTCATCCAAAATGGAACTCTTTATTTTTCTCTCTCAACCTCCCTGTTCCAGTGTTCCCAATTATTATTGAGAGCAACACAATCTTACCAGTCCCTTATGATCATAACCTCGGTGTTATCCTGGGTTCCTTACTAGCTCTCATCCTCATATCAAAGCTATTGTCAAGTCCTGTTGATTTCAGGTTTGCAACATCTTTCAAATATCCCCCTTGTCTCCTCCAGCACAGCTATCACAATAAAGAAGGCCCCTCATCACTTAGGCGTGGCCTATTGCAATAGTCAGTTTGACTACTTCAAATCTCTCCACTCCAATCCATCCTCCATTCAGTCACTAAAGTGATTTTCCTAAAGTGAAGTTATGAGAGTGTCACCACCTATCAAGGTTGATAAATTTCAGTGGCTTTCAGAAGCCAATAAAAAATAGTGTGTCATTCAAAGTCCTTTATAACCTAATATCCTCCTATCATTCCAGTCTTCCTATACTATTCCCCAGTGCATACTCTTTAATCCAGTGACATTGGTCTCCTGGCTGTTCCATTAAGACACTCCTGTCACTCAACTATGGAAAGGTTTTTTTTTTTTTTTTGTTAATTATCCCCCCCCCAGGGGTGGAGCCAAGATAGTGGAGAAGGCACATGGGCCTCTTTAAGCTCCTCTGATGCCCTCACTACCAATCTTTGAATTCAGCTCAAAAATAGAGCTTGACTGGTGAAATTCAGGAAGATTAGATAATCTGGAGGACCACCAGAGCAGGTTTGTTCTAAGGGGCGGGAACAGACCAGAGGCAGGCAGGGAGATAGAAAAGACTGGCATCCTGAGTGGACCAGGGACATGGGGTAGCCTCTGTGGCTAGAAGAGTAGTGGAAATGACTCTGTCATAGGCTGAATGCTTTGCCTTGATTGTAAAGCAGTGGACCAGCAGAGAGATTAGAGCCAGAGGTACAGGGTGTTCTAAAAACTCCAGATCCTAACAGGATCTGATTGTACCCCCCCCAACAGGAAGTGACTCAGCATAGACCAGCACAACTGTGCAACTGTATGCTGAAGCATGGCCAGGGCAGCTGCAAATCTACACAGCAGGAGGGTGCAGCCTGGGGCACCTTCTAATCTGCACAGTGGGGCACTCAGCCTGGGGCAACAGAATTTCCACAGCTAGACTGTGCTTCCAGGGCAGAGATACTTCCAGTCAGTGCAGGGCTATTTGCTGCTAATACCCACAGCCCCATAGCAGGCTTTGGATAAGGGTAGTGACACTTTCACTGCTCAGCCTCTTACCTCAGGGCAGTTGTTAATCCACACAGCAGGGTTTTTCTTCCCAGGTTATTTTTACCTTCTGAATCCAATTCTTCCTGTGCAACAAGAAATTCAGTTCTGCACACATATATTGTATCTAGGATATACTATAACACATTTAACATGTATGGGGTGGAGGGAAGGAGGGGAAAATTCAGAACAGAAGTGAGTGCAAGGGATAATATTGTAAAAAAAATATCCATTCATATGTACTGTCAAAAAAAGTTATAATTATAAAATTAATTTTAAAAAATAAAGTATGAAATTAAAAAAACAGTTCCCCCCTATGCCTACAACCTTCTCCCACTTATGCTCCAACTACTGGTTTTACTGCCCTTCTGTAAACTCCAACTAAAACCTCATCATTTACTGGAAGTCTTCCCTAACTCTTCTTGATTCAAATGCCTTCCTTTTGTTAATTATTTCTCATTTATCTTGTAACTTGCTTTGTATATTTGAATTTTGCCTCTCTTATTAGACTATAACCCTTTTGAAAGTAGAAGCTACCTTTTGCCTTTTCCATGTGTGTACCAAGCATTCATATAGTCCTTAGTCCATAATAGGTATTTGAGACACGGTTATTGATTAAGTTGGTTAATACTGCTATGTAGTAATCTGACATGGATCAGTGCTGCCTTTAAATAAGTGTCATCAATGGAGATGAATAGGATATACATGGTATATAAACACAGTCATATATAAACATGACAAATTCTGACAAACAAAAGGGAAGGGCATTACCATGGGAGAAATGGACTTGTAAAATGGTAAGAATGAGAAATCACAGGTGTACAGTTAGGGTACTCCACTTATTAAGCAAGTGTTCTCTCATTTACTGTTTTACTCAGCATATATCTAGAAAGTTAGAAAGGACCTTGGAAAACATGGAATCCACTCTCTCTTTTTAACAGTTGAAGGAACTTCCTGAGATATTAAGTATAGGAGGCAAGATTTTAACCGAGGTCCTCCCTGACTCTGAGCTCAGTGCTCTATCAACTATATAGGTCAACATTCAGATAATTAGGAGCACAAGATAATTGGAACTGGCTTCTAATTCTATCATATGTTTTTTTAATAATAATTTTTATTTTCAAAATACATGCAAAGACAGTTTTCAAAATTCATCCTTGCAAAAGCTTGTTTTCCAATTTTTCTCCTTTCCTCCTCCCCTCTCCCCTCCCCTAAATATCAAGTAATCCAATATAAGTTAGACTTGTGCAATTATTCTAAAACTATTTCCACATTTATGATGCTGCACAATAGAAAAAACAAAGAAGAAAGAAAAACGTTAAGTAAACAACAATAAAAAAGGTGAAAATACTATGTTGTGATCCACATTCAGTCCTCAAAGTGCTCTCTCTAGGTGCAGATAGCTTTCTCCATCACAATACCATTGAAATAAGCCTGAATCACCTTGCTGTTGAAAAACCCCATCACAGTTGATCATCACACAATCTTGTTGTTGCTGTGTATAATGTATTTTTAGTTCTACTCATTTCACTTAGTCTCAGTTCATGTAAGTCTTTTCAGGCCTTTCTGAAATCATCCTACTGATTTCTCTTCTAGAACAATAATATTCTATTCCATTCATGTATCATAACTTATTCAGCCATTCCTCAGCGGATGGACACCCACTCACTTTCCATTTTCTTGCCATAATAAAAGGTCTACTTGTTTGTTTTTTAAACTTGTTGTGTCATTGACACTTCTGGATTTTGCTTTCCCACTGCTTCTTGCCAAGATGTCCCATTATCTGAGCTCTATGGGACTTTGATTATTCAGTGCTTCCTGTTCCTCTCCAGAAGAGCAGTGAACTGGATTCTAATTCAAACTAAACATGGACAGACAGTGCACTAGCTGCAATTGTTTCCCCTCCACTTCAAACAACTAATCCTCAAAAGTTCCTGTCAGCTCACACTTTATCTCATTTCTACACTAGCCCCACGGATCTTTTAGAAATCAGCTGGAGCTTGGTAGATCCACCTGCTTTCAGTATACTTTCAGGTAGGATTTGTCCAAGGTTTAGGACCATCAGTATGGAAGATAGGATATAGTTGTCATCCCTGTTACATATTATTTTCATATCATAAATCATAAAACAGGTATGAGGACACATTTCATACTAAGTAGTATGTATTTGACCTAAGTAGATCAAATAATGCTATTTGCCTCTGGCACCAAAATTATTAGTTGGAGCTTGGTGTGTGTGTGTGTGTGTGTGTGTGTGTGTGTGTGTGTGTGTGTACCCTCCACCATCATGCAATCTAAGCCATCTGTAAAAGCCAATTCTCCTTTGACTTTTATCATTTACAACCCTAGCATTTTCTAGGTCTGAGACTCTATTGGCCTTTCTAATGCTTTACTGCATCTCCAGTTGTCTTGATCTATATTTGGCCACTGGAATCAAATGGCTCTAAAAGGGAAAATGAGGCAAGTGATCTTGTACAAACCTTCTTTATTTAAATCCAATTCACTTGCATGTCATGGCATCACCTCCCTTTAGTCACGGTTCTCTTTGACAAATAACAACCTTTGCACATAAGCCTTTACATTGGCAACTAGCTACAAACTTAACAAAAACTTCAGCGGCAAGTAGGCCATCTATCTGTCTTTTACTTGTGGTATATTGTGGTGTACAGGGACTGTATGATGTACTTCATCTGAAAGACAATCTTCTGAGGATTTTATGAAATTTGATTTTCTGACTTTTGCAATTGTAAAAGATAAAGTTGATCTTCTTATTTCCTATAAGCATGTTTTTGAAAACTACCTAGTGGCTTTCATTTCACTGATTATTCTGCATTCAAACTTATAATTACTATTGTTATTATTATTGTGAGAAAATTAATCTTCTCTAATTAAATAGGTGGAGTTCAGATATAAACTGTCCTAGAATGAGTTACCTTTCTGCTGTTATTCTTTGATATTCAGTTTTCTATGGGTTATTTTGCAAGTGGATTAAATACTTGCTTTTGTAATTGAGTAAAAGTATTTTCATTATCATCATTTATATATACTACATTCTATTTATTGTGTGTATCTCCTAAATTTGTATGCATTTACAATGCTTGTTTTTTCAGGTAAACTATCTTTTAGCTAACATATTCTATAGTTAGTGACAAGAATTTTGTTAACAAAATTTAACACAAATTCATAACATGCTGTGAAACATAGCAGCAAGCTTTTCTCATTTTCATGATTTCTTTCCATAGCACCAGAATGCCTGGAACATATTTTATGTGGTCTATGTACATAATATTTCATATCATCAGAAATTCTTACTTTTTGAAATGTTTGATTGTTATTAACTCCTGGAAATTAGGTTATTAACTTCTGGAAATATCTAAGGTAATGCATTATGTTTTAGCCTTACATTTTAATATACTGTAATCATAATCCTTTTGTATTTGGGTGGCACCTTTTGTTACCTTATAACCTTTCACAAATTAAAGTTCTTCAGTCTTGACAGTGTCCCTGAATACAAAAGACAAGAAAAAAAATGAGGACTTCTGTTAATGCTGCAAAGACTAAACTGACATATACACTTGGCCAAATAAAAAGTGGAAATGGAAACAGAAATCTGTGATTATCATTTAATTCCTCTTTATCACCACCACCACCATCATCATCAGTCCCCTAAATTAAGCAATTCTAAGTATTCCAAAATAGTCCCAGAAGAATTCATAAAAGTATTCAGTTGTTCATACTTATTTCTTTTTATTTAACCTTACACAGAACATTTTAGGCCTGATATGATTGATATGTTCTGAGTTTCATGTAGCAGATCTTTATTAAAAAGGGGAAAAAAAGATAAGTTCATCATTAAAGATGTAAACAGACATTCCAGAAAAGGGAATGTAAGGAATGATGTCATAGCAACCCATTAGCTTGATTTTTTGGAACCCTTTATAATGATCTCATCATCATAAATTCTTTTGGTGTTTTATTGTAAGGACATTAATCATGATGAACTCATCTGTTACAATAAGATTATCATAAGCACTTTTCTCAACTCTTATAATTCAGTCTTCTTTAAGTGGTGCCTTTCTTCATTCTCGGATATTGTAACCTTTTTATTACAAGAAGCAGTTCCCAAAGTCAGTGTGTTCATGCATAAAGGACACACTGCTTCTTGACTGAGTGGTGTGTGTGTAGTGGCCCTTCTAACAAAGGCTCCTTTTTATATCTAAATTTCTGATTACATCCAGGACAGTAAGATAGGGAGGAAATAAATATTTATTAAGCAACTACTATGTACCTGGCACTGTGCTAAGTGCTTTACACATATTATCTCATTTGATCCTCAGACAACTCCTGAGAGATTCTGATGAGATCATTAAGATAAGTTAGTGATGAAGGATCTTACACAGCTAGGCCAGATTTGAACTCAGGTATTACTTTCTCCAGGGTTAGCTTTCTATCCACTGGACTACTAAACTACCTCTAATGAGCTCTCTGTCTAGAAACTATATTTCCACAGGTGCTGATCACCAATTTTTCTGTAATATCTATTCTTAGAGAAAAACCTGGGACATTGAAGGATTCAATTGTTTATCTATGCTTACACAGCCAAGATGTATCAAAGGCTTGAATTCAGGTCTTTTTGTTCCAAATCAAGGATTGCATACTCTAGGACATTCTCCATCTCAGAGGACACATTAACTTGCTCTATTTAGATTAGAATTTCATAAATTCAGAGCTGAGATATCAGACTTTGATATCTTCACTTTACAGGTGAGGAAACTGAGGCCCAGGGGGCATAAGTAGCTTGCCTAAGACACTCTCTGAGGTTGGTATTACCTTTAAAAAGTCTATTTTGTTAAAAGAATGAAGCAATCCACTATTCTTTTTCTTTTGTTTCTTCTGAGAAAATGAAGGCAAAATCAGAGGTCATACTGCCCCAGGAGTCAGAAAACCTACATTCAAGAATTTTGTTATTATGTAACTGGTCTATTTGTCTAAATTCTGAGACTCCTATTTTGAGAAAAATGGACTCAGTTACCTCTAAAGTCCCTCTCCTTTAAGCCCCAAATTTTATGTTCTATTATCTGTTACACAGAACTTTTCTGAGATGTGAACTCAGGCCTCCTAAATACCTATTTGTTTATTCCCATATTAAATATAGTTTCATCAAATACAATAGTGAATAACGTCTTACCTTAAGAAATATATGACCTAGTAGGAGAGATGAAAAAAAGAAACAAACCAATCCCCAAGAAATAATTCAATACATTTCAGATAAATTCTTGGTTTCTCTTCTATATTGTTTTTTCCCAGATTCCTGGATTTCCCAAGAAATAGGAAGTTAACAAATCATAAGACCTATTTCTATACAAGTTTTACCTGTATTCATTGATCTTCTGCTGAAAGCTTAGAGCAGTGTTATGGGGTGAGTACTGGGCTGTAAGTCAAGAGACCTACATCTGAATACTAGCTTTGAAATGTATTAGTTGTGCAAACTTAGAAAAATCACAAACTCTCTGGGCCTCCATTTCTTGAAACATAAAATGAGACAAAAAAATTGTACTCCTAACTACATAGGATTCTTATGAGGATAAAATGAAAATGCTAGCTGTTATAATTATCATCCCTATAGGCTCGCTGATTATCATAATATTTCTCTACAGGAACCTCACTCCCTTTGACTCATAAATCATAAACTATTATCAAAGAAATTATATTTCATTGATATCTACTTCTGTCTCACTGTCTCAATCTCATATTGTAAATAAGGGATGAAGAGGCTTGCCCAGTACCAGAAAGACAGAGACTGGCATAAGTGGAACTTGAATCTAGTCTCATGTGTTTTCCTCACCACAATGTCACTTTCTATCTTTGGTCATCTTGCTTTAATCAACTGCATGTTAGACATTTCAAATTGGATGTTTTGTATGCATTTCAAGGATAATGAATTCAAAATAGAACTTGTTAATTATCTGCCCAAAGCATCCATCTTTCTTTTTATTTTTAAGCTTTTTATTTTCAAAACATATGCATAGATAATTTTCAACATTCACCCCTGCAAAACCTGTATTCCATTTTTTTCTCCCTTCTTTCTCCTTCCCCCTCCCCAGGATAACAAGGAATCCAGTATATGTTAAAACATGTGCAATTCTTCAATACATATTTCCACAATTACCATGCTGCACAAGAAAAATCAGATCAAAAAAGGAAAAAAAGGAAAACAAAAACAAAATGGAAGTAAACAACAACAAAAGGAGTGAAAATGTTATGTTGTGATCCACACAATCAATCCCTACAGTCATTTCTCTTGATGTAGATAGTTTTCTTCATCACAAGATCATTGGTATGGGCCTGAATCATCTTGCTGTTGAAAATAGCCACATCCATCAGAATTGCCCATCATATAATTTTGTTGTTGCCATGTACAATGTTCTCCTGTTTTTACTCACATCACTTAGCATCAGTTCATTTAAGTTTTTCCAGGCCTCTCTGAAATTATCCTGCTGATGGTTTGTGATAGAGCAATAACATTCCATAACCTTCATAAATCATAACTTATTCAGCCATTCCCCAACTAATAAGCATCCACTCAGTTCTTTGCCACTATAAAAAAGGGCTGCTGGAAACATTTTTGCACACATAGGTCCTTCTCCCTTTTTTATGATCTCCTTGGAATACAAACCCAGTAGAGACACTACTAGATCACAGGGTAGTTCTTTAGGCACCATTCCACTTTCAAACTTTTCTATTACTTTTCAAAACATTATCATTTTTCCAGTCACTCAGGATTACAATTTGGAAATAATCCTTGTCTTCCTCATTTTACATATTTGCTTAGTTGTCAAATCTTGTTTTTAGTTCCTCAACTTATATCTTCTTTTTTTTTTTTTTTAATTCACAAGCATGCAATACATCTTCCTTGGACCAGTTTGGCAGCCTTTTAATTGGACATCCTGCCTCCCCTCAGAATCCATCTTCCACACAAGTTGCCAAAGTGATTTTTTTCTAAAGCATGAGTCTGGCTATGCCATTTATTTCTAGGGAAAAATACAAACCCTTGTATTAGACATTTAAATTCCTTCACCAGTTTCTTCCAAACTACTATTCCAGGCAGTTTATATATTATTTTAATCACTCCCTGGTCTTGTAAAACTGACTTTTTGATTATTTTTCATGTAGAAAATCTTTCATCTCTCTGTGCCTTAACAGAGGACTCCTCACATAACTTTTTAGACTCTCTACTTTCCTCCAAAGCTAAATTCAACCAAAATCTACAAGAGCTTTTTCTTGAATTTCCTCAAGTAGATAGGTGAGGTAGGAACCCCACCTCAAATTTCCCTATATTTATTTTGCACATGTTCTTCAAAAGAATATAAGGTCCTTGTGGGCAGAAATTATTTCATTTTTGCATTCCCAGTGCCAAAAACAGTCCTTAGTACATAGTGCTTAATAAATGTATATACAATATTTCATATTCCTAGTCCCATACATCTAAATTAAAGAAAGCAAAGTGACTCACAAATTCTCTAGGGCCGAACTTGGTCAAAATAAGTTTGGCACTGCCCCCATCCATATTAAAAATGAGGAAACTGAAACTGAGAAAAAGTTAAGTAATTTATTAAATTTCATCCTTTGTAAATGAAAGACAATAGGGAACAGTGAAAAGAGCTCTGAAGTTGGAGTCCACAGATTTCAGGTTAGTTTTATTTTGTTGTTGTTCTTTCCATTAACAGTTTTATGTTTATTCAATATATACTAATTATACTCAATTCACTTTGCATCAATTAATGTAATTCTTTCCAAGTTTCTTTGCATTTTTCCTGGTTGTCTTTTTTTTTTATGGCATAGTCATATTGCATTGCATCTATGTGTTACATTTTGTTTAATTAATCCCCAACCTACTCTAACTTTGTTTCTAAATCTTTGCTGTCACACACACATACACACACACACACACACACACACACACAGAGCTACTGTGAAGATTTTGCTACAAGTGTGATCTTTGTTTATGATGCAACTAGAAGTGGGACCTCTGGATTAAGGAATGTGGGAATGTTTAAAAATCACAATTTCTAGTAATGTTTACAATAGCTAGATTAATCCATAGCTTCACCAATAGTGAGTCAGATCTGATTTTTTATATTCCAAAATGAAGTAAATGAAGAAGAGGAGAAAAAACGAAGCAATATCCTGCACTTATGACTCTTGGCTCATTAACTATATGTAGGGATACAGGGCCTTACTGGGATACACTGACCTGTGGCTATTTAATTTATCATATGATGCTACTGAACATACTATGAATGTGTAGATATTATCAGTAAACCTAAGCATAATGATAGAGAGCATTATCCCAGAATGTGCAAAGTTAGCATTTTTCCAAAAAGGAAATTTTCATTGATCTTCACATTTAATTAAATCTTTGGCAATATGCACTACCTTGTAAACCATCATACAGACTTGTTATGTGCCTGTTCTCTTTCTACTTGCAAGGAAAATGTTTCAATTAGAATGAAAAAATGATTAAAGATATATATTTCTCATTTCTTGTCCTAGGTAACTAGGAAGAAATTGATATGAATATGCAACTAGTCTTTTATATTTCAGGTCAAATTACACTGATTCAATCATTCCCTAGCTCCATTTTCAAAAAATAAATAAATTATTTGTTTATCCTTTAGATATCAGACACATTACATGAATAAAATATCTGTGATGTATCAGAAGCAAAAAAAAAAAAAAAAAAGATATTGATTTGTTTCTTCTGTACCCTTAAGGAAAGAATAATTGACATGATTTAGGTGTTGTCAGAGATGCTCATGGACACATGTGTCGGGATTATAGGATCATGGATTTGGAGCTGGAAGGAATATCAGGGGCATCTAGTCTGATAATTGAGTCTGGGATATTGCCTAAAGTCACACACAGATTCAAATGCTAGTTCCCTGGACCAGGTGACTCTGGTTTATACAGACATGGTTAGTAGCCAGAATTTAGAAAGGCTAGGATTCTAGGGAAGCCAGAAATGCAAGCTAGTTGTTAACTGGTAATGAGGAAAGGGCTCTAAAACCGGGAAATGTGCAAGCACCTCTACTACTAAATAGGTGTGTGATACAAGATGACACTTCTCTCTTCTCAATTTCATCATCTGGAAAATGAGGTCAAATTCTAAGATATTTTTAGTAATTTGCTCTAATTTTCTAACTCAGATTTAGAACGTACATTTTTTTTAGTGACATTCAAATGTTAACTCTTTGGCAACAGTTATATGTTTTATATATTGTCAATGGATTCTGCTATTTGGAGCCAGAATTTGGGCAACTATCACCAGATTGCCTATTAGGAGTCTGTATCAGTAAATCTGATGCTACTACTTCTCCTGGGTGATGTCACACACTGACTACTGGCACTACACATTCCCCAGTTTCCCACATCAGTGTATGGATGAACACTGTTTTATAAACACTCTCAGGAGGTGAAATGGTCAAGCCTACTGTGCCTGGAGGCAAAGAATCCATAGGCTGGACAAGGACAGGTTTCACCTCTCCAGGTTTATCTCCGTAGTCCCAGCTGCATACAACTGTTTCCCTAATTGCAATCGCTTTTTCCCATCAGATTGCTTTTTGGCTGATTGACCATGTCTGAATTTTGAAGCTAGCCAAACCCCAGGCAAGCCTTGGTCTTAATGGAGAAAGGAAGGAGGACAGACCAGCCCCCACAATGGTGGGAGAGGGAGTATCTCTCTCCCAGTCCTTGTTGGTTCTTATAGGTGTCAATGTTGTAGAATAGGTGTCAATCTTGTAGAATTATATTGTCCTAAGGACATGTAAACTGGAGAATCATCTTAATTCCACTGAGTTAACATCTTGTTGTAAGATTAAATCAATCATACTGAACTAGAGAACTATTAATCATCATGCTAAACTAGCTAAACTAGTTTATCTAAACTAGATAAACATTGTCTTATCAATTCCACTCAGTTAACACCTTTCAAGTATATTTTTCCAGAGTTCTGCCCTTTACAATTTTCCATTTCCTTCTCCAGTTCATTTTACAGATGAGAAAACTGAGGTTCTTTACTGGCATGTTATAGGGTCAGTAGACTTATGTTTTAAACACACACAGAGTTTAACTAATTTTAGATTAAAACAAGTCACTTTTGTGCTTATGAGAAAGATGGAAGGATGTGAGCTGGATAAGGATATATAGTTGGGTAGATTTTGAGCCAGTTGAATGTTGACATTCAAAGACAAATCATTTACAATTCCATATCCATGTGGATGTTGTTTTCCAATAAAATGGTCCAAGAATATGCACTGTTTTAACATTTAATCTATGTTTTGAGTAAAACATAGATGACATTCTCAACAAATTTGTACAGATATCATAGAACTAAGAAGGATTCTTTATACAGATGGATAACAAAATGATCTTATTTTTATCTATTAAAAGAAAAAGTAAGAGGGATAAATAAACCAAGATGAACATCATATACCATATACAAATTGACCAGGCTAGCTTACAATATGATCGTCACCTCCCTTGTCCATCATGTTTAATGTAGCCTAAATTTGCCATAGTTTGTTTTAACTGATTCTAGGTAGTCTAAAAATTTGGTGATTTTCCATCCTTTTCTCCTATTTTCTGCTATAGAATCACCAATGGGAGGGGAATTAATGAGACTGAGACCATATAGTTTTTTTTTTCCCCTTGATACTTGGATTACCAATGGTATTTTCTACCATCATAGATAATGTTCATCATAGAATTCCAAAAGATTCCCTGTAAATTTATATATCATTCAAGTACTCTAATTTATGGAAAAACTTGTTCTTATTTAATCCAATTATCTATTCAGGCAAAAATGGATGAGAATGCTATTTTCTAAATCAGAAATATTTAAGAAATATGGTAATTGAGCTACATGCTGAATGCAACAATCCTTTGTATTTTCAGAACCAATTTAAAATGTAGTTGGGAAATATTTAACAAAATAAAAATACCATAAAGATAGATAACATTTTAAACCTAAGTTACATGTTAGATTTATTTATAGCTTAATTGAACCATATTCTATTTGAGTTTTACAACACTGGTTTGGATTATGATATTTTATTTATTAGACAAAACACATACAATGATCTAGATTCAAAACTGAAGAGGAGACATATGGGGAATTGTATAGTTGTTGTTTTTTTTAATAACCCCAAACTCTTCCCTAATACACATTTTTTTCTTAGCAATAATAACCTTTCATTAGGAGTAGCTAGATGGCACAATGGATTCAAATGAACACTTCTTCCTCAATTCAAATTTGGCCTCAGACACTTCCTAGATGTGTGGCCCTGGGCAAGTCAGTTAACCAGGTTTGCTTCCATTTCCTCATCTGCAAAATGACCTAGAAAAACAGATGATAAATCAATCCAGTATCTCTGCCAAGAAAACACCAAAGGAATCATGATTTGTTGGTCACAACTGAAACCCTTCAACAAAAGGAGTAATCAGTCTATATTTATTTGTTATTTAATTTTTACCAATTCTGTTCATTGTTTAAAGAGGCAGGAGAGTACATACAGTGTAGACATGTTAGATCTGGAATCAGTAGACTCATTTTGTAATTTTATCTCTGTACCTACAGGTAAGTCAATTAATCTTCCTTTTCCTCAATTTCATCATCTGTATCATGAATAGGTTAAGAATTGATCGATTCAAAAGTGTCCCTAACTTCCAAATCCATAAGACTATCTACCCTTCTCTAGTTGGCCCCTAACCATAACTTTAATAATACTTTCTCCAATTTTCCCAGAAAGCAGTCAAGCTTGCTAGCTCATAATTGTCAGACTCCACTTTCTTAGGGTTGGAGCTTTTGAAAACAGGGAAATTTTCATTAATTTGGTAGGTGGAATAGGTGCTTTTCTTTGCTCCACATTGGATTTAAGTAGTGATATTTATCATATTGTGTTTGTTTGTTTTTAAGTAGGCAGATAGATGGTGGAAAATTCCAATTTGGTTTGAATTCAAATTATTCAAATCTGATCTCGGAAAATTACTAGTTATGTGACCCTAAGCAAATCACTTAACTTTGGCATACCATTGGAAGGGCTGGTAGACACAGGAGCAGATCGTACAATCATTAGAGGTGCCAGTTGGCCCAGTCATTGGCCAAAGATTAAGGCAGACACTTATTATGTCTGGCATAGGAGAATCAATAGCAGCTGAAGTTAGTTTTGTCCCCATGAGATGGACATTTGAAGGTGAAACAGGAGTTTTTACTCCTTTTGTAGTTGAAAAATTTCCCATCAATACATGGGGAAGAGACATTTTACAGCAATTACAATTGAGTACTTCAGCTTTTTAGGCTAGGTTGCTGTTGAAGGCTTAAACCTGCCTGAACCTGTTCCCATTCAATGGAAAACTGATACACCAGTGTGGGTAGAACAGTGGCCCTTAATAAGTGATAAAATTCAGCTCTTATTAGATATAGAACAAGAGCAACTTGACCAAGGATATTTACAATCTTCTCTAAGTCCTTGGAATTCCCCTGAATTTATTATAAAAAAGAAATCTGAAAAATGGAAGATGTTGACTGATCTAAGAAAAGTAAATGAACAGATGGAAACTATGGGAACTCTTCAGTCTGGACTTCCATCTCCTACTCAGTTGCTTAAAGAATGGCCTCTTTGGGTTATAAACTAAGGATTGTTTCTGTTCTATCCCTCTGGATAAGGAGGATATGAAAAGATTTGCCTTTTCAGTGCCCAGGGTTAATTTAGTTGAGCCTTATAAAAGATATAAATGGACAGTTTTGTCACAGGGAATGAAAAATAGTCCTACTATGTGTGAAATATATGTTTCTGCTTCTCTTACTCCAATAAAAAAAGCATTCCCAAAGGTTATGTTATTACATTACATTAATGATATCTTGGGGTGAGCAAAAGCATGTCTACAAAAAACCACAGAAATACTAAGGAACTACAAATTGCATATAGCTCCAGAAAAAATTCAAAGACATGCTCCTTTTCAATATTTAGGATATGAAGTATATCCTAAGGTGCTTACAGTACAAAAGCTTTGTTTAAGAACAGAGAAGTTGAACACTTTAAATGACTTTCAAAAACTAATAGGCGATATCCAATGGATGCATCCAGTGTTAGGCTTAACTACCAATCAATTGTAACCTTTATATGGCATTTGAAGTAGAAATATTGCTTTAAACTTACCACGCCAGCTTACAAAAGAAGCTCAAGAGACTCTGAGAGAAGTTGAACTGGCTTTATCCAATGTGGTTGAAAGAGTTACAGAAAAACCCTTGGAAATATCAGTTTTTGCTACAGAAGAGGCAATCACAGCAGTTCTTCATCAAGGAGACAGTGTGATAGAATGGGTGAACCTCCCAGCACAACTAGAACATAGCCTTACTCCTTACCCAGTGCTTGTGGCTAGAATTTTATTAAAGGCCATTAGGCAAGCTGTACAATTATCTGGGATAAGACCTGACAAGATATAAACCTTTTATACCAATGCATACCTTTAGATAATTGCCAGGTGTTGTGGAGAGATCCAGAAAGTGCTGAATGGAAGGGAACAGATAGGTTAATTGCTTGGGGGAGAGGGTTTGTTTGTATCTCTCCAGAAGGAATCAGATGGGTGCCAATGATCTCTATTCGCCTTGTCCATCAGAGAGAGACAGAAAAAGAGAACAAAGGAGAAAACTTAAGAAATTTCGGGTGGTTCCATCTCTGACTACAAGTGATACTGAAAAAGCATGACTGTTAACCCAATGTGTATGTCAATTGACTCGTGAATATCAAAAATTGCTGATAAGACTGTAACAGAAGTTCAAAGCAAATCACTACAGTAAATTTTCCCCCTCCCCCCCAAAAAAAACAAACCCAAATTGAGATATGGAAGTCAGACACAATGAGGGAATGATTTAACAAATAATA
Source organism: Sminthopsis crassicaudata (assembly GCF_048593235.1). Classification (NCBI taxonomy): domain Eukaryota; kingdom Metazoa; phylum Chordata; class Mammalia; order Dasyuromorphia; family Dasyuridae; genus Sminthopsis; species Sminthopsis crassicaudata. Next base: position 440,704,745 of record NC_133617.1, read on the forward strand.
TTTTTCATTGACAATACATAAAATATATAACTGTTGCCAAAGAGTTAACATTTGAATGTCACTTAAAAAAAGTACATTCTAAATATGAGTTAGAAACTTTGTCTACATCATTTCCTCAATGATTCAAATTACCTGCTTTCCAGGGTTTCTGTGAGGATTCAGTGTGATATATTTGTGGTTTGGTTATTTCAGTCATGTCTTTATGACTCTTTGGGGGGTTTTTTTTGGTAGCAATACTGATTTGCCATTTTTTTTCCAGCTTATTTTACAGATGAGGAAACTGAGGCAAACAGGATGAAGCGATTTGCTGGGGGACATATCTGAAGCCAGAATTGAACTTAGGAAGTCTTCCTGACTTCAAAACTTGTTTTCTGTGTATTATGACTGTGTACTCCCTTAGTGTAATATAGGCTCTCCCGCAAGACTGCAAAAAAGCTTTAATTATTTAAAAAGTTTAAGTTAAAGTTGTACTAAGACATTGGATTTATAATATACTTTGTATACCTTAAAATGCTGCATAAAGGATAGTTGTTGAAGTTGTTATTATACCTTTGGATCTCAGTCTTCTGAATCTGGTGTTGTGAATTCACCAAGGACAGCTGGGTTAAGATTATTTATTTTGGGTTTCAAATCTGCCTTAGCCATTCTTGTTCTGCTCTTGACTCTCCAAAGATCATTTGCTTCTCAAAGAAAATAAAAACAAAATAAAAATTGAGTTTTGTCTTCTGTTTTCTCTTATAATTGTCCCATCCATCCAAAAGATCATTCCCTTTTATGATACTACTCTCTTGAGTCTCTCATTCTTCTTTCTGGGAAGCTTAACTGGGCTTCTCCTTGAAAACACACACACACACACACACACACACACACACACACACACTCACACGAAGGGTGATAAATTGCCAGAGCAAGCACAGGAGAGACTGAGATATGGTTTTCTCTGATTTAATAGCATAGGGAAGTAAGTTACATCACAGCCATCGATGATGTGAAACTTAGGATTTCCAAGTCATGTAACTATAAACCTGCTAGGTAGTAAAGTGGAACATATGCTGCCTTGGAGTGAGGAAGATGTCAGTTCAAGTCCTTCCTCAGACACTAGCAAGGTGAAGCTAAGGTTGTTTCTCCTCTCTTACTCTCAGTTTTCCATCTGTAAAATGGAGATGATAACAATACTTTTCATAGTTGTGATGAGGACCAAATGACATAATATATGCAATATTGCATAAAATATGCATTATTACAGGCTTTAAAATATGACATATCCTAGCTATATAGATGACAGTTTACTGCTGGAAGGAACTCTAGACATCATCTCTCTCTCTCTCTCTCTCTCTCTCTCTCTCTCTCTCTCTCTCTCTCTCTCTCTCTCTCTCTCTCTCTCTCTCTCTTTCTCTCCTTCCCTTTTTGTTTATTTTTTTCCTCTTCATTAATCAGACTAGAAAAATGAACACACATACATACACACACACACACACACACACACACACACACCACTGCACATGCACTCTTACATCTCTCCTTACCTCAAGATTACACTCAACTTTTTTTTTCTTTTTTTGCTGAGGCAATTGGGGTTAAGTGACTTGCTCAGAATCATACAGCTAAGAAGTGTTAAGTGGCTGAGTCCACATTTGAACTCAGGTCTTGCTAACTTCAGGGCTGGTGCTCTATCCACTGCACTACCTAGCTGCTCCCACACTCAACTTTTTAAAATATTCCCTTATGCCTCATTAAGTGACAGTGAAGACTTTCAAAGGCTGTATAAAATGTTCAATATTTTGAGAGGGCACTGTAGACATGGTCACTTGAGATGTCTGAATGGGGAATGAGTGATGATCAAGGTGATTTCAGAATCCTGTTGCTCTGCTCTTCTCATGGCATTGATTCAGTGTCTCAAGTAGTCTTGCCTTAATTTAAGTAAATTGACTGTGTTCTAGCACTATTTATTGTTATCACCAGAGACTCACTTGCCAAAGAGTCCAATCCACTCCTTGATTTAAAGATGCTTCATGGATGTCTCTGTGGAAACTGCAATCATGCCAGCTGCTTTCAGTTCCAAGTCCAGTTAGGGTCTAATTCTTGTTCCTGTAAGCCTCATATCTACCTTCTCCCAGGAAATGAAACTACACTTTGGCAATGTAATAGATAGTGAGTACATTAGTCTGGGCTTTTACAATCTATACTGTATGACCTCTCTGATATCTTTAGGTCTTATAGGTGATAAATGAATCTGATCTAATTGTCCAGGGCCAATTGCTAATGGGTAAACAAGACTACCTGTTCTTCCTAAAGACAGTTCATATTTCTGGATACCAGTATTTAATGGAATAAAAGGGAATCCATATATTTTGACAAAAAGAATGGGGTCAAAAGAAAAGAATTTTTAAAAAGAAATTCAATAGAAACTAAAAATTTGGAAAAAACTGTATTTTTGTAGATAGGAGAGATTATTCATAAATTTAGTCTGGACCTGAAACTGAAAACAAAAATATGTTGCCTGCCTATATATAAAAAGAGAACTCAGTCTGACTTAGCAGTAAAAGTAGTTTGAAACTAGGAGATCATAGATTTTTTTAAAAAGTCTCCAAATAGTAATAAAGTTCATAGGAATTTAAAAGAGGAAAAATTTGGCTTGATATAGGAAAATAAATTTCCTAATTAGAGTCATCCCAAGGTAGAATGGATTGGCTACCAGGAAAACTAGTCTTTTTTCTCATCAAAGCTAAGACTGGATGATGACTTACTGAATATTTAAATTAAGTAAGATAAACTTTGAAGTTTCTACAAGCATATAACATTTTAAGATTTGAACAAACTTTGTATACTTTATTTCATCTGAGATACAGGAGCAGAAATAAGTTCAGCAAATCCACATGCCCATATAAAAAGATCTATAAGAATTGCTCCATTTCTTATGTTGACCATTCTTTAGCTGATGACTACCATTCATTTTAGTTATTGACCATGAGCCCAACAAAATGGAATACCAGATATTTTCTGATCTTTACAAATTTTCAAAACTTCCCATCAAAAGAATTATTTACAAAAAGTAAAATAATTGTAATTAAATCTACAGACCAGATACTAAGAAGTCTAATGTGGTAAAAATCAAATTAATTAACAAGAGAGGTTAATCTCTAATCCTTAATATTCTCACTAGCATTCCCTCACATAGCACTCTCATATTCTAGCAGCTTGGCACAATCTTACCTATGAGCTTGCGATATGAGATCTTTTTTAAAATTTCCTTATTGGTGAAGTATCTGTCATTATACTCCATCCTTGTTCTCACTCCACCATTCATATGTAACAAGTCACAAAGTTCAATTCTACTCCAATTCCATGCTAATTTGTGGATGAGCTAAAGTTAGAGGCAAGATACATTGGGTAGCACCTTGTTGTCATGACAGCACTCAGTCAAAGAACTAAAAATCAGAAAGAATTAAAGCAAGGTGTTAACGTGTTTGAGGAGTGAACACTAGTCTGAAGGAAAAAGAGATATGGATCCAGCTGAAGCCAATTTAATCCTCTGAGAAGTCACTGTGGGAAAGGACATAAAGAAAAGTCAATTTTCCAATGTGACCATAGGTTAAATCAGCTTTGAATTCCATCACTTAGGTAACTAGACATCAAAAAGAAAGGAATCAGAAAGTGATCATTAGGGGAAGAAAAGGGAGAAAAGCACAAATTGTCAAGTAACTCAGAAGGAAAACTATTTAAACCTCAATCTTAATTAAAAATCTTAAGCACAAGAAAATAAATCATGAAGAAAGATATTAAAATAAAGGAGGTTGACTACTGAGCCATCTGAATGAGGTTAAACATTTCTGATACATAATATAAGACAAAGAAAATGTATTTAATGTCTGATAAGGCAAAGAATCCCATGAATTCTAAAGAGCATAAAACCATCTCATGAACAATTGATGAATTATTTAAAAATAAAACAATAATGATAAATACAGAATTCATATCCTATAGGGCAGAAATAATTAACAGAATAGTAAAAGATTTAAATTTTAACGGCAAACCTCACCAAAGAAACACAAGAGAGAATAATCGAATAAAAATGTAAATAGAGAGGAGTAAAGAAAAATCTGGAAGAAGAGAAGCAAACAGTAATAAAGTTTGAAAAAAAACCATGATTTCTATATTAGTGAAACACATTAATCTTAAAGACAAAACTCCTAGAGACAATTTATTAGGCTTCTAGAAGAACATGACAAATACATATATACATAGGTCATATAAACATAACACTACAATATAAGCAACATTATAAGAAAAGTATCATCAATGAAAAAAACACTCAATGAGTTATTCAAAGAATTTATTTTAAAAAGTCAAAAAATTGTTTGTTTTACAAACACACTAAACAACAGAAACCTAAGAAAGGTAAATAAAATAGAATAACCAAAGAAAGTACAATAAGTTACCCCAGAAAAAAAAAAAAGGAAAAAAAAACTAGAAAGGGGAAAAAAAACACTTATGGGATTAATGTAACAAACAACAACAAATAACAACAGAGGAACCATTTAAAAGATTTCTTTCTAAAAGTACATAGAAAGATAAAAGATGGAAACAACTTTAGAAGTGGTGATTAAGAATAGGTCTGAAACATCATGTGTTTCATAACATTCCACATACAGATGAATCTATGGTTTTTGTGGGATTAAACTAAAATAGGAGGATATAGAGGGAATGAGGATGATGATGTGTTAAGGACCATACCTAGGTGAAAGGGCAGGTCAATTCTCCAAGAGTGTCCACAGCTGTGAATCAAAACATCTGAAGGAGTTGCAAAGCAACCTTCGAAGATGTTCCTTGTGGATTGGGAATGAAATAAATTTGAAGCAAAAGGGAAGAGCTAAAAAGTCAGAGAATGCAACTGTCTCTCAGTCTCCTTGTATCATTATCCTATCACATGAAGGAATCCATTCTGCTGGTCTGAGTTGGATCCCCAGCAGCCACTGGCAGATGATTCTCATAACATCCAGCAGCCACTAGCAGGTTGTTTCTGTAACAATGATGTGCCTTAATTGAGTCAGTGATAAGCAATGAAGGGAAAATAATTTCTGCAATCCAGCAGGAAAAAAGAAAGGCTATGGGATAATAAGTGATATGGCAAAAATAAAAGTGGGGAAGAGATTGAAACAAGGGAAAGGAAGGGGGAAATCTCAATTCAAAGGTAGGAGGGAGTCCAACTAAGAAAAATAAAACAAAACAAGGCACACACTAGAGGGAAGAGTGATTCTGTAAAATATGGTCCTTACAGAAATATAATTTGAAGGAATTTAGAAAGAACACTACTCCTGATTATTATGTCTTCATAGGAAGCATCTTGCCTCAGAAGGTGTTCCTAAAGACAAGTAAAGTACAGAAAAGTAGGAGGTCATGAACCCAAAGAAGAGATTGTGTTACAAATGGGAAAGAAAAGGATCATGGTTGGATGAGGGGGTCGAAATAATTCACACAATCAGGATCAAAGGAAAATTTCTTCCCTGAGGTAATAGTTCTGTATTCTATATCTACTGAGGGAATTGATATTTCTTAGAATAAATCACAACAGAGAAAAGGGGGGAGAGGACAACTCTAGAAGGTAATGACAGAAATTGGCTAGAAAAGAGATCTCAAAACAGGTGCTTTGAAGCTTTCCTTCTATGGAAAAAACATAAAGGACAAATTTCGCTGTCACTAAATACAAGGTTCATAAATCAAAAATAAAAGTTTATAATATACAGAAAAGGAAGAAAAGTAATGAAGAAGAGGGAAGAGAAATTATTTTTACAAAAATGAGCAGAAAAAAGTAGCAAAGAAAAAAAAGCTGAAGAAATTTTTGTTGTTGTTTATTTTAAACTCCAAAATTAGGGAAAGGGGTGACATAGGGATATAAATCCTGAAGGGTAAGAAAAGGGATCCTTTTTGGTTCTGATGAAGGCCTTATCTCCAAAATATACAGAGAATTGACTTTAATTTATAAGAAATCAAGCCATTCTCCAATTGATAAATGGTCAAAGGATATGAACAGACAATTTTCAGATGATGAAATTAAAACTATTTCCACTCATATGAAAGAGTGTTCCAAATCACTATTGATCAGAGAAATGCAAATTAAGACAACTCTGAGATACCACTACACATCTGTCAGATTGGCTAAGATGACAGGAACAAATAATGATGAATGTTGGAGGGGATGTGGGAAAATTGGGACACTGATGCATTGTTGGTGGAGTTGTGAAAGAATCCAACCATTCTGGAGAACAATCTGGAATTATGCCAAAAAAGTTATCAAAATGTGCATACCCTTTGATCCAGCAGTGCTACTACTGGGCTTATATCCCAAGGAAATACTAAAGAAGGGAAAGGGACCTGTATGCGCCAAAATGTTTGTGGCAGCCCTTTTTGTAGTGTCTAGAAACTGGAACCTGAGTGGATGCAAGAATGGTTGGGTAAATTATGGTATATGAGTGTTATGGAATATTATTGTTCTGTAATAAATGACCAACAGGATGAATACAGAGAGGCTTGGAGAGACTTACATCAACTGATGCTAAGTGAAATGAGCAGAACCAGAAGATCATTATACACTTCAACAATGATACTGTATGAGGATGTATTCTGATGGAAGTGGATATCTTCAACATAGAGAAGAGCTAATCCAATTCCAATTGAACAATGATGGACAGAATCAGCCTCATCCAGAAAAGGAACACTGGGAAATGAGTGTTAACTGTGAGCATTTTTTTTTGTTTGTTTTTCTTCCCTGAATATTTTTAGCTTCCGAATACATTTCTTCCTTTGCAACAACAACAACAACAAAATTCGGTTCTGCACATATATATTGTACCTAGGATATACTATAAGATATTTAATATGTATGGGAATGCCTGCCATTTAAGGGAGGGGGTGGAGTGAACAAGGAGAAAAATTCGGAACAAAAGGGAGTACAAGGGATAATGTTGTTAAAAAAAATTACCTATGCATATGTACTGTCAAAAAAAGTTATAATTATAAAAATTAATAAAAAAAGAAAAGGGATCCTTTTGGAATAGAATTGCCTTAAAATAGTTGAAACAAGACCAAAGAGACAAAAGAACTATCTTTAAGCCAGAAAAGGAAAAAAAAATCTAATTCAGAAAGAGAATAGAAACAAATGACAGGAAATGTAAACCTAGCTCTCATGATTTGAAATTTAAATAAATTAAATGATCTATTAAGATGAAGAGAGTGACAAATTGTATGAAAAAAGAAAAACCTTATCATCTGCTGCTTGTGAAAAAACACACCTAAAATGCATAGTAAAAAAAAATTGAGAACCAGAACAAAATTTACTGTGCATCAGGTTACTCCCACCCCCCAAAAAATAATCAAGAGTAGCTATCATGTTTGTAATCAAAGTGAAATTATTGGCATAATTTTTGGGTTCTTCTTCCATTTTCTAAATTTTTTTATTATTTACCAGATATATGCATGAGTAATTTTACAGCATTAAAAGTTGTCAAACCTTTTATTCCAATTTTTCCTCACCTTCCCCTCACTGCCTTCCCCAGATGGCAGTTTGACCAATACATGTTAAATATGTTAAAGTATAAATTAAATACAATATATGCATACATGTCCAGTTATTTTGCTGCACAAAAGAGTCGGACTTTCAAATAGTGTATAATTAGCCTGTGAAGGAAATCAACAATTCAGGCAGACAAAAATAGAGGGATTGAGAATTCTATGTAGTGGTTCATAGTCATCCAAAAGAGTTCTTTTGCTGGGTGTAGCTGGTTCAATTCATTACTGCTCTTTTGGAACTGATTTGGTTCATCTCATTGTTGAAGATGGCCACGTCCATCAGAATTGATCATTATATAGTATTGTTGTTGAAGTATATAATGATCTCCTAGTCCTGCTCATTTCACTCAGCATCAGTTCATGTAAGTCTCTCCAGGCCTTTCTGAAATCATCCTGTTGGTCATTTCTTACAGAACAATAATATTCCATAACATTCATATGCCACAATTTATTCAGCCATTCTCCAATTGATGGGCATCCACTCAGGTTCCAGTTTCTGTCTACTATAAAGAGGGATGCCACAAACATTCTTGCACATATAGGTTCCTTGCCTTTCTTTAAAATCTCTTTGGGATATAAGCCCAGTAGTAACACTGATGGATCAAAAGATAGGCATAGTTTGATAGCTTTTTGAGCGTAGTTTCAAATCACTCTCCAGAATGGATGGATGTATTCACATTTCCACCAACAATGTATCAGTGTCCCCGTTTTCCCACATCCCTTCCTATCTTGCATTATCTTTCCCTGTCATTCTAGCCTATCTGACAGGTGTATTGTGGTATCTCAGAGTTGTCTTAATTTGCATTTCTCTGATTAATAATGACTTGGAGCATCTTTTCATATGGCTAGACATAGTGTCAATTTCTTCATCTGAGAATTGTCTGTTCATATCTTTTGACCATTTATCAATTTGAGAATGGCTTGATTTCTTATAGAGTCAATTCTCTATATATTTTGGAAATGAGGTCTGATTGGTATAGTGCTAAATAAATAGATTAGGTTAGGTAGTATTGTCATCTTTATTACATTTGCTCTCCCTATCCAAGAGCACTTAATATTATTCCAATTGATTAGATCAGACTTAATTGGTATGGAAAATGTTTTGTAGTTTTGCTCATAAAATTTCTGATTTTCCCTTGGTAGATAGATTCCTAAATATTTTATACCAGTGGTCCTCAAACTTTTTAAACATGGGGCCATATTCACTGTCCTTCAGACTGTGGGAGGGCTGGACTATAATAAAAACAAAAACTCACACTCTGTCTCCACCTCTCAGCCCACTTGCCATAATCCAGTGGGCCGCATAAATGTCCTCAGTGGGCTGCATTTGGCCCACTCGCTGTAGTTTGAGAACCACTGCTTTATTCTATCGGTAGTTACTTTAAATGGAAGTTATTTTTTGTAACTCTGTTGGATTTTGTTAGTGCTATATAAGAATGCTGATGACTTATGTGGGTTTAGATTGTATCCTGCAACTTTGCTAAAGGTGTGGAAGATTTCTAATAGGTTTTTATTAGAATCTCTGGGGTTCTCTAAGTATACCATCATATCATCAGCAAAGAGTGATAATTTGGTTTCCTCATTACCTACTCTGATTCCGTTAATCTCTTTCTCAAATCTTATTGCCAAAACTAGCATTTCTAATACAATATTGAATAGTAATGGTGATAGTGGGCAATCTTGTTTCACTCCTGATCTTATTGGGAATGGTTCTAGTTTATCCCCATTATATATGATACTTACTGATGATTTTCAATAGATGGATGCTACTGATTATTTTAAGGAAAAGTCCTTTTATTTCTATACTCCAAGTGTTTTTAATAGACACAGATGTTGGATTTTATCAAATGCTTTTTCTGAATCTATTGAGATGATCATATGGTTTTTGTTAATTTGGTTACTGATATATAGTCAATTATGCTAATAGTTTTCCTAATATTGAACCAGCCCTGCATTCCTGGTATAAATCCTACTTAATCATGGTGTATTATCTTGGGGATAATTTTCTGTAGTCTTTTTGCTAATATCTTATTTAAAATTTTAGCATCAATATTCATTAGGGAGATTGGTCTATAATTTTCTTTCTTAGTTTTCAACTTACCTGGTTTAGGTATCAGTACCATGTCTCTGTCATAAAAAGAATTTGATAGGACTCCTTCATTCCCTATATTTTCAAATAATTTATATAACATTGGGGCTAATTGTTCTTAAATGTTTGGCAGAATTCACATGTAAATCCATGTGTTCCTGGGGATTTTTTCCTAGGGAGTTAATAAATAGCTTGTTCTATTTCTTTTTTTTTTTTTAATGGGACTATTTAAGCAGTTTACTTTCTTTTCTCTTAATCTGGAAAGCCTATATTTTTGGAGGTAGTCATCTATTTCACTTAGGTTATCAAATTTATTGGCATAAACTTGGGCAAAGTAACTCCTTATTATTGCTCTAATTTCCTCTTCCTTGGTGGAAAGTTCTCCCTTTTCATTCTTAAGACTAATAATTTGATTTTCCTCTTTCCTTTTTCTAATCAGATTTACCAAGGGTTTATCTATTTTATTGGTTTTTTCATAAAATCAGCTCTTAGTTTTATTTATTAGTTCAATCATTTTATTATTTTTTTACTTTCAATATTTTTAATTTCTCTTTTTAATTTTAGAATTTCCACTTTAGTATTTGATTGGACTTTTTGGGGGGTTTTTTCTATATTTTTAGTTGCAAGCCCAATTCATCGATCTTCTTTTTCTCTACTTTATTCAAGTAAGCCTCTAAAGATATAAAATTTCCTCTTGTAACTGCTTTGATTGTATCCCACAAATTTTGGTGTGATGTCTCATCATTGTCATTATTTTGAGTGAAATTGTTGTGTCCATAATTTGCTGTTTCACCCAATTATTCTTTAAGATGAGATTATTTAGTTTCCAATTATTTTTGGTCTATTTACCCCTAACTTTTTGTTGAATGTAGTTTTTATTGCATTGTGATTTGAAAAGAAATCCTTTACTATTTCTGCCTTCCTGCATTTAATTTTGAGATCTTTATGTCCTAATATATGGTTAGTTTTTGTTTATTTTTGTATATTTTATATACAATATAATGTATTGTATATATATATATACAATATTATACAATTATACAATAAAATATACAATTTTATATACAATATAATATATTTTGTATATTTTTTTCTTCTCTGCTGAGAAGAAAGTATATTCCTTTCTGTCTCCAATCAGTTTTCTCCAAAGATCACCATACCTAATTTTTCTAATATTCTATTTATCTCCTTAATTTTCTTATATGTTTTGTGGTTTGATTTATCCAATTCTGAGAGTGCAAGGTTGAGATCTGCCACTATAATAGTTTTGCTGTCTATTTCTTTTTGCAACTCTCTTAACTTCTTCTTTAGAAAGTTAGATGCTATAGCACTTGGTGCATATATGTTTAGTATTGATACTGTTTCATTGTCTATGCTACCCTTTAGTAAGATGTAGTTTCCTTCCTTATTTCTTTTAATTAGATCAATTTTTGCTTTTGCATGATATGAGATAAGGATGGCTACCCCTGCTTTTTTGACTTCACCTAAAGCATAATATATTCTGCTCCATCTTTTTATCTCTACTCCATATATATATATATATCACCCTGCTTTAACTGTGTTTCCTTTAGACAACATATTGTAGAGTTCTGTCTTTTGATCCAGTCTGCTATTCACCTCTGCTTTATGGGAGAATTCATCCCATTCACATTTACAGTTAAAATTACTAATTCTGTATTTCTTATTTTCCCCAGATTATCCTTATGTTTTTCTTGCCCCCTCACCCCTCTTTCCCAGTATTGAACTTATGGGACCCACTTGTGTCACACCATACCGCTTTAGGATCCCTCTCTATCCCTTTTGAATCCCTTCCCCTTTCTTTTACCCTTCCTTTATCATTCTTTTCCTTTTTCCCTTTTCCTCTCCCCCTTTTTAATGAGGTGAGAGAAAATTGTCTGAAAAACAAATATGTCAATTATTTTCTCTTTGAGCCAACTCTGATGAAAGTAAGATTCACACAAAATTCCTCCCCCTCTCTAAATCCCTTCAGATATGATAGGTTTCCTTTGCTTCTTTATAGGATATAATTTCCCTCTTTTTATCCCCCTTTCCCTTTTTTTCTGACACTATCCCCTTTCCATTTTTATGTCCCTTTTAATGTTATATCAGTAAAATGAAATTATCCACATCGTCTTTATGTATATCCACAACAGAAATACAGTTCTCAAGAGTTCCCTTTACCTTTTTCTGCTTCTCTAGAGTCCTATGGTTGAAGATCAACATTTTTGTTTAGATCTGTTTTTTTTTTCCTTGGAAACAATTGGAATTTATCTGTTTCATTAAATGTCCATCTTCTTCCATGGAAAAAAAATGCTCAGTTTAGCTGCGTAGTTTATTCTTGGCTGCATTCCAAGTTCTTTTGCTTTTCACAATATCAGATTCCAGGCCCTTTGATCCTTTAATGTGGAGGCAGCCAGATCTTGAGTGATCCTTATTGGGGCACCTTGGTATTTGAATTTTTTTTCTGGTTGCTTGTACTATTTTTCCTTAGTCTGGTACTTCTGAAATTTGGCCACACTATTCCTTGGAGTTTTTATTTTAGGGTCTTTTTTAGAAGGTGTTGGATGATTTCTTTCAATGCCTATTTTACCTTCTGATTTTATTACATCTGGGCAGTTCTCTTTGATGATTTCCTATAAAATAGTATCTAGGCTCTTTTTTTCATCATCATTTTCTGGAAGTCCAATAATCCTCAGATTATCTCTCCTAGATCTATTTTCTAGGTCTATCATTTTTCCAAGTAGATATTTAATGTTTTTTTTCCCTAATTTTTCATTTTTTTTGTTTTGCTTGACTGATTCACAAACGCTACTTTCCTGTGATTTCTTTAAATTTTCCAATTTACAAATTCTGTTTCCTTGCATTCCTGGTAATTCTTTGCCTTTTCCAATTCACATTTCAGGAAGTTGTTACTCTCTTGAATAGCTTCTCTTTCCCTTCCCCCATTTTCTTCTAATTCTCTTGAAATTTTTAATAGTCTCTTGTAGGGGAGCATTATGTGGGTATTGTCTGGAGGCTGTTTGCTATTAGTCTCCACAGGGTTGAGAACCTGCTCTTTTTCTGTATAGAAGCTATCAATTGTCTTTTATATTTTTTTACTCATTTTTTAAAGCCTGTAGGGTCTGTCTTCAGAGCAAGGAGGCTACCAGCTTCCTCTGCAAAGCAAGGATAGGTGCCAATGGGCTGCAAAGAGCAGTGAGGCAGGGGAGTGCTCTGCAAAAGATTCCCCACCAGAAGTGATTGAGACCCAGTTAGTATGGGCTGAACTACAGAAGTGCCCAGTGAAGAATTCTGCTTTGTGGATTAGTGACTACCCTGAGGCTAGAGGGTGAGCATCAAAAGTGTCACTGCCCAAAGCCAAAGCTAGCTATGGGGCTGTGGGTATTAACAGCTGATCAGCCAATAGCCCTGCACAGACCAAAAGTGTCTTTACCTAGGGAAGCACAGTTTTGCTGCAGAAGTTCTATTGCTCCAGGCTGAGCCCCCCCCCCACCGTGCAGATTAGAGGCTGCCCAAGGCTGCACCCCCTTGCTGTGCAGATTTGTAACTGCCCCAAGGAAAAGCCCCATACTGCAGAATGGGGCTGCATAGCTGTGCTATGGTCTGTACTGATTCACTTCCTGTTTTGGGTGGGTATAGCCAGGCCCTGTTAGTTTCTGGTGTTTTTTAGAGTACCCTCTGCCTTTACCTTTAATTTCTCTGCTGGTTTTCTGTTTTGCAACCAAGACAGAGTAATCAGCTTATGCCAGAGTCCTTTCTGTAATTTTTTCTAACCACAGAGGCCACTGCTCCCCCAGTCTGCTCAGTTTGGTAGCCTCTCATATTTCCCTGCTAGCACTGATCTGCTCTGGCCCCTCAGGACAAACCTTTTCTGAAAAACTTCCAGATTATCTTCAGCTGGTGAGTTGTACTATTAGTCTTAGTGAATTTTATTAGTCAAGTGCTATTTTTTAGGCTGAATTTAATAATTGGTTGTGAGGGTATGATAGAAGCTTAGAAAGTCGCCTGTGCCTTCTCTGCCATCTTGGCTCTGCCCCCTCCCATCTTCCCATTCTTGGTAGTTCTTTTGTTTCTGTGCAGTTTGCCTCAGTCTCCAGCTTTATATAAGCCCCAATTTGTGACATAGAATATTTTGTAATCTTAAATCCAGGTATGTGTTGAGAATAGCTAGAGCTAATTCCCGAGAACCTATTGTTCAATTTTCAATGTGAACACTAATTTCCTGAAAATTGGCTACAAATCAGGGGTTAAGTTACACTTTCATTATTTTTTTAAGTTTAAAAGTGTATTGTGGTTACATTGTTTTCAGAAATCCAGTTGTTAAAAATTTGCTAGTTAGCTCCTGAAAATTACCTTACCACCTGTGGTAAAGTAATTTACAGGCATCTTAGAAGAACTGGGCCATCATATCAACTTAATTGCATAAGAAACAAAAGAACAAAACTTCAGTATTCAAACATCAACCAATAAAATATAGATTCAAATTCTAATGTGGTGGCAAGAAGATAGAAAATGGAATATGGTCACACAGTACATGATCTTAGGAGACTTCTAGTATCCTATAGTATTACATATAGGGATTAAATAGATGAAATGAATGCAAACTTCTTTAGCCCAGCAGCTGCTAGGATTCTTACAAGATGTTAGGTCACTGGAATGGATAGAGGCAATAATTATCTAATTTAGCATGGTTCAAGTATGGTTGATCTGATCCTACAAGGAGATGTTATGGGCCAGAACTTGAAACAAGATATGAGTGGAATTGAGGAGACAATGGTTAAATCTAATTTAATATTGATTTAATACTACAACCAATAATGGTTTCCTAGTGATGAAATGATTGGTGTGTACTCAGTGGGCAGCATATAAACAAGAAGCTCTCAGGGCCAAGGAGGATTTCGGGAGGACTTCAGAATATTGAGAGTCAAGATTCATTCCAACTTCCACCTTTGTGATGACTGGAAACATTGGAAGGGTGAGAGCCTGAAGCTGGCTGGAGAGATTCGGAGGGAGCTCTTTGAAGCAAGAAGAGAGATAGACCTCTATCAAAGCTAACTGGGCCCAGGAAAAGATTCAGGACTTTGAAAGACACAATAAAGGATGTGGACTTTAACTCCTGGCTGCGTTTGGGATTATTGAACTGAACTGAAGCTAAGGCTGCCTCCAGAAGCCCTCCAAGAAACCTGCACCCAGAGAATACTTTTTAGAGAAAAGAACACTACAAGGAGCTGGTTTGTTTTTCTGACTAGCAAACCATTTGGCACATAACAGATATTTTAAAATATTTGTTGACGAAAAATATATCAAATATATAAGGAATAGTCTACTGGTCTTCTTATCTTTTCATCTTCCTTGAACATATTTACCCCAATGAGATTACCCCCAAATCAATCCAGCATCACTGTTAGAATAGCACAATCTGAAGAAACCCTTAGGAAAGGACCCACTTCATTCTATCCATACTGTGAGAATATTAGCTAGATAGACCCATTAAATGGACATTTTTTCAAGGGAGTTTTGATGTATTATGGAATAAATATGTGGGCAGAAATCAATCAAGAATCTGGCTGTACTTAGGTTAACTTGTCCAAGTTAGCAGAGAATTTGATTAAGTGGCAATTTTTTTACTTAGCACTGAGGGACACTAAACCCTTTCCATATTATTTAAATAAAGCAGGACATGTATAATTATGCAAGAAAACAGCATTTTTTCCCTACATCTTCTGGTCTGGTGAAGAATTTGAAAAAATATCTGACAAAATTGCCTTTGTTTTTTAAAAAGAGTGCTCCAGTGACCATAGATGAAGAATCAAAATTCTCAGCTCTCTGGGAATTATATAAATAGCTCATTGCGTCACTGATGTAGAACAGTGAATTTAAAAGGTGAACTTTTTTATTCTTTCGAAATTGAAATACATAGTTTGTCACTAACCCCTAGTTCAGCAATAGGATTCATGGCTACATTACACCATTGAGTGTTTAATTTAGAAAAATGAAGTCCACATGTTCATTCTTCTGGTCACTTTAGTTTTTTGTTATTATGTTCAATTCAGAAATACTATGGAGAAACAAAAGCAACTGGTGATATAAACACTTTGGTTAATAATCAACATACTAATATTAACATAATTCACCAACTGACTTCTTGACTGCTCTCTTATATCACGAAATAATAGTCTCCTTATAACATAACTTGTAGGAATGTGTGTGCGTGTGTGTGTGTGTGTGTATGTGTGTGTGTATCTCTGTGTGTGTGTGTGTGTGTGTGTGTGTGTGTGTGTGTTTTAACTGGTCACATCTCAGTGGTTTTTTCATTTGGTGGTGTGATACTTCCCACCGGTTTTGGGCCCTAGCTGGCTACTTTGGAACACTGCCTAGTCTTGCCTGTCGAGACATGTCTGTCATTTTTGACTGGGTGTGATTTTATCAGCCCAGTGACTTGTCAGGTCCCAAAGAAATTTAAAAAAGAAAAGTCCAGATGGTGACATTTGTGGTGAAAAAGAAAAGTGTCTTTTTCAGTCAAGCTGCTTTCCAATTATTTAAATTTGTACAATTTATTTATTTATTTATTTATTTATTTATTTATTTATTTATTTATTTACCACTCACTTCTTTGAAGGAAAAAGTTCTCAGACTATACCTTTAGGTACCTGGTATGGAATTCATTTGTGAAGTCAAATTTGGAATGGTTGGTTTCATATCTAGGAGGACACAGGAATAAATAAATGAAGTGACTCTCTTTGAAACAGCAATATAATTTAAAGCTGAAATTCTTAATCTTCCAGGTGTCTGTGACTAGATTTCATAGATTCACTGAAAATGGAAAAATATCTTTTGATTGACTAATATGTAACTGAAATGTAGTGTTCCCTTTAATTAAAATTAACCATTATGTTGTAGACTCCTTGAGTGCAGGGATGTTATAGACTCCTTGAGTACAAGGAATGCAAGGACTATTTAAATTTCCCCAGAACTTAGTACACATTTATCATCCAATAGGCATTTAATAATTGTTTATTGATGAATTTGTTGATTGACTAAAATATATATTTTGAGAAGGGGTACAGAGAACTTTTCCAAACTCCCAAGGAGCTCATAACAAAAATTTAAGAACTCTTGTTTTAGTAGCATCCTTGCTCCTCATGATCTACATACCCCAATTACATATTTTTAATTACATGAATTAAATTTAAGGAGAATTATGTAGTACCCACTGATATCTCTGATGTGATTTGATAACTTGATGTATCAATACAAGGATTGAACATCACTATTTTTAATTTCTTCCAATATCTAGGATTTTGTTCCTAAGACCAAAAATTTTATCTCTTCCAATTTTCAAGCTACTTCCCAACAGCCTTCAACCAAAATGAAGTCTCATCAATCCTTAAAAAATAAAACACTTATCTTTATTTCTATAAAAGTGGGGGGGCAAACTTTAAAATTACTCTTTAACACATTTAAGACAAATGACTGATACATTTATCACCTGAGAATACATCATGATTGTTCAATACATATAAACAAAAACTGCACATCCTTTTAGGTTGGACAGAAAGTTTGCTTGGATTGGCTGAAGATTTAGTCATGTCCTGTGTAGCATGTATAAAAAACATTTATGTAACTTGAAACTGAGCATTAGTGAGGGAACAAAAAAGATAGAACCTTCCAGTTTAATTCATAAAAAGGAGGGAAAGAGCAGAGCCCTGGGATTCAGCCTTTATTTCAGTGTCGTCTTTCCCTATCCCTTTATTTGGAGTAAGACTTTATAAGTTTCAGAGTGAAAAAGATTTTAGACTTCCATTTTCTGATATAGAATTCTAGCAGTTTCCTCAGAACAACTTAAAACAGTGACTCCAATCTCTATCCCTACCCATAAACTTTAAAGTGCTCCACAAAAATTGGTTTATATTTTTAGGGAAGCAAGTGTAATATAAAAGATAGAGAGCTGATCTTGAAGCCATGAAAACCAGCTTTCAAGTCCTATCTCTAACTTATGTTTGGCGTCTATGTTATAAGAACTGTGCCAAATGTTGGCAGAGAAAGAAAAATATACAGTCTCTGCCTACAAAAAACTACATATCCAAAGAAGGAGGGGAAAATAACTTGCAAACAATTACATTGTTTGAAGTAACAACATAGACAATGTAAATTGCACTTAATTTCAGAGGAAAGGTACTAAGTAAGTGGAGGGAGGAAAAGAACTCTTAATAGTTGAAATTTGTGTTGTGTTTAAGAATTGCCAAGGAAGTAAGGATGAGTAGGGAGAGCATTCCAGACATGGAATCCTGCTAGTGACAAAGTTTGTAATAAGAAGATAGAAAATCATATTCAAGAAACAGAAAGAAAATACATCCCTGTATTGTAAAATACATGAAGGGAAATAAGATGTAAGAATAGAAATGTAGGAAAAACCTTAAAAGTTTTAAAAACCAAATAGCGTTTTATATTTGAGTCTGAAAGCAAAAGGTATTATTCAGTGGAATTTATTGAGTGGGAGGTGAAGTGGAAAAATCTGAAAGTTATCTTTGGCAGCTTGAGTAGAAAAAAAAAATTGTTGGAATACTTAAAGCATAAGATGATAAAGATCTGCACCCTCATAGTGGTGGTGCACAACCCTTTAAGATTAGAACTCTTTAGAAAAACCTGGAAAGAACAACATGAATTAATGCTGAATGAAATGAGGAGAACCCAAGATGAATGGATTTGGTTCTTCTCAACAATGCAGTGATTCAAGGCAAGTCTAATAGACTTAGGATGGAAAATGCCAGTTGGATCCAGACAGAGAACTATGGAGATTGAATGTTGATCAAAATATAGAATTTTCACCTTCTTGTTCGTTAGTTTATTTTCTTTCTCATTTTTCCCCTTTTGGTCTGCCTTTTTTTTTTTTTTTTTTAAGATTTGCACATATTTAACCTTGCTATTTGGGGGAAGGGTAAGATAATGAAGGGACAGAGAGAAAAAATTAAAACACAAAGTTTTACAAAAATTAATGCTGCAAATTATCTTTGTATGTATTTGGAAAAGTAAAATAACTATTTAAAAAAAGAGCGACTGGAGCTCTTAGTGCTCTGGAAAATGCTTTAAAATTTTACGTTTCAGAGAATTTTCCAATCTACATTAATAGAAGGAGTTTTCTTTTTTTTTAATTTCTTAATAGATTTTTAATTTTCAAAATACATGCAAAGATAGTTTTCAACATTTTCCCTTGCGCAATCTTATGTTCCAAATTTTTCTCCCTCACTTCTCCATATTGTTCTCCCCTAAACAGCAAGTACTCCAATATAGGTTAAATATGTGCAGTTCTTCCAAACATATTTCACATTTATCATGCTACACAAGAAAAATCAGATCTAAAATGAAAAAAAATGAGAAAGTAAAAAAGCAAGCAAATAACAAAAAAGGTGAAAATACAATGTTGTGATTCACATTCAGTCCCTATAGTCATCTTTCTGGATGCAGATGACTCTCTTCATCACAAGTCTATTGGAATTGGTCTGAATCACCTCATTGTTGAAAATCCATCACAAAAGATCATCACATAATCTTGCTATTGCTGTATATAATGTTCTCTTGGTTCTACATACTTCACTTACCTATCAGTTCATGTGAGTCTCTCCAGGCTTTTCTGAAATCAACCTGTGGATCATTTCTTATAAACCAATAATATTCCATTACATTCATATACCATAATTTATTCAGACATTCTCCAACTGAAAGACATCCATACAATTTGCACTTCCACCCCACTACAAAAAGAGCTGCTACAAATATTTTTGAACATATAGGTCCTTTTCCCATTTTTATGATCTCTTTGGGATGCAGACCCAGCACAGACACTGCTGGATCAAAAAGCATGTGCAGTTTTGTAGAATTTGGGGAATAAGCTCTTCAGAATGGTTGAATTAATTCACAACTCCACCAACAATGTATTGGTGTCCCAGTTTTCCCACATTCCCTCCAACACTATCATTATCTTTTCCTAAAATCTTAAGCCAATTTGAGATTTGTGTAGTGGTACTTCAGAGTTGTCTTAATTTGCATTTCTCTAATCAATAGTGATTCAGAGCATTTTTTTCATTTGACTAGAAATAGCTTTTAATTTCTTCATCTGAAATTTATCTGTTTGTATACTTTGCCCAGTTATCAATTAGAGAATAGCATATAGTGTATATTGTATACAAATTTGAGTCAGAAATGAGTTCTTTATCAGAGCCCTTGAATGTAGAATGTTTTGTGCAGTTTTCTGCTTCCCTTCTAATCTTGACCACAATTGGTTGTTTGCACAAAACATTTTTAATTTAACATAATCAAAATTATCTATTTTGTATTTTAAAATGTTCTCTAGTTTTTCTATGATGATAAATTCTCTCCTTCTACACAGATCTGAGAGATAGATGACCCCTAATTTGCTTATAGTATTACTCTTTATGTCTAAATTATGAACCTATTTCAACTTTATTTTGGTATGGGTGTTAGGTGTGGGTCAATGCTAGTTTATGCCATACTATTTTCCATTTTCCCCAGCAATGTTTGTTAAATACTGAATTCTTATCCCAGAGCTTGAAGTCTTTGGGTTTATCAAACACTAGATTACTATAGTCATTGACTATTGTGTTTTGTGAACCTAACCTATTCTATTTCTTAGTCAGTTCCAAAAGGTTTTGATGATTGCTGCTTTATAATGTAGTTTTAGGTGTAATGTAGTTTAGTGTAGCTAAGCCATTAGAAGGAATTTTCTTTTTTTATTATAGCTTTTTATTTACAAGATGTATGCATGGATAATTTTTCAGCATTGACAGTTGCAAAATCTTTTGTTTCAATTTTTCCCTTCCTTCTCCCCACCCCTTTCCTCAGATGGCAGGTAGAACAATACATGTTAATACATTAAAGTATATGTTAAATGCAATATATGTATACATATCCATACAGTTATTTTGTTGCACAAAAAGAATCAGACTTTGAAATAATCTACAATTAACCTGTGTGAAGGAAATAAAAATGCAAGCAGACAAAAACAGAGATAATGGAAATGCTATGTAGTGGTTCACACTCATTTCCCAGAGTTCTTTCACTGGGTATAGCTGGTTCTATTCATTATTGAACAAATGGAACTGATTTGGTTCATCTCACTGTTGAAGAGAGTCACATCAATCAGAATTGATCATCATATGTTATTGTTGTTGAGGTACATAATGAACTCCTAGTCCTGCTCATATCACTCAGCATCAGTTCATTTAAGTCTCTGCAGGCCTTTCTGAAATCATCATGTTGGTCATTTCTTACAGAACAATAATATTCCATAACATTCACATACTACAATTTATCCAGCCATTCTCCAATTGACTCACTCAATTTCCAGTTTCTAGCCACTAGAAAGAGGGCTGCCACAAACATTCTGTACATACAGGTCTCTTTCCCCTCTTTAAGATTTCTTTGGGATTCAGTAGTAACTCTACTCGATCAAAACGTAGGCATAGTTTGATAACTTTTTAGTTTATATTTTAGTTTATAGTTTCAAGTCGCTCTCTAGAATGTCTGGATGTATTCACAATTCCACCAACAATATTCCCCTCCAACATTCAGCAATTATATTTTCCTGTCATCCTAGCCAATATGACAGGTGTGTAGTGGTATCTCAGAGTTGTCTTAATTTGCATTTCTCTGATCAATAGTGATTTGGAACACTCTTTCATATGAGTGGAAATAGTTTCAATTTCATCATCTGAACATTGTCTGTTCATATCTTTGACCATTTATCAATTGGAGAATGGCTTGATTTCTTATAAATTAGAGTCAGTTCTCTATATATTTTGGAAATGATGCCTTTGTCAGAATGTTTGACTGTAAAAATGTTTTCTAGTTTGTTACTTCCCTTCTAATCTTGTTTGCATTAGCTTTGTTTGTACAAAAGATTTTTAATTTGATATAATTAAAATTTTCTATTTTGTGATCAATAATTATCTCTAGTTTGTCTTTGGTCACAAATTAATCCCTACTCCACAGGTGTGAGAAGTATATTATCCTATGGTCTTCTAATTTATTTATAATCTCATTCTTTATGTTTGAACTCATTTTGACTTTATCATGGTGTGCAGTGTTAATTGCCTTGTTTCTACCATAATAATTTCCAATTTTCCCAGCAGTTTTTGTCAAACAGTGAATTCTTATCCCAAAATCTGGGGTCTTTGGGTTTGTCAAACACTAGATTATTAAAGTTATTGACTATTTTGTCCTCTGAACGTAATCTATTACACTGATCAATTCTTATTGCTGAAGCTAGCAATTCTAATGCAATATTGAATAGTAATGGTGATAGTGGGCAACCTTGTTTCACTCCTGATCTTACTGGGGATACCTCAAGTTTATCCCCATTACACATGATATTTACTGATGATTTTCAATAGATGTTAGTGATTATTTTAAGGAAAAGTCCATTTATTCCTATACTCTCAAGTGTTTTTAATAGGAATGGATGTTAGATTTTATCAAATACTTTTTCTGCATCGATAGAGATGATCATATGGTTTTTGTTAATTTGGTTACTGATTTAGTCAATTATGCTAATAATTTTCCTAATTTTGAACCAGCCCTCCATTCCTGGTGTAAATCCTACTTGCTCATGGGATAATTTCCTATAGTCTTTTTGCTAATTTTTTTTTAAGATTTTAGCATCAATATTCATTAGGGAGATTGGTCTATAATTTTCTTTCTCAGTTTTCAACCTAAATGGTTTAGATATCTGTACCATGTCTGTATCATAAAAGGAGTTTGGCAGGACTCCTTCATTCCCTATTTTTCCAGATAGTTTTTATAACATTGGAGTAAATTGTTCCTGAAATGTTCGGTAGAATTCACATGTAAACTGGTCTGGTTCTGGGGATATTTTCTTAGGGAGTGGATTAATAATTTGTTCTATTTCTTTTTTTTTTAATGGGACTATTTAAGCAATTTACTTCCTCCTCTGTTAATCTGAGAAGTCTATATTTTTGAAGGTAATCATCCATTTCACTTAGGTCATCAAATCTATTGGCATAAAGTTGGGCAAAGTAACTTCTAATTATTGCTTTAATTTCCTCTTCATTGGTGGAAAGATCTCTCTTTTCATTTTTAAGACTAACAATTTGATTTTCCTCTTTCTTTTTTCTAATTAGATTTACCAAAGGTTTATCTATTTTACTGGTTTATTTCATAAAACCAACTCTTAGTTTTATTTGGTAATTTAATAATGTTTTACTTTCAATTTTATTAATTTATCCTTTTAATTTTAGAATTTTAAGTTTAGTATTTTTTAAAATTTTTAAATAATTTTATAATTATAACTTTTTTGATAGTACAAATGCATGGGTAATTTTTTACATTATCCCTTGCACTCACTACTGCTCCAAAATTTCCCCTCCTTCCCCCCACCTGTTCCCCTAGATGGCAGGCAGGCTAATACATGTTAAATATGTTATAGTATATCCTACATACAAGACATGTGTGCAAAACTGAATTTCTTGTTGCACATTAAGAACTGGATTCAGAAGGTAAAAATAACCTGGGGAGAAAAACAAAAATGTAAACCGTTTACACTCATTTCCCATAGTTCTTTCTCTGGGTGTAGCTGATTCTGTCCATTATTGATCAATTGGAACTGAAATAGATTTTCTCTTTCGAAGATATCCACTTCCATCAGAATACATCCTCATATAGTATTGTTGTTGAAGTGTATAATGATCTCCTGGTTTTGCTTATTTCACTCAGCATCAGTCCATGTAGGTCACAGCAAGCCTCTCTTTATTCATCCTGCTGGTCATTTCTTATTCAGCAATAACATTCCATAACATTCATATACCACAATTTGCAGAACCATTCTCCAATTGATGGGCATCCATTCATTTTCCAGTCTCTAGCCACTAAAAAAAGGGCTGCCACAAACATTTTGGCATATGCAGGTCCCTTTCCCTTCTTTAGTATTTCTTTGGCATATAAGCCCAGTAGTAGCACTGCTGGATCAAAGGGTACGCATAGTTAGTTCCAAATTCCTCTCCAGAATGATTGGATTCTTTCACAACTCCACCAACAATGCATCTGTGTCCCAGTTTTCCGACATCCCCTCAACATTCATCATTATTTTTTCCTGTCATCTTAACCAATCTGACAGGTATATAGTGGTATCTCAGAGTTGTCTTAATTTGCATTTCTCTGATCAATAGTGATTTGAAAAACTCTTTCATATGAGTGGAAATAATTTCAATTTTATCATCTGAAAATTGTCTGCTCATATCCTTTGACCATTTATCAATTGGAGAATGGCTTGATTTCTTATAAATTAGAGTCAGTTCTTTATATATTTTGGAAATGAGGCCTTTATCAGAACCTTTAACTGTAAAAATGTTTTCCAGTTTACTTCCCTTCTAATCTTGTTTGCATTAGTTTTGTTTGTACAAAAGCTTTTTAATTTGATGTAATCAAAATTTTCTATTTTGTGATCAATAATGATTTCTAGTTCTCCTTTGGTCACAAATTCCTTCCTCCTCCACAAGTCTGAGAGGTAAATTACACTGTTCCTCTAATTTATTTATGATCTCATTCTTTATTCCTAAATTTGGACCCATTTTGATCTTATCTTGGCATGTGGTATTCAGTGTGGGTCCATGTCTAATTTATACCATACTAATTTCCAGTTTTCCCAGCACTTTTTGTCAAATAATTGATTCTTATCTTAAAAGTTGGGATCATTGGGTTTGTCAAACACTAGATTGCAATAATTATTCAGTATTTTGTCCTGTGAACCTAACCTATTCCACTTATCAACTAGTCTATTTCTTAGTCAATACCAAATGGTTTTGGTGACTGCTGCTCTATAATGTAGTTCTAGGCCACCTTCATTTGATTTTTTTTTCATTAATTCCCTTGAAATTCTCGACCTGTTGTTCTTCCATATGAATTTTGTAGTTATTTTTTTCTTGGTCATTAAAATAGTTTCTTAGGAGTCTGATTAGTATAGCACTAAATAAATAGATTAGTTTAGGGAGTATTGTCATCTTTATTATATTTGCTCGGCCTATCCAAGAGCCCTTAATGTCTTTTCAATTATTTAAATCTGACTTTATTTTTGTGGCAAGTATTTTGTAATTTTGCTCATACAATTCCTGAATTTCCTTTGGGAGATAGATTCCCAAATATTTTATACTATCAACAGTTATTTTGATTGAAATTTCTCCTTGTATCTCTTGCTGTTGGATTTTGTTGATGATGTATAAAAATACTGAGGATTTATGTGGATTTATTTTGTATCCTGCAACTTTGCTAAAGTTCTGAATTATTTCTAATAGCTTTTTAGGTGAATCTCTGGGGTTCTCTAAGTATACCATCATATCATCTGCAAAGGGTGATAGTTTGGTTTCCTCATTACCTACTCTAATTCCTTTAATTTCCTTTTCAAATCTTATTGCTGAGGCTAGCGTTTCTAATATAATATTGAATAGTAATGGTGATAGTAGGCAACTTTGTTTCACTCCTGATCTTATTGGGAAAGGTTCCAGTTTATCACCATTACATATGATGCTTACTGATGGTTTTAAATATATGCTCCTAACTAAAATGGTCCATTTATTCCTGTACTCTAAAGTGTTTTTACTAGGAATGGATGTTGGATTTTGTCAAATAATTTTTCTGCATCTAAAGAGAAGATCATATGGTTTTTCTTTATTTCTTTATTGATATAGTCGATTATGTTAATAGTTTTCCTAATATTGAACCAGCCCTGCATTCCTGGTATAAATCCTACTTGGTCATAGTGTATTATCCTGGGGATTATTTTCTGTAATCTTATTGCTAATATTTTATTTAAAATTTTAGCATCAATATTCATTAAGGAGTAGGTCTATAATTTTCTTTCTCTGTTTTCAACCTACCTGGTTTAGGATTCAGTACCATGTCTGTGTCATAAAAGGAATTTGGTAGGACTCCTTCAATCCCTATTTTTTCAAATAGTTTATATAGTAATCGAGCTATATGTTCTTTAAATGTTTGGTAGAATTCACATGTAAATCCATCTGGTCCTGGGGATTTTTTCTTAGGGAGTTGATTAATAGCTTGTTCTATTTCTCTTTCTAAGATGGGACTGTTTAACCAATTTACTTCTTCCTCTGTTAATCTTGGCAAGCCATATTTTTGAAGGTATTCTTCCAATTCATTTAAGTTATCGAATTTATTGGCATAAAGTTGGGTAAAGTAACTCCTAATTTTTGCTCTAATTTCCTCTTCATTAGTGACAAATTCTCCCTTTTTATTTTAAGTTTAATAATTTGATTTCACTCCTTTTTTAAAATCAGATTTACTAAGGTTTTGCCTATTTTGTTGATTTTTTTCATAGAACCAACGCTTATTTTTTTTTAATTAATTCAATAGTTTTTTCTTTACTTTCAATTTTATTCATCTCTCCTTTTATTTTTAGAATTTCATGTTTATCTGGGAGTTTTTAATTTGTTCCATTTCTAAAACTTTCAGTTGCAAGCCCAATTCATTGACCCTCTCTTTCTCTATTTTATACAAGTAGGCCTCTAGAGATATAAAATTTCTTCTTATTACTGCTTTGGCTGCATCCCCCACACTTTGGTACGACATCTCATCATTGTCATTTTTTTGGGTGAAGTTAGTAATCATGGTATGTCTATGATTTGCTGTTTCATCCAGTCATTCTTTAGTATGACATTATTTAGTTTCCAAATATTTTTGGTCTATTTTCCCCTAGCTTTTTATTGAATGTAATTTTCATTGCATCATGGTCTGAAAAGGATGCATTTATTATTTCTGCCTTGCTGCATTTCAATTTGAGGTTTTTATGTCCTAATAAATTTTTGTATTGGTTCCATGAAGTGTTGAGAAGAATGTGTACTCTTTTCTGTCTCCATTTAATTTTCTCCAAAGATCTATCATATATAACTTTTCTAGTATTCTGTTTACCTCTTTGGTGTCTTTCTCATTTATTCTGTGGTTTGATTTTTCTAATTCTGAGAGTCCAAAGTTGAGATATCCCACTCTTATTGTTTTGCTGTTAATTTCTTCTTGTAGCTCTCTTAATTTGTCTTTTAAGAATTTAAATGCTACACCACTTGGTGCATATATGTTTAATATTAATATTGCTTCATTATCTATGCTACCCTTTAGCAAGATGTAGTGTCCTTCCTTATCTCTTTTAATTAGATCCATTTTGGCTTTTGCTTAATCTGAGATGAGGATGGCTACCCCTTCTTTTTTGGGTTCACCTGAAGCATAGTAGATTCTGCTCCAACTTTTTACCTTTATTCTGTATGTATCACCCTGTTTCAGGTGTGTTTCCTCTAAGCAACATATTGTAAGAGTCTCACTTTTAATCCAGTCTGCTAACTGCTTCCTCTTTATTGGGGAGTTTATTCCATTTACATTTATGGTTCAAATGACTAATTCTGCATTATTTGCCATCTTGTTAACTCTTGCTTATGCTTTTCTCCTTTCCTTCTCCCTTACCTCCCTCCCCAGTATTAAGCTTGTGAGCACCACTTGCTTCTCACAGCCCTTCCTTTTTAGTATCTCTCCCCCACCTTAGATTTACTTCTCCCATTTTACTCCTTTTCCTCACAATTTCTGTATTCCCTTCTATTTTCACTTTTCCCTCCTACTTTTCAGTGAAGTAGAAGGAGTTTCACCATAAATTGAATATGTTTATATTTTTCTCTTTAAGCCAGTTCTAATGAGAATGATACACACTATGTTCAGCCCCCTCCATTCTTTCTCTCAGATATAATAGGTTACCTTTGCCTCTTCATGAGATGTGTTACCACCACTTTACCCTTTTTTCTGGGATAATTTCCTTTCCATCACTAGTTTCTAGAACAAATTATACATGTGGGTCTTTATATATCTTTATGGCAGAAATATAGTTCTCAAGATTTCTTTTTACCTTTTTAGGAATCTCTTGAGTTCTATATTTGGAGACCAAACTTTTTGTTTACATCCAGTTTTTTCATCAAGAATATCTATAATTCACTTATTTTGTTGAATGTCCATCTTCTTCCTCAGAAAAAAAGATGCTCGTTTCTGCTGGGTAAGTTATTCTTGGCTGCATAACAAGTTCTTTAGCCTTTCAGAATATCATATCCCAGGCCCTTAGATCTTTTAATGTTGACTCTGCTAGATTCTGGGTAATCCTTATTGTGGCTCCTCTATATGTGAATTGATTTTTTTTTTTCTAGCAGCTTGCAGTATTTTTTCCTTCATCTGATGGTTATGGAATTTGGCCACTATATTTCTTGGTGTTTTGATTTTAGGGTCCCTTTCAGTAGGTGATCAATGAATTCTTTCAATGTCTATTTTACCCTCTGTTTCCAAAATATCTGGGCAGTTTTCTTTGAAAATTTCCTGGAAAATAGTGCTTTTTTTAAATCATATTTTTCAGGGAGTCCAATTATTCTCAAATTATCTCTCCTGCATCTATTTTCCAGGTCTGTTGTTTTCCCAGGAAGTATTTGACATTTTTTCCATTGTTTCATTTTTTTGGTTTTGCTTGATTGATTCTTGGTGTCTCCTCGAGTCATTCAATTCTATTTGTTTGAGTCTGGTTTTCAATGAAGTATTTTCTTTACTCACTTTTTAATATCTTTTTCTATTTGTCCAAATGAGTTTTTTAAGTGAGTTGTTTTGTTCTATGGAATTTTTTTCCATTTCACCAATTTTATTTTTTTTTAGAAAGCTATTTTCTTTTTCTAACTCACTAATGTTGTTTTTCAAGTATTTGATTTCTTTATTCACTCTATTTTTAAATAAGTGGGATGATTTATCCAGACTATCTTGCCAAGCTTCTGTTTCGTTTTCCCATTTTTCTTCTAGCTCTCTGGTGACAGCCTTTTTGATTTCTTCTATGAGAGTTTTGTATATTGAGGAGCAGATCATATCTCTCTTTGGGGATTCATCTGGAGACAGTCTGTTTTTAGTCTCCTCAATATTTAAAGTCTGCTCTCTATCCATATAGAAACTATCAATGGTTAGAGTCCTTTTAAATATTTTGCTCATTTTGTCAGAGAAGAATCAAAGAAAACAAACTAACAAGAAAAACAAATGCAGTCTTCTTTTTTTGGGGGGGAGGGGGGACTGGATTGTGTTACCAGGCTTCCTCTATGGACTGTGGGGGACAGCAATGAGGCACTAGCAGGACAGCAAAGGTTGCACTGCATCTGCACTCTGAGACTCTGAGGTTCTAAGAATGAGCTGAGACACTCCAGGTGGTGGTAGACAGGTCCTGAGAGATGCTAGCTTTTTGGGGTTTTAGTCCTGACCTCCTGTGTTTACAGCTTCTCTGCTTATCCTGACTTGCTGCCAAGACAGAATATCCACACTGTGTGGTAAAGGTTGTTCAGCAAAAACGGTAGAGATAGCACCCCTCCCCCTCTACTCTGCACAGTGTGAGCTGCCTGCAAAGTGCTCCCTGCTTTCCCTCAGCCTGTACCCAATCTGTTTGTCCCCACCCCTCAGCAAAAACAGACCTTTTCTAGCAAATTACAAGGATTTTTCTGTTGGTAATTATTTATGGGTTTGTTTTTTGTTTTTTTTCCAGTCAAGCACTAATTCTGAGGCTTGTTATGAAATGAATTCTGAGGGAAAATGCAGAGCTGAAGCAGATGTGTGCATCCTCTCTGCCATCTTGGCCAGAAGTCCTGCCAACTCTGAATTTTAGTACTGCATTGGGGATTTTTAAATTACCTTTTTCTAGCTTTTTTAAGTTGCAAGCCCAATTCATTGATTTTCTCTTTCTCTATTTTATTGAAGTAAGCCTCTAGAGATATAAAATCCCCCCTTATTACTGTTTTCACTGCATCCCACAAACTTTGGTATGTTGTCTCTTGGGTGAAATTATTAAGGGTGTCTATGATTTGCTATTTCACTCATTCATTCTTTGGGATAAGATTATTTAGTTTACAATTACTTCTTGGTCTATTTACCCCTAGCTTTTAGTTGAATGTAGTTTTTATTGCATCATGATCTGAAAAGAATTCATTTACTATTTCTGTCTTCCTGCATTTAATTTTGAGGTCTTTATGTCCTAATATATTGTCAATTTTGGTATAGGTTCCATGAACTACTGAGAAGAAAGTATATTCCTTTCTGTCTCCATTCAGTTTTCTCCAAAGATCTATCATACCTAACTTTTCTAATATTCTATTTACCTCTTTAACTTCTTTCTTATTTGTTTTGGGGTTTGATTTATCTAGTTCTGAGAGTGCAAGTTTGAGATCTCCCACTATTATAGTTTTGCTCTCTATTTCTTTTTGCAACTCTCTTAACTTCTTCTTTAGAAAGTTAGATGCTATAGCACTTGGTGCATAGATGTTTAGTATTGATATTTCTTCTTTGCATATGCTACCCTTTAGCAAGATATAGTTTCCTTCCTTATCTCTTTTAATTAGACCAGTTTTTGCTTTTGCTTGATCTGATATAAGGATGGCTACCCCTGCTTTTTTGACTTCCCCTGATTCATAATAGATTCTGCTACAGCCTTTTACCTTTACTTCATATGTATCTCCCTGCTTTAAATGTTTTTCCTGTAAACAACATATTGTAGGGTTCTGGCTTTTGATCCAGTCTGCTATTTGCCTTTGTTTTATGGGAGAGTTCATCATATTCACATTTACAGTTAAAATCACTAATTCTGTATTTACTGCCATCTTATTTTCCCCAGATTATGCTTTTATTTTTCTTACCCTCTCTTACTCCCCTCCCCAGTATTAAACTTATGGGCACCACTTGGCTCACATAGCTGTCCCTCTTTACAATCCCTCCTATCCCCTTTCTTATACTTTTCCCTTTTCCTCTCCCCCTTTTTTAATGAGATGAGAGAAGTTTCTCTGTAAACTAAATATGTTTAATATTTTTTCTTAAAGCCAATTCTGATGAGAGTAATATTCACACAACGTTCCTTCCCCTCCTTAAATTCTCTCAGATATGATAGGTTTGCTTTGCCTCTTCATGGGATAGAGTTTCCCTCTTTTTATCTCCCCTTTTCCTTTTTCTGGTACTATCACCTTTCCATTTCTACTTTCCTTTGTATATTATATCAGTAAAGTCAAATTATACATTCAGTATTTATGTTCATAACAGAAATACAGTTCTCAAAAATTCTTTTTACATTTTGCTGCTTCTTTTGAGTCCTATAGTTGGTGGTAATTTTTTTTTTAGCTCTGGTTTTTTCATTAGAAACAAATGGAATTCACCTGTTTCATTAAATGTCTATCTTCTTCCCTGGAAGAAAATGCTCAGCTCAGTTGGATAGTTTATTCTTGGCTGCATTCCAAGTTCTTTTGCCTTTCAGAATACCAGATTCCAGGTTTTTTGATTCTTTAATGTGGAAGCAGCTAGATCCTGAGTGACCCTTTTTGTGGCTCCTCGGTATTTAAATTTTTTTTTTTTTTTCTGGCTGCTTGTAATATTTTTTTTTCTGTAGTCTGATAGTTCTGAAATTTAGCTAGAATCTTCCTTGAAGAATATTCCAGAAGCTGTTTGATGAACTCTTTCCATGCCTATTTTATCTTCTGATTCTATTACCCCTGAGGCAGTTCTCGTTGATTTTTTTTCCTGTAAAATGGTTTCTAGGCTCTTTTGTTCATCATAATTTTCAGGAAGTCCAATAATCTTCAGATTAACTCTCCTAGAATTATTTTCCAGGTCTGTTGTTTTTCCAAGTAGATATTAGACATATTTTTCTATTTTTTTCATTTTTGGGGGTTTTGCTTGATTGATTCTTGATGTCTCAATGAATCATTTATTTCTATTTGTTCAGTTCTGATTTTTAATGAGTTATTTTCTTCATCTTTTTGTTTTTGTTTTTTTTTGTTTTTTGTTTTTTTACTTCTTCTCCCATATATCCAATTGAGTTTTTAAAGGAGTTGCTTTTCTCTATGGAATTTTTTTTCCATTTCACTAATTTTTTTATTGAATTATTTTCTTTTTTCAATTCACAAATCTTACTTTCCTGGGAGTTCTTTATCTTTTCCAACTCACAAATTGTTTCCCTGCACTCCCTGGGAGTTCTTTATATTTTCCAATTCATATTTCAAGAAGTTGTTTTCTTTTTCCCCTTTATCAAATTTTTCTTTATGTGAATTATATGCCTTTTCTGTACTCTCTTGCAAAGTTTCTCTTTCCTTTCGCCAATTTTTTTCTAGCTCTATTTTAAAATCTTTTATAATTTCTTCTAGGAAAGCCTTGTGTGATGGGGACCAGATTACATCCCCCTTTGTGATTTTGTCTGGAGATTGTCTGCTATTAGTCTCCTTGAGATTGAAAACCTGCTCTCTTTCTGCATAGAAGGTATCAATGGTCAGCTTTAGCTTGGCATTTTTACTCATTTTTTTAAAAAAGCTCTTAGGGTCTGCCTTCAGGCCAAGGAGGTTACCAGCTTTCTTAGCAGAACAGGGATATATTATGCAAACGGGCTGCAAAGAGCAGCCAAACTGAGGAAATGCTCTGTGAAGAGCCCCACACTGGAAGAATCACTGCTCTGGGAAGAGCAGCTGTACTGCGGAGGTACTACTGTCCTGGGGAGCAGTCTGCTGTATGGATCAGTGGATGCCCTGACACTAGCGGCTGAATGGCAAAAGTGTCATTGCCCTGAGCAAAACCCTGCTGGGTGGATCAGAGGCTTTCCTGGGAAGAGCCCCACATGGGAAGTATTTCTGCCCTGGAAAGTGGGGAAGTTCTCTTGACCCATGCAGAGCCTTCCTGCTGTACAGTTTTGTAGCTGCCCTGGGCAGAGTCCCCCTGGTGATCAGAAGTGTGACTGCCTTGGGCAAAAGCCCTGCCTGCAGAATGGTGCTGCACAGCTATGCTGTAGTCTGTCCTGAATTACTTCTAGTGCTGGGTGGGTGTAGCCTGATCCTGTTAAATTCTGGCATTTTTTGGAGTACATTCTACCTTTGGCTTTAACTTCTCTGCTGACTACTGCTTTGCAACTAAAGCAGAGCACCCAACCTGTGGTAGAGTCTTCCTTGCAAATTTTCCACCCATGGAGACCACTCATGCCCTGGTCCGTTCAGTGTGCTAGCTGCTGGTTCTGCCTCCATGCCTGAGCTGGCCTGCTCCCACTGATCAGGGCAAACCTTGTCTGGCAATCTTCCAGCTTATCTTTGGCTGGTAATCTATTGTACTCCCAGTTTTTGTGGATTTAAACAATCAAGCACTATTTCTGAGGCTGAATTTGGTAATGAGTAAAGAGAGTAGAAGGGAAGCTTAGAATGAGGTGTGTGTCTTTTCCTCCATCTTGGCTCCACCCCAGGAATTTTCTTCACTGAGAGTTCCTTATACCAATGAGGATTACAAATTCAATTCCTATTCTCTTTTGGGACAAATTGAAAACATTTAATCTTTTTTTTCTATATGACAGCCTTTTACATGCTTGAACTCTTCTTGCAGCTTCACATCCCAAGTCATATTTTCTTCAGAATGAACTTGCCCAGCTCCTTTAATAGACCTTTCTGTCATGAACTCAAGATCCTTCATCATCCTGGCTACCTTCATCATGCATTCTGCAATTTAACACTGTTGTTTTTTTAATCTGTGGTACCAAGTATTGAACATAGTACTACAGATGAAGTCTGATAATGACAGAGGACAGTGAGATTATCATCTCATATCTCTGGGATCTATACCCTCTCTAAAACACCCATGAGTGTATGGACTTTTGTTGACTATTATATTGAAATGCTAAATTATATTAAATAGCTAGCCACTAAAACCTAACCTTCCCATGAAAATTTGCACTTATTTCTTTTCTTATCCTATGTGCATTTATTTTTTCCTAAGTGAAAGACCTTATATTTTTCCCTATTTAATGTCATTTTATTTGTCAATCTATCAACATATAAAATGTTGATAAAACTTATGAAATGTCAATTATGTCCTTGGTACTTGATTGAGCTCTGGGGATAATAAAAAAGGCAAAAAACAGCCATTTTTCTCAAGGAATTCATAGTCAAATAGGGAAGACAACATGCAAACAACTGTGTTTAAACAAGTGATATACAGGTTAATTTGGCGGTAATCAGCAGAAGGAAGGCACCAGAATTAATAAGGATTGAGAAATGGTTCCTTTGAAATGTGGGATTTATGTCAGACTTGGAAGAAGTTGGGGAATCCAGGTGATAGAGATAAGGAAGAAGAGTATTTCAGAAAAAGAAGATAACTAGGGAAAATAAGTTGGGGGATAATGTGTCTTATCCAAATAAGAAGATTGTCCCTATCATTCGATCAAATTCAGCTCAATGTACCCTTTTTATTCTGAGTCTTGATCCTCTTTATTAGTTGTCCCTCCCAACTTTGTCCTATCAACAAGTTTGATGAATACATCATTTATGCCTTTATACAAGTCTGGGCAAAAATATTAAATAGCACAATACCACGCACAAACCTTGGCTTAGATACTTGACTAAGAATCTCTTGCCATATTATCATCAGAAAATTTAAAACTACCTTTATAGTTTGGCCATTTAATTAGGTTTCAAAGGTGGTCAATGGAATAGTGCTACAGGTATAAAGTCTAATCAAAAGAGGGAAATAATAAGCTTCTTTTTATTTAGCTGGAGTTATAAGAGTTGGTGAAATGTTCAGATAGAGATATACTATAACTAGCTATAGATGCAGATCTAGAAAGCCTAGGGAAGATCAAGGTTCAATATACAGTTTTAAAAGTCATCTTTGTAGAAATCATAGAAGTCAAGATTCTGAATAATTTTGCAAAGCAACAGATTTTCAGAGTTATAAACACTAGAATTTATTAAATATTTATAAAGTTCTAGGCACTGGGAGTACAAAGACAAAATGCCTTCCATCAAAGAGTTTACTTTCTATTGTAGGAGATATGTACACATATATACCTATATAGAATAAAAAAAGAAATTTAACACTAAAAACTGAGTAGGAAGTGAAAAATCAGGAAAGATCTCATGGAGGAGCTGGTGTTTGAGCTCAATTTCAATGGAAACTGAGAATCTAAAATGCAGAGCTAAAGAAGAAATGCACTCCAGTAATGAGGACAGTGTGGGAGTTGAATTTTCAGAACAGCAAGATAGATAGTTGGGCCAGAATATAGAATAAATGAAGGCAAATAATGTATTTAAAATGTAAGCTGAAAGCAGTTGTGAAAAATTACAAATGCCAAACAGAGGAATTTGTATTTAATTCTAGAGGGAAAGGGAGGCACAGAAAGTTTGAGTAAGGAAGTGATACAGGTGCTTTAGTAGTATCAATTTTGATGCAAAATAGAGGAAAGAGGAGAGAGAAGCACAGTAATTAAAGAGCTTGGGCTTGGAGATATTACTCTTCATTTTTAATCAGACATAATTAGTTTCTTCTCTGGGTATGTACAGGGTTTTTCATAAGTCCTTCAGAGTAGTTGTGAATCATTGTACTGATGAGAATAGCAATGTAATTTACAACTGATCATGCGAGATCATTGCTATTATTTTGTAATAATTCACTTTGCTTGAGTTCATGGCAGACTTTTTTTTTCT
The DNA here is from genome assembly GCF_048593235.1 of Sminthopsis crassicaudata. Taxonomy (NCBI): domain Eukaryota; kingdom Metazoa; phylum Chordata; class Mammalia; order Dasyuromorphia; family Dasyuridae; genus Sminthopsis; species Sminthopsis crassicaudata. The sequence goes on from NC_133617.1 coordinate 440,739,929, forward strand.
GAGAGCAACCTGCTCATCATTTTCCATAGAGCATTAAAATTCCATGACAATCACATGCAACAATTTGTTCAGCCATTCCCCAAATGATGGGCATCCCCTCAATTTCTGATTCTTTGACCTGAGAAGAGAACTGCTACAAAAAATTTTTGATCATTTAGGTTCCTTTCCTTTAAAAAAATATCTTTTGATATTCATGTATAGTAGTGGTATTGTTAGCTCAAAGATTATGCACAAATTTATAACCTTTGGGGCATAGATAATTTTCTGATCATTTTTTAATTGGGTCATGGCTCTTATTCTTTATAAGTTTGACTAAATTAACTTTATGTTTGAGATATGAGGCTTTATCAAAGAAACTCATTTTAACATTGTTTTTACAATTACTATTACTAACAGTACTTTCTCCCACTTATTCTATTCTTTCTTTCCTTTCATCTTGTCCTCAAAAGTGTTTTTCTACTGACCACTCTCTCTGCCGATTTGCTCTCTTTTTTATTACCCTCCCTCCTTCCTATTTCCCTTTCCCCTCCTACTTTTCTACAGGGTAAGATCAATTTCTATACCTGTACTGAGAGTGTATATTGTTTCTTCTTTGAGTCAATTTTAATGAGAGTAAGGTACACTGACTCACCTTTTTCTCTGCTTCATCCCTTATACTGTAAAAGATTGTTCTTGCCTCTTTTTTTAACACTCCTTTTTTAAATTAATTTTATAATTATAATTTTTGACAGTACATATGCATGAATAATTTTTACATTATCCCTTGTATTCATTTTTCCAAATATTCCTCTCCATCTACTCCCTCCCCTAGATGACAGGAAATCCCATACATGTTAAATGTATTACAGCATAGCCTAGATACAATATATGTGTGTAAAACCAAATTTCTTGTTGCACGATAAGCTATAAGTAACCTGGGTAGATAGACAGTAGTGCTAACAATTTACATTCAATTCCCAGTGTTCCTTCTCTGGATGTAGCTGTTTCTGTCCATCATTGATCAACTGGAAGTGAATTAGATCTTCTTTATGTTGAAGGTTTCCACTTCAATCAGAATATGTCTACATACAATATCGTTGTTGAGGTGTATAGAGATTTCCTGGTTCGGCTCATTTCACTCAGCATCAGTTCATGTAAGCCTCTCCAAGCCTCTCTGTATTCATCCTGCTGGTCATTTCATACACAGCAATAATATTCCATAATATTCATATACCACAATTTACCCAACCATTCTTCAATTGATGGGCATCCATTCATTTTCCAATCTCTAGCCACTACAAAAAGGGCTGCCACAAACATTTTGGCGCATACAGGTCCCTTTCCCTTCTTTAGTATTTCTTTGGGATATAAGTCTAGTAGTAGCACTGCTGGATCAACGGGTATGCACAGTTTGATAACTTTTTGGGCGTAGTTCCAAATTGCTCTCCAGAATGGTGGGATTCATTCACAACTCCACCAACAATGCATCAGTGCCCCTGTTTTCCCATATCCCTTCCAACATTCATCATTATTTTTTCCTGTCATCTTTGCCAATCTGAGAGGTGTGTAGTGGTATCTCAGAGTTGTCTTAATTTGCATTGCTCTGATCAATAGTGATTTGGAACACTCTTTCATATGAGTGGAAATAGTTTCAATTTCATCATCTGAACATTGTCTACTCATATCCTTTGACCATTTATCAATTGGAGAATGGCTTGATTTCTTATAAATTAGAGTCAGTTCTCTATATATTTTGGAAATGAGGCCTTTATCAGAACCTTTAACTGTAAAAATGTTCTCACAATTTGTTACTTCCCTTCTAATCTTGTTTGCATTAGTTTTGTTTGTACAAAAGCTTTTTAATTTGATGTAATCAAAATCCTTTATTTTATGATCAATAACGATCTCTAGTTCTCCTTTGGTCATAAATTCCTTCCTCCTCCACAAGTCTGAGAGGTAAACTATCTTATGTTTCTCTAATCTTTTTATGATCTCATTCTTTATACCTAAATCACGGACCCATCTTGATCTTATCTTGATATATGGTGTTAAGTGTAGGTCCATATCTAATTTCTGCCATACTAATTTCCAGTTTTCCCAACAGTTTTTTTCAAATAATAAATTCTTATCCCAAAAAGTTGGTATCTTTGGGTTTGTCAAACATTAGATTGCTATTTTTATTCATTATCTTGCCCTGTGAACCTAACCTATTCCACTGATCAACTAGTCTATTTCTTAGCCAATACCAAATAGTTTTGGTGACTGCTGCTTTATAATATAGCTTTAGATCAGGTACAGCTAGACCATCTTCATCCAATTTTTTTTCATTAATTCCCTTGAAATTTTCGACCATTTGTTTTTCCATATGAATTTTGTTGTTATTTTTTCTAGGTCATTAAAATAGTTTCTTGGGAGTCTGATTGGTATAGCACTAAATAAATGGATTAGTTTAGGGACTATTGTCATCTTTATTATATTCGTTCAGCCTATCCAAGAGCCCTTAATGTCTTTCCAATTATTTAAATCTGACTTTTTTTTTGTGGCAGTTCTTGCCTCTTTTTTATGGCAGATAATATATGGTATTCCTCTTTCCCATTTCCTTTTCTCCAGTACATTCCTGTTTCACCCTTTAATTTCATCATTTTAAAAATATTTTATTTCTTCATAACTCACACATGTATTCTCTGTTTATATATACTCCTTCAAACTGCCATAATAATGAGAAGATAGTTAATAAATGATGGGAGGATGATAATCCTCCTATAGAGGATTTATTTACAAATAAATTACCTCCTTATGCTTTACCTGAGTCCTGAATTTGAAAATCTAATTTTCCATTTAGCTCTGGTATTTTTATCACAAATTCTTGAAAATATTCTACTTCATCAAATATCCACTTTTCCCTCTGAAGAATTATACTCAGTTTTGCTAGTTAGATAATTGTTGGTTGTAATTCTAGCTCTATTGTTCTCTGAAATATCATATTCCAATCTCTCTGGTCCTTTAATGAAAAAACTGCTAAAACTTGTGTTATCCTTACTGTGGCTCCACTATACTTGGATTGTTTCTTTTGGGGTTCTTGAAATATTTTCTCCTTGAGAAATGCATTTGGCTATAACATTCTTGGGAGTTTTCATTTTGGGTTTTATTTCAGTAAGTGATCGGTGGATTCTTTCAATTTCTATTTTGCCCTCTGATTCCAGAATATCAGTACAATATTCCTTGATATTTTCCTTAAAGGTGATAGTCCAGGTTGTTTTTGTTTTTGTTTTTGTTTTTGATCATGATTTTCAAGTAGACAAAGAATTTTTAAATTCTCTTTTTTGATAATCTTTCCAGGTAAGTTGTTTTTTCAATAAGATATTTCTTCCTATTTTTTATTTTATTTTGGTTTTGCTTTATTGTATCTTCATTTCTCATAAAGTTATTAACTTCCATATATTCAATTCCAATTTTTAGGAATTTGTTTTTCAGTGAGCTTTGTACCTTCTTTCCCAAATGACCAGTTTTGTTTTTTAAAGCATTCTTCTTCTCATTTGTTTTTTGCATTTCCTTTTGCAAATATTTTCCTAATTTTTCTCTATCTCTCTTACTTGATTTTAAAAGTCCCTTTAAGCTCTTTCATAGTCTGAACTCAGTCTTTATTTTTCTTGGAGACTTTAAATGTAGGAGATTTGACTTTGTTATCTTTTTTCCAAGTGTGTGTTTTGATCTTCCTTGTCACCATAGTAACTTTCTATGGTCAGAACCATTTTTGGTTGTCTACTTATTATTTATTACTCTGCTTACTTAGGTTTCAATTCTTTGTTTAAAAAAAGAAACTCTGTTTCCAGGGTGGAGGGTGCACTGGCTTAAGCTATCTGATGCATCTGTTTTCAGGGATCCTTCTATGGACCTGACCACAGTATTCTTTTCTGTCTTGGATCTGTTAGGAATATTCCCATCCTACTGTAGCTATAAGATCTGTTGTGCTATAGAAACAGCATCTTGCTTTGCTGGGGTTGTGACTGAGACTGGGACTGTGAAATGAAAAGAATTCACAAAAAATTAAGAAGAAATAAATGTATTATTAGAAAATGGTCTGTCCAACTATATGTCAATGAAATTAAAAATATAATTGACATGAATAAATATTGACAAAAATATATTGACAAAAATATAAAATACCCAGAATAACAGAACAAGAAATAAAGAATTTGGACAACTCAATCTCAGTGGAAAAATTAATTGAAAAAACTATAATCTTCAAAAGATAGGAATATTATTCAGAAAAATATGGATTTATAAATGAATTATATCAAACATACAATGCCTTTTTTACATTTCTTTTTTATTTTATATTTCCTTTCATCTTTTCTATATGTCCTTTCTATATAAATCAGAATTTTGTATTGATTGTAGAAAATGGAAAATAGGGTTCTCTACTACATCCCTATCATCCATAATTGGAGGTATTCAAGTAAAGTCCAAATTCTTTTTAAGTATATAATAGATTCTTCTTCAAATATAAGCTATGCTAGATATTAAGGTCCTGTCTAAATCTAAAATTCAAGAATTTTGTGAGATGCTTTTCTTTGTACAACCTTTGCAACTATCATAATTACATTTTCAGAAGTGAAATTTTGAGACTTATTCCCTTTCTCTTCAGCCATTTTTACTTTTAGAGATTTAATCAGTTCCAGCCTTCTGAATTCTTGGAATGTTTTGAAATCTTTGCTAAAATTCAGAGTACATTTCTAACTATAAACATCATTTCCTTCATGAAAAAAGCAGGAGATTTTAATCTTTTTTCTTAATAAACTAACTCCTTTGAAAATCTGGTGGAGTCTATACTTTTCAGAATACTATTTTAAATATATAAACAGGGTTACCAAGGAAATTACTTAATTACATACAAAGTACTTAACTTTGAGTATAAAGAGTATTTAAAAAAAAATAGGTTCCAAGTTAATAACTCCTATAAAATGAAGTGGTATATTTCTTCTAATATTCCTCATACTTCTATATATCCAACAATAGATTGATCTGAGTAACAGATCCCTTCAATATTTCTTGGACTGGTTGCTGATTAAAGTATAAGAAAAATCAAGAATTCATAGAACTCTATTTTTAACAGAATTAGATTTTCCAAAAATGTGTAGGATTGCTACTAGACCTGAAGATATCAGTTCAAATTGATACCTTCTTTGAAACTGAGGCCATTTTTTTTGATGATTTACTGATCTGTGTTTTCCCTGGGATTTCCTTACCATTGATTCAAGTACCAGATATATTTGTCATGAATGATATGTGTGTGATGATTGAAATATTCATGCAATTTTAATGTGGGATCTGTGATTTTTTTTGGCATTTTCTCTACATGAGAAAATTTTCCTCTACTAATATAGATCAGCATTTTTTTCTATATCTTAGAGGCTTACAGAATTGCTTGCAGGGTTGAGTAGTTAAGTTCAGAGTCATAAAACCATACTACATCACAGATAAGATATAAATTGGGCTAAGTTTGTCTCAGTCTGAAATTCAGTGATTCTGAGAAATGCTTTTTCTTCTCATCATTGTAACCATTTGTAATTTTATTATCATCTCTGAAGAAATGAGAATTATATTCTTATATAAGACAACGTATATGAGCTTCACAGTGTCATAAATAGTTGAATCTCTCATCACTATTGTATTGTTTTGTGTCAGCTTTGTCATATTCATTTTCCAACACTAAAATTTCCTCTTGGAAGAAAGAAAGTTACTAATACATGGACTTCCCTGTCTAGATTGCTTTCAGAAAATGCTACTGGTAAGAAACAGTCCTTTGTTTTCACTTTATGATGCCATATTCCAAGTTCACTGAACTATGACAAGCCCAAGTATGTTTATTTAAATACATTTTGTCAAAATGTAACACTAGCTTTCTAACACCTGTTAGCATTTCCATATAGACTAATTCAAAAGGAAGTGTTATTCTAAAGTGAACACACAGGGTAATACCCCAAATCACTTTGTGTGTGGTGCGAGTGGAAGGAGGGCCAAGGGAATCTCTAAGTGTTTTGCATCTGTTTTCTTTGGCACAAACATGGTTTGTGGGCCCCTTTTTCCTCTTAAAATGCCAACCCAGACTCTGAGCTTCATGTTCCCTGCCAATCTTGTTCTGAGTGACTGGTTATGCGTTTGACATTTTTAAAGTGCCCACATTGTTCTATGGATACACCAGAAGTCATCTTCTCATTCTTGCAGAACTGACATGCCAGGGAGTTCTGTATAGGGTAGACAGAGAAAATAGACTGCTTCTCAAAAAACCACTGGACAATTTTGCAGAACAAGACTAAACTATCTTTAAGGTTCTCTCCATCTTCAAAGTCCTCCATCTCTTCATGGATCTTCATTCAACAGCTCACATGATCCATTTTTACATCTGACTGATCTTCTCCTTTTCAAAAATGTGTTCAGTAACTGATTATACATTTGTCATTTCTTTTTTAAACTATAATAATGTTTCCTTCCCTGAGTCCTGATTCCTGCTAAATCTTCTCTTTATCCTCAACTTGAAATTCAGACTAAGAATTATAGACTAAGAATCAAGCGGGATGTTAGAAGCCATCTAATCTTATCTTTTACTCAAACATATGAGGTAACTGACTCCCAGAATCATATAGGCTGTATTCATAAGTGGCAGGATTTTAACCAAAGTCATCTGCCTCCAAATATATTGTTTTTTTCCTGCTGTATCACAGTACCTCTTTAATGCCAACCCTTTTATAGCATCTCCTCTACATCACCTTTATTTTGCCTTCATTTGTCTCCCAATATAGCTTATAGCTTTCACAAACTATTTCAGTAATTTATTCTCTTTTACTATAAAATCTGCACATCCTTTTTGTAATAGAAAAATATTTTTAAATTTTATTTCTTAACCCTAAATTTTTTATTTTATAATTATAACTTTTTTTGGATAGTACATATGCATGGATAATTTTTTGAAACATTATCCCTTGCACTCATTTCTGTTCCGATTTTTCCCTTCCCTCCCTCCACCCCCTCCCCTAGATTGCAGGCAGTCCCATACATGTTAAATATGTTATAGTATATTCTAGATACAATATATGTGTGCAGAACCAAATATCTTGTTGCACAGGAAGAATTGCATTCAAAAGGTAAAAATAACCTGGAAAGAAAAACAAAAATGAAAACAGTTTACACTCATTTCCCACTGTTCCTTCTCTGGGTGTAGATGAATCTGTCCATCACTGATCAATTGGAACCAAATTAGATCTTCTCTTTGTTGATGATATCCTCTTCCATCAGAATACATCCTCATACAATATTGTTGTTGAAGTGTGTAATGATCTCCTGGTTCTGCTCATTTCACTCAGCATCAGCTCATGTAAGTCTCTCCAAGCCTCTCTGTATTCATCCTGCTGGTCATTTCTTATAGAACAATAATATTCCATAATATTCATATACCACAATTTATCCAACTATTCTCCAATTGATGGGTATCCATTCATTTTCCAGTCTCTAGCCACTACAAAAAGGGCTCCCACATATATTTTGGCACATACAGGTCCCTTTCCCTTCTTTAGTATTTCTTTGGTATATAAGCCCAGTAGTAGCACTGCTGGATCAAAGGGTATGCACAGTTTGATAAGTTTTGGGGCATAATTCCAGATTTCTCCAGAATGGTTGGATTCATTCACAACTCCACCAACAATGCATCAGTCTCCCAGTTTTCCCACATCCCCTCCAACATTCATCATTATTTTTTCCTGTCATCTTAGTTAATCTGACAGGTGTGTAGTGGTATCTCAGAGTTGTCTTAATTTCCATTTCTCTGATCAATAGTGATTTGGAACACTTTCATATGAGTGGAAATAGTTTCAATTTCATCATCTGAAAATTGTCTGCTCATATCCTTTGACCATTTATCAATTGGAGAATGGCTTGATTTCTTATAAATTAGAGTCAGTTCTCTATATATATTGGAAATGAGGCCTTTATCAGAACCTTTAGCTGTAAAAATGTTTTCACAGTTTGTTACTTCCCTTCTAATCTTGTTTGCATTAGTATTGTTTGTACAAAAGCTTTTTTAATTTGATGTAATCAAAAGATTCTATTTTGTGATCAATAATGATCTCTAGTTCTCCTTTGGTCATAAATTATTGAAAATTTGTACCTCTTGAGTTTTGGCAGAATGCTTTTACCTGGAAAGTGCTTAATTATAAGTTTGGTATATTCATTCATTTATTTCTACTTATTTACTGTGCCCAGGAGCTATTTTTTTTCTCATAGTTACTGCTTCACACTCTTACTTGCCCTCATAATGTCCCCCACTTTCTCAACCCACAATGAATCACAAACTGTGCAAACCTCAAAGGTTCAGCATTTGAAATTTTAATCTTGTTGATCAACATACATGACATGAAAAAGCAAATATAGACATTCAAGATAGTTGCAGTTACTGAAAAGAGACAGGGTAGTGGGTAAATAATTGCACTAATTCTGTAATTATAAGAGTTGCTTTGCAGTGGCTAACCTAAGAAAAGGTCTCTCTCTCTCTCTCTCTCTCTCTCTTTCTCTCTCTCTCTCTCTCTCTCTCTCTCTCTCTCTCTCTCTCTCTCTCTCTCTCTCTCTCTCTCTCTTTCCCTTCTCTTTCTAGGTGTTTATGTGCATGTTATGTTTTATTAACTTGCATACCTCAAATATCTCCAGGCCCAAAATATCGTTCAGTTACAGAAGCTCCATTGCTTGATGTCAGACCTCCGTGATTTAAGCCAGCTAACCCTCAGGAATTTGAAGAGAGGTTTACAGCTTTCTAATCCTTTCACCAATTCTATAAATTGCAACACGTATATGTTAGTGATGATGAGCCAAGCTTGTTCTAAGAAGTCTTATAATACCTCACCATAATGGATCCAACTCATTCTGAGTTCCCATCTCCAAATCACACTCTATTAACCTTTACTTGAACAGTCTTACTTGCTGTTTATTTTCTTGATGTAGAAAAGAAAAAAAATTAGAATAGTTGTGAAATACTATGCCCTATATGCAATTTGGAAGTACTGAGACAGACCAAGTTGGAAGAAAAGAAAGTCTACTTTAGCATTGTCTGAAAATATCTTTTCAGGCCAAATCTTACAGTAATTTTGTCAAGTGTTAGAAAGTCCCTTCAGTATCTCACCAGGCCACCCATTAAGTTTTATGTTCCTTGTTGAGTCCTGGGAAAGGAATAATTGCAGTGCATAGAGTTAAAAGTCTGTTCCTTAGGTAGTAGCTTCATGTCCAAATATATGAGAACCCAATATGTTTTATAAGAAAACCATCACTAGATTAATATTACAAGGGCAGAGATTGCCCTTATCCTTCGATAGATAATAATAAATGCTGGTATTTTATACAGTGCATTGAGGTTTGCAGATCATTTACACATGTCAAATTGTTTCATTCTCACAATTCTATTAAGTAGGTTCTATTATTTATTCTATTTTACAAATAGGGAAAATGATTCTGACTTTTCCATGAGTCACTGACTTTTCCATGGTCACACAATAAGCGATTTGAGGCAGAATTTGAATTCAGGTTTTTTTTTTCATCCCAAGCCCAGCATTCTAAACCATTTGGTTCTCTAGGTCAACTTCATTAATCTCAAGACTGAGACATGAGCAGAGCTATTCCTCATTGAGAAAGCTTTGAATGCAAAACTATGCCCTTGAACATGGAATATGTCAGGTAAATGGAATGTTGGGAAAATTTCATCCATGGCTAAACAAATAGAGAAGTTACATGAACTTGAAAGAGAAACTGGTGAAAGTGGAAGGAATTAAAAGTTAATATCATAGAGCCATGGGAACTAATGGTGGGAGAGGTCAGGAGCAAAGATGGAAATTCTTGCAGGCAAGAAACACAGGAGGACTGCACAGTCCAACCGGGACATGGCATGCTGAGTCTAGGGCAATTAAAAGAACTCTAGCTTGCCTCCCTGAGAATGAAGGCACAAGCATCTTGAGAGAAGCGTAACAAGGAACTCTAGGCTTCAATACCAACACTATGAATCTGAAATAATGATGCCCACCTATTATGATAGAGAAGCAAAGTTATTAAGTGGTTTAAATATAATTCTCCTGAGGGCATACACCATGGTACTGATTATAACCTGATTCAATTTCTTACTATTTTCTTTGCTATTCTGACATTTTTGATTCTTATATCTTCGGTATGTCTGTTGACAATGGTGAAGACTCTGGACATGTTTTGGTTAGATTGTAAGCCAAAATCATACACTGGGGAATAGGAAGGGGCCTGAGGATTGTGTGGGGACCTCTGGGAACCAAGAATTATATTAGGTTGATTTTGTTTTTTACCTTATATGATTTCAAGATATCAAATGGCATTAATAATTTAATTTGGGCAAAATATTGATCTGAGCAAACATGCCAATTAGTGACTTCACATTGGACCAAGAATACATTACAGAATATAGATGTGAAGCCATAATCTACTCTTAAACAATTTCAGAAAAAAATGGAGATAAGTGCATTATTTTAGTGCAAATAGCACATAGCAAATACTCAATTAATATCTTGATTTATACTATAGGAGCAGAGTCCCTAACTTTCTTATAGCACCCCAATTTTGGAATTAACAGCTCCATTGTCTAGAAATTCTTCCTTAAATCTAACCTAATTTTAGTTTGTTATCTTTTAATACTGGCTCAATAACTAGTCTATATCAACGGGTTAACATATTGATTGATTCCCTTAAATCATCTACCCCTCAATTATCATTGCCTTCTAAGTTCAAGGGACTACAAATAAAGACAGTTACAATACAGATTTTGCCTTCAATAGTGTATGACTGTACTGACAGAACGGACAACTGAAGTACCCAAATGTGAAATAAGGCCGAGGAAGATAAATTAAAAAAAAAAAAAAAAAAAAAGATATCCTAGCAAAGTAGTAAAAAAACAAATTGAGGAAGAATAAATCATTTTCCTTAGTGTTCTTGGGTAGATATGCAGATAAGCAAGGCAACAATCATGTAATAGTTTACTAAGTTCCCAGCCAGAGTGCTAATGTCTGGGGATATATATGCAAGCGAAAAAGGACAGTTCCTGTCCTCATGTTTCACTCTTTAATGGGGAAATATAAGAAATAAAGAGGAACAGAAAAGAGGAAGAGGTTTGCAAGGGAGAAAGCACCACAAGGCAATGATGGCAAAGTCTGATAGAATCGGAAGCATAATTGGAAGAGGAATGAAGCATGACCAGTCTTGGCATTGTTAGAATAAAAGCTTTATAAGGTACCCACCAATAGGAGTAGGGGCCATCATAACAGAGTCACGTTCCAGGATGGGAAAACCCCATTACAACTGGAGAAATTTCAGGGTGAGAAAGCAGCTGAATCATGGTAAAGTTTGGGAGAGCCAGGAACATAGATGAGAGAAGAATGAAGTATGATTGGACTTGGACTATCCCCAAAATGGAAATGTTTAGAAGACTAAGAGGACTAGCATGGCAGAGGGATATTCCCAGTGAATTATGATGACAAAGTCCAGGAGAGTCAGATACATAGACAGGAGGTGAATGGCCAAGGAAGGGTATGTGGAAGAAAGGTAAGCTTAAATGTGGCCTTGATGAAAAGGAAAGATGTGATCAGATGGAAATAAGGAGAAGACCACTATTTCAGGCAATGATGACATCATAATGAAGGAAATGAAAGAAGAGACAGAGAAGGGAAAACAAAAATAAGGTATAGAGAGCAGTTACATTTGACAAAGATGAAGAGTATGTGAAGGATAGAAATCATAAGTGGAGAGAAACCAAAGTATGTTAATCTTCTTAGTAAAAAATTCCTTCATAAATTGGAAAGCAGTTATTAAACTATCTAGAACATGCTTACTAGAAACTTAATAATATTTCAATTAATTTGTAATGCCACACTTCAGCCTCTTCTTTCTATTCTTATAAGTTCCAGTTTCTGTAGCTTATCCTTAGTCTTCCCTCTTTAATTTTTAGTCATTTTTGTAAGTCTAAGTTGTCAACTTAACTAAAATATATATTATAAATACTAGTTTTTCATGGTGAAACATGAATATAAATCTTTTTTGATAATATGTTTATGTTTATTGCTTTCCTATAATTTTGCCTTTTGCAAACATCTTAATGGCCCAACCTAGAAAAATTACAACATAGTAATGTGTGTAAAATATTATGTGAAATATGAATTTGTCTCATTCTCTGACCAAACCTGTCCCTTTATCCAACAACTTTAGAGAATAGAAGGAAAAATAGAAAAAAGGGAAAGTGGTGAGATATTTTGGAATAGTCTATGTTTCTTTTCAAATAGGGTAGCAAGAGTAAAAATTATAATCAGAAGAAAAAACTATTGAATTCATCTCCCTTGACCTTGCATAATAAGCAAGATAAAACTAAATGTGACTGCACACATTATTAGCCATGCATTTTGATTCTCTGCTAACTAATTTTGGGCCAAAGTTGTGAAAGACAATACGAAAACTTCAAAATTTTCAAATTTATTATGATCCATATGCTGCTGAGAAATACATAATTTCAGGATTTAACACCTGATTAGCTATTAAATGGGTGTCAGGAGAAAATTTTGCTGTAATAAGTTTAGCTTTTAGCCTCTAATTATCACTTCACAGTGGAGTTGGGGTGAAATAACTGAGAACTGCAACACTTAAAGGACTCCAATAGGATTCTTTTTTCATACAACGAAGTGATTTATTTTTCTATGAGGACTGCATTTAACAGGTATAGGTAACATGGAAGGAAATATGATAGGACTTGGGTTTTGCAAAATGATTTAAAGCCATTGATTGTTTCATTATGCAATTAAGTAGAACTCAGCTATGGATAACTTATTTAGTGTATAGGTCAAGAAATGTCTTTCAGAATTTTCTTTACTAGTTAATAGAATTCTGCCTGTACTTGAGGGGTAGTATGGGGGCAAACATATAAAGTAATTCCCTTAAGTTCAATTCAATTTTCAAATCAATAATCCTTGATTAAAGTTCCTACTGTATGCCACCTTATTGGGCTAGGTTCTAGGGATAAAAAAGTTAAATTGAATGGGCTACATACCAAAAGGATTGATATTCCATGAGATTTAAAGAATGGGAAACCATCCATGTTCTTCCATGTTATACCTTGAAAATTCTGTTTGACAAATTCATTTCTATCTCTCATTACCCTGATAAGTGAAAACAATTTAATATGTCAAGAGGCTATTGAAAAAATGTGAAAAGAAAAAAGAATGTGAAATGCCTAGTTAAAGGACCCTAAAACTGTAGCATTACCTATCCTTATATTTAAACTTTCCCTAATATGGACATTCCACTCCTATCAGCCGTGTTTTTTTTTCTTTCACTGCTTTTCTATCTCCTCCCCTTTGGCATATACACATATTCTTATGTTCCTTTCCAATCCTGAGTTGGAAATTATTCCTTATTGGGATTATTTCCCAATTATCCCATATTATTCCTTATTGGAAAATTCTTCTGGGAAGAATAATAAGAAAAGGGAGAAGAGAGTAAGTATTTATATAGCATCTAATATCTGTCAAGCATTCATTAAGTGTTTTTTTTTTCCTTACAGATATTCTTATTTGATTCTCACAGCAAACCTGTGAAATAGCTGCTACAATATAATTGAGGAAACCGAAACAAATTGATGTTACATGACTTGTCCAGGGTCCACAATTATAGTTTTTGATGTCAGATTTGAACTAAAGTCTTTTTCAACTCCAGATTCAATGATCTATCCACTGTGCTAGCAGCTCCCCCTATTTAACAATAGAAATCTATCTAACAGTATAACACTATTCCATTTACCCCTTTTAAAGCTATTTTTTTTCTGTAGAGCTCAAATAACATCTACTTTTCTAGTCCACAATGATTTCTCCCTTCTGTGAACCCTAATAGAATAAATTATACCACAAATTCAGCACTTAATTCTATGATATCTAAGGGAGTTATTTCTAAATGTAAAAATGACTCAAAAGTTTCTCTTGGGGAGATAAATAAAGAAATTGGGGGCAGCTAGATAGCACAGTGGATAGAACACAGCCCTGAAGTCAGGAAGACCTGAGTTCAAATCCAGCCTCAGACTTTTAATACTTTCTAGCTGTGTGGCTCTAGGCAAGTCACTTAACCCTAGTTGCCTTAGCAAAAAAAAAAAAAAAAAAAAAAAAAAAAAAAAAAGTTGGCAGAATTACATTCATTGTGTACTCAAAGATAAGAAAAAGAATCATTTCTTACTACATAAGCTTATTTCTTTACTGCTTATATGAAAGCTCTTATTGCTAATATCAAAGAATCTAGAAGAAAAGATGGGAAATGGAAAGAGTTGAAATATAATTCCATCTTCAATATGACGTATTTGAAAAAATTCCTGATACCAAGGAAAGAAAATTTATAAAGAAAAATACATAAACATAGATTGTCAACTTTTATAATAATGATTTAATGAAGTAAATAATTTATCGTAAGTAAGAGTTGAAGAAAGAGCCAAAAGGCTAGGGTAAATAGCCAACATTTCAGTTCCTAGGCAAGTAGCAACACATGGTATTCAAGGCCAAGAGTAGTTTAGAATATACATCATTTTCAAATTTATAAGGGAAGATAATTGGAAAATATGAACTAGTATCATTTCACTCAACAGCAGAAAGATTGAAGGCAGATGGATTCACAATTTCTGGTTAATATAGCAACATTAAAATCAATAAAGAAATCTTGCTTTCCTGCATATACTCCAGCAAAGATCTAAAATAAACTCCCAATGAGCAAGAAATTTCAAGAAAGATATTAATAAAACCCTTACCTGTCCTGCATAAAAAGAAGTCCATGATGTGGCTCTCTTCAACAATGAGATAATTCAAACCAATTCCACTTGCTCAGTGATGAAGAAAGCCATCTACACCCAGAAAGAGAACCATGGGAACATAGTGTGGAACACAACATAGCATTTTCACTCTCTCTGTTATTTGCTTGTTATTTTGTTTTCTTTCTCAGTTTTTCTTTTTCTTCCTTCTTAATCTGATTTTTAATGCAATGAAATAACTGTATAAGTATGTATACATATATTGGATCTACATGTATTTCAACATATTTAACATGTGTTGGACTACCTGCCAGCTAGAGGAGGGGATGGGGGTAAGAAGGGAAAATTTGGAACAAAAGATTATTCAAGAGTCAATTTTGAAAAAAATGACCCATGCATATGCTTTGTAAATAAAAAGCTTTAATTTAAAAAAATAAAAAAGAAGTCCATAGGTGTTAGAAGAGAAATCTCACCAAAAAGTCTATGTGAGCTTCGTTGAAAGGTCTATAAATAGTCTATATGCAAATATGCCAGCAGAAATGGAAGCAAGAACCCTAGAAATCGAGAACAGTAACAAATAAAGCTTGACTTATTTGTTGTGTCTTTCTATAGCAATGGTCAAAACAGTTGTACTGAGTTCCTTTGAAAGCTCACGCCCTAGTTTATAGACCTCCTGAAGGACATGGTGGTTGGACGGTGCATCTATGAGTACAGCAACAGTGGATCCTGTCACTGGCCCAAAATCATAACCCAGAAACTGAGGCTAGAAGATAATAGTAGAAAAAACACATTCTCCAATTGGTAAATGGTCAAAGGATTTTAATAGATGATTTTCAGATTTAAAAAAAAGCAAAGCTCTAAATCATAATTGATTAGATAAATGCAAATTAAAACAATTCTGAAATGCTATCTCACACTCAACAAATTAGCTGAAATGACAGAAAAAAATAATAATAAATGTTTGAAAAAATGTTGGCAAATTGAAATACCAGTGAATTGTTGGTGGAGTTGTGATCTGATTCAATGATTCTGGAGAGCAATTTGGAACTATGGAACTATGTCTAAAAGTCTATAAAACTGTTCATTTGATTGAGCAATAGCACTACTAGGTCAGTATCCCCAAGTGATCATAAAAAGGGAAAAGCACCCACATGAACAAAAATGTTTACAGTATCTCTTTGTTTTTATGAAAAGTTGGAAATTGAGGGGATGCCCATCAAGAAGGTAATGGCTGAACAATTTGTGGCATATGAATGAAATGGAATATTGTTCTATGAGAAATGATAGGATGGTGAATCAGAAAAACCTGAATTGATGCTGATTGAAGTAAGAACTAGGAGAATATTGTACAAAGTAACAGCACATTGTGTGATGATCAACTTTGATAGATTTAGCTCTTCTCAAACATACAATGATCTAAAACAACCCCAAAAGACTCATTTAATAAGATTCTATTCACATTCAGAGAAAAAAATCATAAAGTCTGAATGCAAATTAAAACAAATTATTTTCATTCTTTTTTGGTTTTACTTTCTCTAGTTCTTCCCATTTCTTTAGATTCTTCTTTCACAACTTAATGTGAAAATATATTTAATATTATTGTGTATGTATAACCTAAAGAAAAACTTGGCACAAGGAAAACATAAAAAGATATAAACATAGAAAAAACTCTGAAACAAAAACAAGGAGAGATCCCACTTTTTAAAGAAATACTTATTAATTAAAGGTACAAGTGCCAGATTCTATAAATGAGGCAAGATAAAAAATAAATTCAATTATATTTAAAATTATAATTCTAGAAGAAAATATTGTAAAAAGAATAAGTAATGGATTCGAAAATGCAAAATCTATCTCAGTAATAGACATTAAAATGTAGAATATTTCTGACAGGATTCAATGGTACTAAGAAAAACATTATAATAGATAAAGATTGAAAAAAATTGAAAAGAATATATGGTATATAAAATTAAAATGAATTGACCATAAAATAGGTCAAAGAAAGACCATCTAAGAATCATGAAATTTCTTGAAAGCCATGACCAGACAAATTATCTGGGCACTATATTTTAATAAGTCACATAAAACTTCCCATATCTATTAGAAAAGATGATAGAGTAACAAATAAAAAGAATCTGCAGAGCAGTCTTACATTAAAAATACCCAGTAACATTGTAGACAAAATCCAGAGACTCTGGATAAAAGAAAAAATATACTGTAAACATCCAGAAAAAAAATACTAAAAATTCAGTCAAGATCACATAAAATTGTACTATGGTTTCCATAAAGGACAGAAAATCTTGGAATATTGTATTCCAAGTTTCAAAAGAAAAAGATTTATAAATGAAGGATTTGAAAGGAGAGAAAGTGGTGTTTGGAAGACATGTTAGGAAGTTATTACAACAGTCTTGATGAATGGTAATTAGAGACATAAATGAAATGGTAACAGAGGTAAAAGAATGGAAGGGAGAAATGAAGATTATTGTAAATGTCTACAGAAGCTTTCTCATCTATATGTAAACTTTTGGAATCATTCAACAACAAGATTAAGTACTACCTTATTTTCTGTGGTCATTGTATCTTTCAAACTTTTCAAAAATAAGAATTATGTCAATTATTATTATCACCATGGTCTAAAACATCAAAAATTAAAAGGAGGTTATAATCTGAGTAGATAACCATCAAGAACTTTAATTTTGTATTTTTAGCACATCTACTCAACAACCCGATTGACTACCATGCTATCAAGGACTTGTAAAGGAATTCCCATGGGAAGAAGTTGATATAGTTTTGAATTCCATCAAAACTCCCCCCCTCAAAAAAAAAAGGCAATGACAGGCAATCCCATACATTTTACATGTGTTACAGTATAACCTAGATACAATATATGTGTGTAAATCCAATTTTCTTGTTGCACATTAAGTATTGGATTCTAAAGGTATAAGTAACCTTGGTAGATAGACAGTAGTGCTAATAGTTTACATTCACTTCCCAGTGTTCCTTCTCTGAGTGTAGTTGTTTCTGTCCATCACTGATCAACTGGAAGTGAGTTAGATCTTCTTTATCAAATTATATACATTCTTAATTTTTAAGATATACTTTATTATATGAAAAGTGAAATATTTCTTGTAACAAATAGAGTTAACTAAAAGTAACTAACTTAGTGACTACATCTGACAGTAAAAGCAAGATTTCCACACCAATAGACCTTTATCTCCCAATGAATTAATCTCATTTCTTCATTTTTAGAATCAAAATTAGTTAATTTATCCAGATTCAAAATTTAGTGTTTGGTATTAAATTATTCATTGTTTATATTGTGTTCTGGATTCTGTTTACTTTCATCTGCACATTTTTAAAATTTTTTATTTCAATGAATTCCTCCTTTCTTCTATTGCACAGATACATCACAACTGTTTTAATCATTCTACAACCATTAAAGACTATTTTGATTCCAGGGATTTTTTTTAATTGACAGAACATATGCATGGATAATTTTCCAACATTGTCCCTTGCACTGACTTCTGTAACAATTTTCCTCTTCTCTCCCTTCACCCCTTCCCCTAGATGGCAGGCAGTCTCATACATGTTAAACATGTTAAAGTATATCTTAAATACAATATATGTGTGCAGATTCATACAGTTTTCTTATTGCACCAAAAAAATCAGATTCAGAAGGTAAAAATAACCTGGGAAGAAAAACAAAGATGCAAGTAGGCTACATACAAATTTCTCAGTGTTCCTTCTCTGGGTTAGCTGATTCTGTTCATCATTGATCAATTGGAACTGAAATGGATCTTCTCTTTGTAGAAGATATCCACTTCCATCAGAACACATGCTCATAGAGTATTGTTGAAGTGTATAATGATGTCCTGGTTCTACTCATTTCACTCAGCATCAGTTCATGTAAGTCTCTCCAAACCTTTCTGTATTCATCCTGCTGGTCATTTCTTAGAGAACAATAATATTCCATAACATTCATAAACCACAATTTACCCAACCATTCTTCAATTGATAGGCATCCACTCAATTTCCAGTTTCTAGCCACTACAAAAAGGACTGCTACAAACATTTTGTCGCATGCAGATCCCTTTCCCTTCTTTAATATCTCTTTGGGAAATAAACCCAATAGTAACACTACTGGATCAAAGGCTATGCACAGTTTGAAACTTTTTGGGCATAATTCCAAATTACTCTCCAGAATGATTGCATCTGTTCACAACCCCACCAACAATATATCAGTGTCCCAGTTTTCCCACATCCCTTCCAAAATTCGTCATTATCTTTTCCTGTCATTTTAGCCTATCTGACAGGTGTGTAATGGTATCTCAGAATTGTCTTGATTTGCTTTTTTCTGATCAGTAGTGATTTGGAAAACCTTTTCATATAAGTAGAAATAATTTCAATTTCATCAACTAAAATTGTCTTTTCATATCATTTGATCATTTATCAGTTGGAGAATGATCTGTTTTCTTATAAATTAGAGTCAGTTTTCTATATATTTTGGAAATGAGGCTTCTATCAGAACCTTTAACTGTAAAAATGTTTTTTTCCATTTTATTGCTACCCTTCTAATCCTTGTTGCATTAGTTTTGTTTGTACAAAAGCTTTTTAACTTGATATAATCAAAATTTTCTATTTTGTGATCAATAATGATCTCTAGTTCTTCTTTGGTCACAAATTCCATCCTCCTCCACAAGTCTGAGTGGTAAAACTATCCTATATTCCTCTAATTTATTTATAATCTCATTCTTTATTCCTAAATTATGGACCCATTTTAATCTTATCTTGGGATGTGGTGTTCAGTGTGGGTCCATGCCTAGTTTCTGCCATACTAATTTCCAGTTTTCCCAACAGTTTTTGTCAAATAGTATTTCTTATCCCAAAAGTTTGGATCTTTGGGTTTGTCAAACAGTAAATTACTATAGTTATTGACTATTTTGTTCTGTGAACCTAACCTATTCCACTGATCAACTTGTCTATTTCTTAGGCAATACCAAAAGTTTTTGGTGACCACTGCTTTAAATATAGTTTTAGATCAGTTACAGCTAGGCTGCCTACATTTGATTTTTTTTTCAATACTTCCCTTGAAATTCTTGATCTTTTATTTTTCCATATGAATCCTGTTATTTTTTCTAGGTCATTAAATTGGTTTCATGGGAGTTTGATTGGTATAGCACTAAATAAATAGATTAGTTTAGTAGTATTGTCATCTTTATTATATTTGCTCGGTCTATCCAAGAGCACTTAATATTTTTCCAATTGGTTAAATCTGACTTTCTTTGTGTGGAAAGTGTTTTGTAGTTTTGCTCATATAATTCTTGACTTTCCTTTGGCAGATAGATTCCCAAATATTTTATGCTATCGACAATTATTTTAAATGGAATTTCCCTTTTTATCTCTTGCTGTTGGATTTTGTTTGTGATGTATAAAAATGCTGAGGATTTATGAGGTTTATTTTGGATCCTGCAACTTTGCTAAAGTTGTGGATTATTTCTAATAGCTTTTTAGTAGAATCTCTGGGGTTCTCTAAGTATACTATCATATGCTCTGCAAAGAGTGATAATTTGATTTCCTCATTATCTACTCTAATTCCTTTAATTTCTTTCTCAACTCTTATTACCAAAGCTATTCTTTTTAATACGATATTGAATAATAATGGTGATAGTGGGCAACCTTGTTGCACCCCTGATCTTATTGGGAATGGTTCCAGTTTATCCCCATTATATATGAGGCTTACATATGGTTTTAAATAGATGCTCCTAACTATTTTAAGGAAAAGTCCATTTATTCCTATCTTATGAAGTGTTTTTCTTAGGAAGGGATGTTGAATTATATCAAATGCTTTTTCTGCATCTATTGAAATGATCATATGGTTTTTGTTAATTTGATTATTGATATAGTCAATTATGCTAATAGTTTTCCTAATATTGAGCCAGTCTGCATTCCTGGTATAAATCCTACTTGGTCATGCTGTATTATTTTTGGAATGATTTTTTGTAATATTTTTGCTAATATTTTATTTAAGATTTTAACATCAATATTCATTAGGGACATTGGTCTATAATTTTCTTTTTCTGTTTTTAACCTACCTGGTTTAGATATCAGTATCATGTCTATGTCACAAAAGGAATTTGGTAGGACTCCTTCAATCACTATTTTTTCAAATAGTTTATATAGTATTGGAGTTAATTGTTCCTTAAATGTTTGGTAGAATTCACATATAAATCCATCTGGTCCTGGGTATTTTTTCTTAGGGAGTTGATTAATAGCTTATTTGTTTCTTTTTCTAAGATGGGCTGTTTAGCCAACTTATTTCTTCCTCTGTTAATCTGGGAAAGTTATGTTTTTGAAAGTCTTCAATTTCATTTAAGTTATCAAATTTATTGACATAAAGTTGGGCAAAGTAACTCCTAAATATTGCTCTAATTTCCTCTTCATTAGTGGTGAGTTCTCCTTTTTCATTTTTAAGACTAACAATTTGATTTTCCTCTTTCCTTTTTTTTAATCAAATGTACTAATTATTTATCTATTTTGTTGGGTTTTTTTTTATAAAACTAACTCAGTTTTATTTATAAATTCAATAGTCCTTTTACTTTTAATTTTGTTATTCTCTCCCTTTATTTTTAGAATTTCAAGTTTAGTGTTTGACTGGGGGTTTTTAATTTGTTCCTTTTCTAGCATTTTTAGTTGGCAAGCCGAATTCATTGACCTTCTCTTTATTTTATGCAAGTAGGCCTCTAGAGATATAAAATTTCCCCTTATTACCACTTTGGCTGCATCCCACACATTTTGGTATGTTGTCTTATTGTCATTTTTTGGGTGAAATTAGTAATTATACTTATGATTTGCTGATATGATATCCTTATCTCTTTTAATTAGATCAATTTTTGTTTTTGCTTGTTCTGAGATCAAGATTGCTACCCCTGCTTTTTTGGCTTCACCTGAAGCCAAATTCTGTTCCAGACTTTTTACCTTTACTCTTTATGTATTTCACTGCTTCAAATGTGTTTCCTGTAAACAACATTGTAGAATTCTGGCTTTTAAGCCAGTCTGCTATCTACTTCGTCTTTATGGGGGAGTTTATCCCATTCAAATTTATGGTTAAAATTACTAATTCTGTATTTCCTGGCATCTTGTTAACCCCTGCTTATGCTTTTCTCCTTTCGTTCCCCTTACCCTTCTTCCCAGTATTAAACTTTGCGCACCACTTGCCTCTCACAGCCCTCCTTTTTAGGCTCTTTCTCCCCATCTTATATTTCCTCCCCCTTTCTTACCCCTTTTCCTCACAATCTCTGTATTTCATTTTTCTCCTCCTGCTCCTCCTATCCATCTTCTTCTCCAGGGATTTTTCTTGCCACAGACAGCATTACTATGAAGATTTTATAATATATGGGACCTTTTTGTTTTTTAATTTTTTAAACATACATGTCCAGCAGTAGTTTGATTTTTGAATGAAATTTTACTGACTTTGTGAATACCATTATCTTTTCTATATATTTTTAACCATTTAAACCATGAAATTCTAGGAAATTTCTACCAATATGGATTATTTTGAAATAAACTAATTCCTGTTTGATATCATCATCTCAAAATGGCAGCAAAAAGTTTACAAAATAAAATTTAAAAACCACCAAACCACCATAGTAGAAATAATATCCCCATGAAGATTGAGATTGAGAGAGGGAGAGGGAAAGAGAGAGAGAGAGAGAGAGAGAGAGAGAGAGAGAGAGAGAGAGAGAGAGAGAGAGAGAGAGAGAGAGAGAGAAGAGAGAGAGAGAGAGAGAGAGAGAGAAAGAGAGAGAGAGAGAGAAGGAGGGAGGGAGGGAGGGAGAAATTTTGAAGGAATTAGTAAGCAAAACAGAATTTTTCAGAGGAGAATTAAGGAAAAATCTCTAGAAGAAATGAGTAATTCTGCAATTGCAATAGCTAGAGTCCCTGAAAAGGTAATGAAATACCAAAAAAAAAAAAAAAAAAAAAAAAAAAAAAAAAAAAAAAAAATCCCAGATTAATTGAAATGTTTAATAAGGGATTCAGTGAAGATAAAGGTGAAAAATTAGTATCCTTAAAAAGAAACTTGGGGAAGAAGAAATTATTGAATTAGAAATATTTAGGGATTTTGATGAAACATTAGAAAAAGAGACTGGCAAAAATAGATTAGAAAATTCAAAGAAACAACACATATTACTGCAAAGTCAAAAGATGGCAAAATTAGCAGAGAATTATGAGATTGCTACAGAATCAGCTAATCTTGAAGATAAAACTCAGAAGAACTAGATGATAATCAAGCAATTACATACTGAAAGGAACAGCTCATATCTTTCCTTTAAAGACTACCTTGTCTGAGTCCTTCAAGAAACAAAGAAACAAACAAAACATTAGGATATGTTTAAAAAAAAAGAAATTGCAGAGAAAAAGAGAAGAAAGGGAGACAAATAGAATGAGTATTTCTTGAAATTAAAGTGTCCCTGGGGGGCGGAGCCAAGATGGCGGAGAAGAAACACACGACTCTGTGAACGTCCTCACTCCCTCACAACCAATTAGATAAATTAAGTCTCAAAATAAGCCCAGGACTGATAGATACCACAAGGACTGGAAGCACAACTTACCAGCTGAAGAGAATCTGGAGTTTCAACAGACAAGGTCAGTTCCCAGGAGAGGAAGAAGAGAGGCCAGCACAGACGGTGGGGTAGTGGCACACTGCACTGGTTACGCTGGGGAGGGCTCTGGGATCAGAGAAGCCACTGAGGTAAAGGAATCTGGCACAGGCTGTTAGCTCTTCTCTGCTAATTATTTAGCAGTTCAGAAGAGAAAGCCAAAATATTTTAAAACTCAAATTAGATTTTCCCCGGACCCTGGAGGTGACTCAGCAGATCTCGGCACCAGGGGGTGTGGCCTCAGCTACCACCTGAGAATAGTTAAGAGATTGACAAGTGGGTGGATACAGCCCAAGGCAACACACACTGCCTAGTTTAGCTGGAGGGAGTGGAACTCAGCTCCAGGAAGTCCCAGAGAAGTGGAACCTTTGAACTAGGGACCGCAGTTTCTGGCAGACACTTCCAGTTTGAGCACAGGGGCTTTTCAAGTCACCTGCTGCAGACATCCACGCCCCACCCGGACACATAGGCTGGGCTTTGTGCTGTCTTTACTGTTCAGTCTTAAATCTCAGGGAAGCCGCTAAAACACAGCGCCCTCGGGGCACAGCAGCACTAGCTAATCACCTCTGAGGCACTTCCAGGGAGGGGGTGGGGAACTCTCTCCCAGAGCTCTATCTTAGCTCAGGCACAGGAGCCCCTGCATCCATCCGGTCTGGGAGGAAGCTGGTAAAGAAGTAAATAAATAATTTCCTACCCCAGGGACAGACCCCAAAAGTTTTTTTTAAATATGAGCAAAAAAGCCAGAAAAACTATAGATTCCTTCTATACAGAGAAAGAGCGGGTATCCAACCCCGAGGAAGTTAACAGCAGAGAGACAGCAGATAACAACCTAAACGGGAATGATTCCTGTCCCCCATCACATAACTCTCTCCTAGAAGAAACTCTTAAAAAATTAAGGGAGTTTGAAGAAAAATGGGGAAAGGAAAGGGAAGCTATGATAGAGAATAACAATGTTCTGAAATTGGAGTTGGAAAAAATAAAGAATTCACAGGAGATGCAGGGAAACAAAATTTGTGAATTAGAAAAGGTTAAAAAAACACAGGAAAGTAGGATTTCTGAATTGGAAAAGATAAAAAAGTCTCAAGAAAATAGAATTTCTGAATTGGAAAAAGAAAATAATTCTCAAAAAAAATTAGGGAAATGGAAAAAATTCAATAGAGCAAAATAATTCATTTAAAAACGAAATTGGGCATTTACAAAAAGAACTAAAAACTGTGAAAGAAGAAAATAACTCCTTAAAAGTCAGGATGGAACAAATAGAAATGAATGATTCACAGAGAACCCAAGAATCAGTCAAACAAAAAAAAAAAAATGAGAAGCTGGAGAAGAACGTCAAATACTTACTGGGAAAATATATAGACCTGGAAAATAGATCTAGGAGAGATAATCTGCGGATTATTGGACTTCCAGAAAACTATGACCAAAAAAAGAGCCTAGATTCTATTTTACATGAAATTATCAAAGAGAACTGTCCAGAGATAATAGAAACAGAAGGGAAAGTAGATGTGGAAAGAATTCATCGAACTCCTTCTGAAATAGACCCTAAAAAAAGAACACCACGGAATATAGTGGCTAAGCTGCAGAATTACCACACAAAGGAGAAAATCCTGCAAACAGCTAGAAAAAAACAATTTAAATACCAAGGTGCCACAATAAGGGTCACCCAAGATCTGGCTGCCTCCACATTAAAAGATAGAAGGGCCTGGAACCTGATATTCCGTAAGGCAAAAGATCAAGGACTGCAACCAAGAATGAACTACCCAGCTAAGTTTAGCATCTTTTTCCATGGAAGAAGATGGTCATTCAATGAAACAGAGGAATTCTATATGTTTTTAAGAAAAAAACCAGACTTAAACAAAAAATTTGATCTACATCCACAAGACTGAAGAGAAACAGAAAAAGGTACACAGAACCCTTGAGAACTGTAACTCTGTTGTGGGTATATAAAAAGTACTCAAGGTTAATTTGATTTTACTGATATAAAAGAAAAAAAGGGGGGTGTAGTAAAGGGAAGGAGGTCGGTTCAGAAAAAGGGGAAGGAGTGATAAAAAGAGGGAAACTACATCCCAGGAAGAGGCATAGAAAATACACCATATCTGAGGGAACTTAGTGAGGGGGAGAATCATTGTGTGAATCTTACTCTCATCAGGAGAGGCTCAAAGAGTAAATAATTAACATATTTGTTTTTCAGAGAATTTTCTCTCACCTCATTAAAAGGGGGGAGAGGAAAAGGGAAAAGGAAAAGGAGAATAAGTGAAGGGACTTGGAGGGAGGGGGGAGGGATCCTAAAAAAAAAAAAAAGAAAAAAAAGAGGGAGGGTTGCGCGTCACAAGGGGGGTCTGTAAATTAAATATCGGGGAGGGGGATCAGGGGGGTCAAGGGAAAAAAGCATAATCTGGGGATAATACGATGGCAGGAAATACAGAATTAGTAATTTTAACTGTAAATGTAAATGGGATGAACGATCCCATCAAACGGAGACGGTTAGCAGATTGGATCAAAAAGCAGAACCCTACAATATGTTGTCTACAGGAAACACACTTAAAGCAGGGAGATACATACAGAGTAAAGGTAAAAGGTTGGAACAGAGCCTATTATGCTTCAGGTAAAGCCAAAAAAGCAGGGGTAGCTATCCTTATCTCAGATCAAGCAAAAGCAGAAGTAGATCTCCTTAAAAAAGATAAGGAAGGAAACTATATCCTGCTGAAAGGTACCATAAATAATGAAGCCATATCAATACTAAGCATATATGCACCAAGTGGTATAGCATCTAACTTTCTAAAGGAAAAGTTAAGAGAACTGCAAGAAGAAATAGACAGTAAAACTATAATAGTGGGAGATCTCAACCTTGCACTCTCAGATTTAGACAAATCAAACCACAAAACAAACAAGAAAGAAATTAAAAAAGTAAATAGAACATTAGAAAAACTAGGTATGATAGACCTTTGGAGAAAACTGAATGGCAATAGAAAGGAATATACTTTCTTCTCAGCAGTTCATGGATCGTATACAAAAATAGATCATATATTAGGACATAAAGATCTCAAAATTAAATGTAGGAAGGCAGAAATAATAAATGCCTTCTTCTCAGATCACAATGCAATAAAAGCTACATTCAGTAAAAAGTTAGGGGTAAATAGACCAAAAAGTAATTGGAAACTGAATAATCTCATCTTAAAGAATGACTGGGTGAAAGAGCAAATTATAGAAACAATTAACAATTTCACGCAAGATAATGATAATGATGAGACATCATATCAAAATCTTTGGGATGCAGCTAAAGCAGTAATAAGGGGAAATTTTATATCTTTAGAGGCTTATTTGAAGAAAATAGAGAAAGAGAAGATTAACGAATTGGGCTTACAACTTAAAAGGCTAGAAAAAGACCAAATTATAAACCCCCAACCAAAAATTAAACTTCAAATACAAAAATTAAAAGGTAAAATCAATAATATTGAAAGTAAAAAAACTATTGAATTAATAAATAAAACCAAGAGTTGGTTTTATGAAAAAGCCAATAAAATAAATAAATTTTTGGTAAATTTGATCAAAAAAAAGAAAGAGGAAAATCAAATTGATAGTCTTACAAATGAAAAGGGGGATCTTTCCACCAATGAAGAGGAAATTAGAGAAATAATAAGGAGTTACTTTGCCCAACTTTATGCCAATAAATTTGATAACTTAAGTGAAATGGATGACTTCCTCCAAAAATATAGGCTCCCTAGATTAACAGAGAAGGAGATAAATTGCTTAAATAGTCCCATTTCAGAAAAAGAAATAGAACAAGCTATTAATCAAATCCCCAGGAAAAAATCCCCAGGGCCAGATGGATTCACATGTGAATTCTACCAAACATTTAAAGAACAATTAGCCCCAATGTTATATAAATTATTTGAAAAAATAGGGGATGAAGGAGTCCTACCAAACTCCTTTTATGACACAGACATGGTACTGATACCTAAACCAGGTAGATCAAAAACTGAGAAAGAAAATTATAGACCAATCTCCTTAATGAATATTGATGCTAAAATCTTAAATAAGATATTAGCAAAAAGACTTCAGAAAATCATCTCCAGGATAATACACTATGATCAAGTAGGATTTATTCCAGGAATGCAGGGCTGGTTTAATATTAGGAAAACTATTAATATAATTGACCATATTAATAATCAAATTAATAAGAACCATATGATCATCTCAATAGATGCAGAAAAAGCATTTGACAAAATCCAACATCCATTCCTACTAAAAACTCTTGAGAGTATAGGAATAAATGGACTATTCCTTAGAATAATCAGGAGCATATATTTAAGACCTTCAGTAAGCATAATATGCAATAGAAATAAACAGGAACCTTTCCCAGTAAGATCAGGAGTGAAACAAGGTTGCCCACTATCACCATTACTATTCAATATAGTACTAGAAACGCTAGCCTCGGCAATAAGAGCCGAGAAAGAGATTCAAGGAATTAGAGTAGGAAATGAAGAAATTAAACTATCACTTTTTGCAGATGACATGATGGTATACTTAGAGAACCCCAAAGACTCTGCTAAAAAGCTACTAGAAATAATTCAAAATTTCAGCAAAGTGGCAGGATACAAAATAAATCCACATAAATCCTCGGCATTTTTATATATCACTAACAAAATGCAACAGCAAGAGATACAAAGAGAAATTCCATTCCAAACAAATGTTGAGAGTATAAAGTATTTGGGAATCCATCTACCAAAGAAAAGTCAGGAATTATATGAGAAAAATTACAAAACACTTGCCACAAAAATAAAGTCAGATTTAAATAATTGGAAAGACATTCAGTGCTCTTGGATAGGCTGAGCGAATATAATAAAGATGACAATACTCCCCAAACTAATCTATTTATTTAGTGCTATACCAATCAGACTCCCCAAGAAACTATTTCAATGACCTAGAAAATATAACAACAAAATTCATATGGAAGAATAAAAGGTCGAGAATTGCAAGGGAACTAATGAAAAAAAAACTCAGACGAAGGTGGTCTAAGTGTACCTGATCTAAAGCTATATTATATAGCAGCAGTCACCAAAACCATTTGGTATTGGCTACGAAATAGACCGGTAGATCAGTGGAACAGATTAGATACAAAGGACAAAAAAGGATACATATATAGCAACCTAATCTTTGACAAACCCAAAGATACCAACATTAGGGATAAAAATTCATTATTCGGAAAAAACTGTTGGGAAAACTGGAAATTAGTATGGCAGAAATTAGATATGGATCCACACTTAACACCATATACCAAGATAAGATCAAAATGGGTCCATGATTTAGGCATAAAGAGGGAGATAATAAATAGATTAGAGGAACAGAGGATAATCTACCTCTCAGACTTGTGGAGGAGGAAGGAATTTATGACCAGAGGAGAACTAGAGATCATTATTGATCACAAAATAGAAGATTTTGATTACATCAAACTAAAAAGTTTCTGTACAAATAATACTAATGCAAACAAGATTAGAAGGGAAGTAACAAATTGGGAAAATATTTTTAAAAACAAAGGTTCTGACAAAGGTCTCATTTCCAAAATACATAGAGAACTGACCCTAATTTATAAGAAACCGAACCATTCTCCAATTGATAAATGGTCAAAGAATATGAACAGAAAATTCTCAGAGGAAGAAATTGAAACTATATCCACTCACATGAAAGAGTGTTCCAAATCACTGCTGATCAGAGAAATGCAAATTAAGACCACTCTGAGATACCACTACACACCTGTCAAATTGGCTAAGATGACAGGAACAAATAACGATGAATGTTGGAGGGGCTGTGGGAAAACTGGGACACTGATACATTGCTGGTGGAGTTGCGAAAGAATCCAGCCATTCTGGAGAGCAATCTGGAATTATGCCCAAAAAGTTATCAAACTGTGCATACCCTTTGACCCAGCAGTGTTACTACTGGGCTTATATCCCAAAGAAATACTAAAGAGTGGAAAGAGACATATATGTGCCAAAATGTTTGTGGCAGCTCTTTTTGTAGTAGCTAGAAACTGGAAGATGAATGGATGTCCATCAGTTGGAGAATGGTTGGGTAAATTGTGGTATATGAAGGTTATGGAATATTATTGCTCTGTAAGAAATGACCAGCAGGAGGAATACAGAGAGGCCTGGAGAGACTTAAATCAACTGATGCTGAGTGAAATGAGCAGAACCAGAAGATCACTATACACTTCAACAACAATACTGTATGAGGATGTATTCTGATGGAAGTGGAAATCTTCAACATAAAGAAGAGCCAACTCACTTCCAGTTGATCAATGATGGACAGAAATAACTACACCCAGAGAAGTAACACTGGGAAGTGAATGTAAATTGTTAGCACTAATATCTGTCTGCCCAGGTTGCATGTACCTTCGGATTCTAATGTTTATTGTGCAACAAGAAAATGATATTCACACACATGTATTGTACCTAGACTATATTGTAACACATGTAAAATGTATGGGATTGCCTGTCATCGGGGGGAGGGAATAGAGGGAGGGGGGGATAATTTGGAAAAATGAATACAAGGGATAATATTATAAAAAATATATATAATAAAAAATTTAAAAAAAAAAGAAATTAAAGTGTCCCTCCATAAATTCATTCAAATATAGAGGTGTGAAGGAGGGAAGGATTTGTGATCCCATCTTTTAGAAGTCTAAGAGAATGAAAGATTAAATAAAATTAGAGTAATAAAAATGTAATAAAATGACTAGAGACCCAGGTTAGACTAGTTAGGGAAAAACAGTGTGTCTGAATCCAAGGTTAGAGGAACTGAATATAATGGCAAAAGTCATTGTAACACTAACAACAATATAAAAATGGGTAGGGAAGATGGCAAAGATAACAAAAACTATGTGTTTTTAGATTTAGACTAAGAGGATAAGTGACAGTAAGCATTTGTGGCTAAGGATAATCACTATTTTACATTATTTTACATCTTTTTATAAATGGTAGCTATGATAAAACAAAAAAAAATCCAATTTAACTCTCCCCTTGTTTAATAATATGAATAATTTCTTGTTAATTTTCTGGCCTGGGCCTGTTCAAGATTGTCTTCATCTCTGTCTGTCTTTCTCTGTCTCTTTGTCTCTCTCCCTCTCTCCCTCCCTCTCTCCCTCTCTGTCTCTGTCTTTGTCTCTCTCTCCGTATCTGTCTCTGTCTATCTATCTATTTGTTTCTCTCTGTCTCTCTCTGTGTCTCTGTCTCTGTCTCTCTTTCTGGGTGTCTCTCTGTGTCTCCTCTCTCTCTCTCTCTTCTCTCTCTCTCTCTCTCTCTCTCTCTCTCTCTCTCTCTCTCTCTCTCTCTCATACACACATACACACACACACACACACACACACACACACACACACAATTCACACCCAAAATACTCATCCTTTTCCATCTACCTAAAGGTCCCAATCTGGACAATGATCATTATGTCTCCCCATGGTTATTCCTATTGTGGTGGGTGAAAAATGAAATGACTGAAGAATCAAAAGTCCAGTATTCCAAGGATCAGACCTCCTCAGTTTAAGGCTAGACCTTGAGTACAGGAGAAGAGGTGCCCATCTTCGCTTTCCCTAAGTTTCTGTAAAAAGATAAATAAATAAAATAAACATGAAAATAATAACTGGTTGATCAATATGGAAACAGCTTTCAGAAAATACGTTTGGGTTTCTTGAGATGTCCAATTGCAAGAAAACATATTACATCAATCTTTAGATATAATTGGTTTTGGGGTCAACATAACCTAGATTCTTAATTAAGGGTCTCTGAACAGAATATAGATGTGGTCTAGTTTCCCAGCCATTTAAGGTTAGGCTCAAATAATGCTGTAAGATTTTCTGCCAATTTTCACAATTGAATAAAGCTTTCTCACAAGACAAAAGTTGGATTATGCCCATATTTGAATAAAAAGGGAACTGAATTAGTTCAAAAATTGGGATAAAAGCTGGAGTCAGTATAGGAAGACTATATATATATATATATATATATATATATATATACTATATACATACATTTGCATGTATATGTATGTGTGTTTGTAAGTATATATATATGTATATATATACTATATACATACATTTGCATGTATATGTATGTGTGTTTGTAAGTATATATATATATATGATTATTTGAAAGTATATTCATACTATTCTGAAATCTGGAATCAACTTGAACTTTAATAAAAAGATATTGCTTTTTAAAAATATAAAATATGGAGTCAGTGTAATCTACTCAGATGCCATAATTAACCTCTTGGTGTCCCATATTCCTTAAATCTCTCACTATGTAAGCTATTAAGCCAAACTCTTTTGTGTGATCATGGATCTCATTTAGGAAGATTTACAATGTATGAGGCTTTGGTGCAACCATGACAATATAAAAAAAATAACAACCAAAAAATTAAACAAGAAAGGTAGATTATGTAGGTAAGTAATTCATAACCAGGAATAGGATAGAAGAAATCATGGAATTAAAAAATAAACAATCTCAATTATATGAAATTAAAAGACAATTGGAACTTGAATAAGAAAAAAAGACAGATCAGGAAATGTTTACATAAATAACTGACAAAAGTCTGATTTAAAATCTGTTCAATTAATTTTAAAAAGATAGGAAATAATGACAGAAATAAACAATTGAAAAATAAAGAAAGTAGAGCCTGAAGACATAATTCCAGTCGTCAATCAACATGGAGAGAGACAATAAAATGCTAATCAGAAAAAAGGATGTGATAACTGCTTTTTTGTCAAAGAGAAAAGACAGTGTTAAGTTTCTGTTAACAGTCATTATATACATACACACACGCACACACACATAAACACACACTTTTTTTTTCAGATCTAAAGTCTCTTCCTCTCTTAATTCCTTTCACTTATCATTAAGAAGACAAGCAATATGATATCAATTATAAAGGCCAAACTAGGAAAAAAATTTCCATATTAGCCATAGTTTTTTTTTTAAATAATAGCTTTTTATTTTCAAAATATATGCAAAGATAATTTTCAACATTCACTGTTGCAAAACTTGTGTTCCAAAATTTTCTCCCTCCCTTCCCCTCAACTCCTCTCCTAGACAGATGGTAATCCAATATAGGTTAAACGTGTGCAATTTTTCTATACATATTTCTACGCTTATCATAGTGCACAAGAATAATCAGATCAAAAAAGGGAAAAATGAGGAAAGAACATTCAAGCAAACAACAACAGCAGAAAGTGAAAATACTATGTTGTGATCCACACTCAGTTGCCACACTCCTCTTTCTGGAGATGCAGATGGTTCTCTACATCACAAGACTATTGGAATTGTCTAAATCACCTCACTGTAGAAAAAATACAATTCCATCAAAGACATAATCTTGTTGTTGCTATTCTACAATGTTCTCTTGGTTCTACTTATTTTGTTTAGCATTGGTTTATATAAGTCTCTCCAGGCTTTTCTGAAATCAGTCTGCTGATCATGTCTTACAGAACAATAATATTCCATTACATTCATATACTGTAACTTATTCAGCATTCACCAACTGATGAGTCACTTTCCAGTTCCTTGCCAATACAAAAAGGGCTTCCATGTTAGGCATATTACAATTTTTTAAAAAGTTAAAAGCAGAAAGAAAGAAAGAAAGAAAGAAAGAAAGAAAGAAAGAAAGAAAGAAAGAAAGAAAGAAAGAAAGAAAGAAAGAAAGAAAGAAAGAAAGAAAGAAAAGAAAAGAAAAGAAAAGAAAAGAAAAGAAAAGAAAAGAAAAGAAAAGAAAAGAAAAGAAAAGAAAAGAAAAGAAAAGAAAAGAAAAGAAAAGAAAGAAAGAAAAGAAAAGAAAATGAAAAAAAATCATTCAATTTTCACTCAGTATTATCTCTGGAGATGAATAGCATTTTTCATCATGAGTTCTTTAGAATTATTATGGATCATTGAACTGACAGTACCTCAGTTTTTTTTCACAGTTGTTCACTCTTATAATAATGCTATTATTGTGTGTAATGTTCTAATTCTTCTCACTTCACTTTGCATCAGTTCTTAGAAGTCTTTTTTCTGAACATTTTTCTGAAGTCTTACCTTTTTATATTTCTTTCAGTACAATATTTCATCATAATCATATACCACAACTTATTCTCCCATCCTTCAATTAATGGACAAGCCTTAATTTACAACTCTTTGGTACCACAAAGAAGCTATATTACATTTTTTTTGTTATCCAGACCTTTTTCCATTTTCTTTGGTTTCTTTGAGATATAGGCCTAATAGTGGTGTTGGTGATCACAGAATATGCACAGTTTTATAGTCCCTTTGCCATAGTTCCAAATTTTCCTCCATGATGGTTAGATGAGAGACAAAAAGGCACAGTAAAGTTAGGTATTCCACCAGTCTCTTCTCCAAATCACTGCAGATTCCTTTAAATAATGACTAAACAAATTTTAGATTCTCATAACACCTAAAAAACAGACTAGAATATTTTCCATCTGAAGACAACTAAGACCAGCAGAAAATGTCTGTGATACCAGAGTGGGAGTTTGTAGTGCAGTCCTGGTGCAAAGCACACTACTGCAGCCTGGGAGCCAGCTTCAGCCCCAGCCCTAGCCTTGGCCCCAGTCTCAGTGCTGACCTCTGAATCAGCAGTAATACTGGTGGCTTCCAGACATTTTAGTCCAGAGACACCAAAGAGAATTTGGAAGGTCAGCATAAAAGGTCTGTAGAGCAGGGTGGGAGCCCAATATGCAATTCTATGCAGTCCTGGCCCTAGTATCAGCAAAGTGGGACCTTTAAAGCAGAGGCTTCTAGACATCTCAGTCCAGGGACACAAAGGGCAACTTTGTCAGTAGTGAGGGTCTGTGACACCAACATGAGAGTCCAACATGTAGTACCAGTGCAGGCTTTGTTAGCACAGCCCCTACCACACCTCCAGTGGCCCCGGCATTAGCAAAAGAGCATTATTGATTTAACACAGGAAATCTTAGAGCTATAGTGGGGTGGGAACACTCTTAACAGCTCCAGGACAGAAAAGAGTGTTTGTGGTCAGATTCCTAGAAGGATGGCTGAAAATAGCTGCACAAAATCTCTGAAGCTTGAGACAGTGCACTGTCTACCGTGGAAACAAAGTTAAAAGCTGAGTAATAGTCTAGGAAAATGAGTAAACCACAGAAAAAGTTTCTGACCATTGAAAGTTATTATGGTGACAAGGAAGATCAAAACACATGCTCAGAAGATGATAACAAAGCCAAAGTTCCTCCATCCAAACCTCCAAAAAAAAAAAAAAAATTTGGGCTCCAGTCATGGAAGTGCTGAAAAGGGATTTTGAAAATCAAATGAGAGATAGTGTGAAAATTAAGGAAAGAACTGAGAGTGGTGCAAAATAAAATGCAAAAAGCTAATGAGGAGAAGAATGCCTTAAAAAGCAAGAGTGGCCAATTGGGAAATGAGATACAAAAGCTCACTGAAAAAAAATAATTCCTTAAAAAGTAAAATTGAGCAAATGGAAACTAATGACTATGAGTAATCAAGATATAATGAAGCAAAAATGAAAAATGAAGAAAAATATAAAAATATCTCATTGGAAAAACAACTGGCCTCGAATGAAAAATTATCTGAAAGAGATAATTTAATCATTATTGATATATATGAAAGTCATGATCAAAAAAAAAAAAAAAAAAGAAAGCATGGACATTATCTTTCAAGGAAAACTGTCTTAATATTCTAGAACCAGAGGATTAAATAGAAATTGAAAGAATCCACCAATCACCTCCTGAAAGAGATCCCAAAATGAAAACTCCCATGAATATTATAGCTAAATGCCACAACTCCCAGATCAAGGAGAAAACATTGCAAGCATTTGGAAAGAAACAATTCAAGTATAATGTAGCCACAATCAGGATAATGCAAGATTTTACAGCTGTTGGATTAAAGAACTAGACAGCTTGGTATATGATATTTCAGAGAGCAAAGGAGCTGCAATTACAACCAATAATCACTTACCCAGCAGGAAAAGGTGGTCATTCAATAACACATGGTTTTCAAGCATCTGTGATGAAAAGGGAGACAAATGAAAAAATTTATTTTCAAATACAGTGCTCTGGACAAACATAAGGAGGCAATCAGGAAAGTGATATTATAAGGTACTTAATAAAGTTTATCTGTTTATATTCTTACATGGGAGGATGATACTTGTAACTCAGAACTTTCTTATTATTGTGGCAGTTTGAAGAAGTATATATAAACTGAGGGCATGTGTGTGGAATTGAATATGAAGGGATAATATATTTTTTTATAATGAAGTAATTAAGAGGTGAGAGAGAATATACTAGAATAAAGGGAAAGGGTAAAATGGAATGATGCAAATCATTTGCCATTAAAAAAAAAGGCAAGAAAAAGCTTTTCAGTCAATGGGAAAATAGGGAGTAAAGGGGAAGTGAGTGAACCTTATTCTCATCAGAATTGGCTCAGAGGAAATAGCATACATACTCAATATAAGTATGGAAATATATCTTACCCTTCAGAAAAATAGGTGGAGAATGGAATATTTGAAGGGGTAAAGGGTGATAAAAATAAGACAGACTAAAGGAGGGAATGGTCTGAATTCATAATTTCACAAGCAGTCCATTAGTGTCCCTATTTTTCCACATCCTTTATAGTATTTGTCATTTTCCTCTTTTTTCATGTTAATTAATCTAATAGGTATAAGATGGTACTTCAGATTTATTTTGATTTATGTTTGGTCTTTTTCTAGCTTTTTAAGTTGCAGGCCCAATTCATTAATCTTCTCTTTCTCTATTTTGTTCAAATAAGCCTCTAAAGATATAAAATTTCCCCTTATTAATATTTTAGCTGAATCCCACAGATTTTGGTATGATGTCTCATCATTGTCATTATCTTGGGCAAAATTATTGTTTCTATAATTTGCTGTTTCACCCAGTCATTCTTTAAGATGAGATTACTCAGTTTCCAATTACTGAATGTAGCTTTTATTGCATTGTGATCTGAAAAGAAGGCATTTATTATTTCTGCCTTCCTGCATTTAATTTTGAGATCTTTATGTCCTAATATATGGTCAATTTTTGTATAGGATCCATGAACTGCTGAGAAGAAAGTATATTCCTTTCTATCGCCATTCAGTTTTCTCCAAAGGTCTATCACACCTAGTTTTTCTAATGTTCTATTTACTTTTTAAATTTCTTTCTTATTTGTTTTGTGGTTTGATTTGTCTAAATCTGAGAGTGCAAGATTGAGATCTTCCACAATTATAGTTTTACTGTCTATTTCTTCTTGCAATTCTCTTAACTTTTCCTTTAGAAAGTTAGATGCTATACCACTTGGTGCATAAATGTTTAGTATTGATATGGCTTCATTATTTATGCTACCTTTTAGCAGGATATAGTTTCCTTCCTTATCTCTTTTAATTAGATCAACTTCTGCTTTTGCTTGATCTGAGATAAGGATGGCTATCCCTGCTTTTTTGGCTTTACCTGAAGCATAATAGATTCTGCTCCAATCTTTTACCTTTACTCTATATGTATCTCCCTGCTTTAAGTGTGTTTCCTGTAAACAACTGGGTTCTGACTTTTGATCCAGTCTGCTATCCATCTCCGTTTGATGGGAGCGTTCATCCCATTCACATATACAGTTAAAATTACTAATTCTGTATTTCCTGCCATCATATTATCCCTAGATTATGCTTTTTCCCTTGACCACCCTGAACCCCTTCCCCAATATTTAATTTATAGACCCCACTTGTGACCCGCAGCCCTCCCTTTTTTTAGTATCCCTCCCCCCTTCTTCCAAGTCCCTTCCCTTATTCCCCTTTTCCTTTTCCCTTTTTCTCTCTTCCCTTTTAATGAGGTGAGAGAGAATTCTCTGAAAAACAAATATGTCAATTATTTACTCTTTGAGCCTCTTCTGATGAGAGTAAGATTCACACAATGTTTCTCCCCCTCTCTAAATTCCCTCAGATATGGTATATTTTCTATGCCTCTTCTTGGGATGTAGTTTCCCTCTTTTTATCACTCCTTCCCCGTTTTCTGATACTACCCCCTTCCCTTTACTACACCCTCCCTTTTTATATGTAAGTAAAATCAAATTATCCATGCTGACTTTCTATATATCCACAACAGAGATACAGTTCTCAAGGTTCTGTGTACCTTTTTCTGTTTCTCTTCAGTCTTGTGGATGTAGATCAAATTTTTTGTTTAAGTCTGGTTTTTTTCTTAGAAACATATGGAATTCCTCTATTTCATTGAATGACCATCTTCTTCCATGGAAAAAAATGCTAAACTTAGCTGGTAGTTTATTCTTGGTTGCAATCCTTGATCTTTTGCCTTTTAGAATATCAGGTTCCAGGCCCTTCTATCTTTTAATGTGGAGGCAGCCAGAACTTGAGTGACTCTTATTGTGGCACCTTGTTATTTAAATTGTTTTTTTCTAGCTGCTTGCAAGATTTTCTCTTTTGTGTGGTAATTCTGCAGCTTAGCCACAATATTCCATGGTGTCCTTTTTTTAGGGTTTTTTTCAGAAGGTGTTCAATGAATTCTTTCAATGCCTATTTTTCCCTTCTGTTTCTATTATCTCTGGACAGTTCTCTTTGATGATTTCCTGTAAAATAGAATCTAGGCTCTTTTTTTGGTCATAGTTTTCGGGAAGTCCAATGATTCTCAGATTATTTCCTAGATCCCCTAGATCTATTTTCCAGGTCTATACATTTTCCCATATTTGACGTTATTCTCCAGCTTTTCATTTTTTTTTTTTTTTGTTTGACTGATTCTTGGATTCTCAATGAATCATTCATTTCTATTTGTTCCGTCCTGATTTTTAAGGAGTTATTTTCTTCATTCACAGTTTTTAGTTCTTTTTGTATATGCCCAATTGAGTTTTTAAATGAATTATTTTGCTCTGTTGAATTTTTTTCCATTTCACTAATTTTTTTTAGTGAGTTATTTTCTCTTTCCAATTCAGAAATCCTATTTTCTTGAGATTTTTTTATCTTTTCCAATTCAGAAATCCTACTTTCCTGTGATTTTTTAACCTTTTCTAATTCACAAATTTTGTTTCCCTGCATCTCCTGTGAATTCTTTATTTTTTCCAACTCCAATTTCAGAACATTGTTATTCTCTATCATAGCTTCTCTTTCCTTTCCCCATTTTTCTTCAAACTCTCTTAATTTTTTAATAGTCTCTTTTAGGAGAGAGTTATGTGATGGGGGGGCAGGAATCATTCCCCTTTAGGCTGTTATCTGCTGACTTTCTGCTATTAACTTCCTCAGGGTTGGAAACCCGCTCTTTCTCTGTGTAGAATGAATCGATCTTTCTTCCTTTCTTTTTACTCATATTTAAAAAATCTTTTGGGGTCTGTCCTTGGGGTAGGAAATTATTTATTTATTTCTTAACCAGCTTCCTCCCAGACCAGATGGATGCAGCAGCTCCTGGGCCTGAGCTAAGAGAGAGCTCTGGGAGAGAGCTCCCCACCCCCTCCTTGGAAGTGCCTCAGAGGTGATTAGCACGGCAGTGCTTTGAGGGTGCTGTGTGTCCTAGAGGCTTCCCTGAGGTTTAAGACTGAACAGTAAAGGCGACACAAAGCCCAGCCAATGTGTCCTGTGGAGCGTGGATGTCAGCAGCTGATACGAAAAGCCCCTGCGCTCAAACTGGAGGTGTCTGCCCAGAAACCGTGGTACCTATTTCAAGGGTTCTGCTTCCCTGAGACTTTCAAGGCTTAGTTCCACAGTCTCCAGCTGAGCAAGGCACTATTTGTTGCCTTGGGCTGTGTCCGCCTGCTTTTCAATCTCTTAACTACAATCAGGTGAAGTCCTGTACAGTCTAAGTCAGCCACACCAACAGTGCCTAGATCTGTGGCTTGATTTCTCTTCTGAACTGCTGTTTTATTAGCAGAGAAGAGCTACCAACCTGTGCCAGATTCTTCTATCTCAGTGGCTTCTCTATTCCCAGAGCCCTCCCCAGCCTGATAGGTGCAGTGTGCTAGCACCCAATCCTCTGTGCTGGCCTCTTTTTTTTTTTCCTCCCCTGGGAACCGACCTTTTCTGTTGAAACTCTAGATTCTCTTCAGCTGGTAAGTCATGCTTCCAGTCTTTGTGGTTTCTATCAGTCCAGCATTATTTTTGAGGCTGATTTAACTAATTGGTATTGAGGGAAGAAGGGAGCTCACAAA
Source organism: Sminthopsis crassicaudata (assembly GCF_048593235.1). Classification (NCBI taxonomy): domain Eukaryota; kingdom Metazoa; phylum Chordata; class Mammalia; order Dasyuromorphia; family Dasyuridae; genus Sminthopsis; species Sminthopsis crassicaudata. The sequence continues at coordinate 440,779,543 of NC_133617.1, forward strand.
ATCACATGTATCTTCTCCGCCATCTTGGCTGCATTTTAAGGTTTGACAAAGCTCTTTTCTTACATGGCCCTGGGAGGTAGTTTGTCAGTCTATTTTGGTCTCTTTTATATCCAGAAAAAATCATATTCAGAGGTTAAGTTACTTACTGCAATCACACAAATAGTTCCATAGCTGTTTCTGTCAAAATCTGGTGCTTTTTCTATTACATCAGAGTGTGATCATGGATGACATTATTTAAAGAATATAGTAAATCTCTGCCCTAAATATGGCAGCACTTGAAATACCTTAATTAAATTTTTTTTTCAAGAACCAACTCTCCATGTTTTTCCAAATATTATCCATTCTTTGAGGCCAGTTTAAGTCTCCATTGAGCCTTCACTCCATATCCCTACACACAATCATTTCTTTCTTCTCTCAAGTAGCAAAACATACTGTTGGTCATAGTGTATTATTTACAAAATTTGTATACACTTGTATTGTATACGTAGTATACAAAATTTGTATACACTTCCTTTTTCATCTAGGATACAATGTAGATATGTGTGAAGACCATTATCAAAGACCATTTTCATCATTAATACAGACCTGGGGATAGAAAAAGGAGAAGTTCCTGCCTTCAAGGAGCTCATACTATAGTGGGAAGAAAATATACAAATTGTTGGGCATATAGAAAATGTATGAAGAGTATGGGTCAGAATATAGAGTAGAAATCTATTTCTCTACCTCTCTATTTTTTTAATCTATCTACTTGTCTACCTGTCTATATCCATCTATTTATCTATATGTGTGTAAATATGTATATATGTGTATGTGATATATAGATATAGATATATCTATATCTATATATCACATACAGAATACACGGCTCAGATTTTTGTGGACTGTTTTTGTCAACATTTCACTTCTGTAAGGTTTATGAGAAGCGTATAAATTAAAAGATTTTGATGTATTCATCAGATTTTATTTTTTAAAAAAGATTTTTGATGATAAAACACAACAAAACCTTAAGGGGCCCATACATGATATCTTCTAATAACTCTAAGATTACTTCATTCAGTGATTCTCTGACCATCACTACCAATAGAGGCATAATACAGGAAGACATGCATACATAATCCCTGGAGAAGAAAAGCTGATGCACCAAGATGATGTGTTTTCTCTGGTATAGCATTCTCTCTTCTACAATAACCCACAAGTTCCTAGTGTAAATGCTAATTGTGATGAAATTACTATTGTTCTATATGGCACCTTTCTTCTAAGGAACTCCAAATGTATCCTTAAAAGAAAATAAATAGTTGGGAAAAGGCTTCCTTGTTCTGCTTCTTTCCAGATATATACCAGAGAGGAACTGAAACTTCAGCAACAAAGAAAATACTTTTGGGTTCCCTGATGAGGACATAGAAGTGCTCAGATACATATTTTTCAAGGCTATTTGACTGCAAGCAGACAAATTCTCAGATGAGGGATTTTTAAGCAAGTTGTTGATTTTCAAATGAAGGATATCATCCATAGAACTTTAAAGTGCTGTTGTGCAACTTGGTTTGTCAGTGAATATATTGCTTTCTCCTTTTTTTTTTACAACAATTATTTCTTTTATTTCTCCCCAGATAAACCTACAGATATTCTCCTCCTCTCTTTCGAGGCTTCTGTTCAAGAGAAACAATGTTGTAGATCATGCAGGGTTACTCCCCAGATAAACATGCATAACACAGATGCATTCTGGGGCTCAAATGTTTTGGTTAGTTCTGATTTGTTTTAAGAAAAATATTTGATGTAATTTTCAAATTCCTAAAAACAATTGGAGACAACACATTAATTTAATTTCCACAAAACAGAAGTTATGATTATTGGATGATAGATTTAAAGCTGGGACAGATTTTTTAAGATAGTTAAAATCCAAAGCCCTCACTTTATAGAAGAAGCTAAAAAGACATAAAGTGATGTTGTCCAAAAATCATATAGCTCATAAATGCCTAAATCAGGATTAGAATCCAGGACTTCCTGTTTGCAAACCGAATGCCCTATGTATTACATTCTAATATTTGTCCAAAGAACAAACCAAGAGCTGACTATAAACTCAGTAAGTTAAAAAAAAAAAAAAGAGAAGAGGCAAAATGGCAGAATGAAACCAGGAAGCTGCTTGATCTTTCCAAGTTTTCCTCAAAAGCTACATGAAACCAAGCCTCCAAAAAGAGTCTGATGGAATGCCACTCTCCAGCTCAAGAAAGATTGGAAGGATTTCAAGAAAGGCTGGTCTCACAGGGACAAAACAACCCATCTCATATGGTGGTAAGAACTGTTAAGAGGGTCTAAATCACAGCAGATCAGCAACTGAGACTCTGTCTGGCTCAGTAGCAGAGCAGACTACTGAGACAGTCTCCAGCCCCAGCATAGAAAATAAATTGCCAGCCCTGGAAACCAGGCTGTTCCTGGGAGAACTGGTAGGGCAAACCTCTTCTGTGCTCAAAGTTAAGAATTGTACAAGGAGCTTGAAACAGTGCCCCCTATATTCCAGGGGTAGAACTTTAAGGTGTCACAAAATGGGGGGGAGGGGAGAAAAGAAAAAAAAAAATTAGCAAGAACCAGAAAAGAACCTTAACCATAGAAAGCTATTATGGTAACAGGAAAACCAAAACACCAACTTAGAAAAGGACAAAATGTCCATATGGGAAATCTCAAAAGCTAATATGAACTGGCCTCAAGTTTCTTGCAAGTACTCAGAAAGAATTTTAAAAGGCAAGTAAAAGAGGTAAAAGAAAAACTGAGAAAAGAAACAAGAGATATACTAGAGTCAATAGCTTAGAAAAGGAAGGACAAAAGTTGACTGAAGAAAACAATTCTTTAAAAAATAAACTTGGCAAAATTATTTTTTAAATTTTTTTTTATAATATTATCCCTTGTATTCATTTTTCCAAATTATCCTCCCCTCCCTCTACTCCCTCCCCCCGATGACAGGCAATCCCATACATTTTACATGTGTTACAATATAACCTAGATACAATACATGTGTGTAAATACCATTTTCTTGTTGCACAATAAGCATTAGATTCCGAAGGTACAAGTAACCTGGGCAGACACACAGTAATGCTAACAATTTACATTCACTTCCCAGTGTTCCTTCTCTGGGTGTAGCTACCTCTGTCCATCATTGATCAACTGGAAGTGAGTTGGATCTTCTTTATGTTGAAGATTTCCACTTCCATCAGAATACATCCTCATACAGCATTGTTGTTGAAGTGTATAGTGATCTTCTGGTTCTATTCATTTCACTCAGCATCAGTTGATGTAAGTCTCTCCAAGCCTCTCTGTATTCCTCCTGCTGGTCATTTCTTACAGAGCAATAATATTCCATAACCTTCATATACCATAATTTACCCAACCATTCTCCAACTGATGGACATCCATTCATCTTCCAGTTTCTAGCTACAACAAAAAGAGCTGCCACAAACATTTTGGCACATACAGGTCCCTTTCTGCTCTTTAGTATTTCTTTGGTATATAAGCCCAATCACAGCAATGCTGGGTCAAAGGGTATGCACAGTTTGATAACTTTTTGGGCATAGTTCCAAATTGCTCTCCAGAATGGCTGGATTCTTTCACAACTCCACCAGCAATGTATTAGTGTCCCAATTTTCCCACATCCCCTCCAACATTCATCATTATTTGTTCCTGTCATCTTAGCCAATCTGACAGGTGTGTAGTGGTATCTCAGAGTGGTCTTAATTTGCATTTCTCTGATCAATAGTGATTTGGAACACTCTTTCATATGAGTGGATATAGTTTCAATTTCATCATCTGAGAATTGTCTGTTCATATCCTTTGACCATTTATCAATTGGAGAATGGTTTGGTTTCTTATAAATTAGGGTCAGTTCTCTATATATTTTGGAAATGAGACCTTTATCAGAACCTTTACTTTTAAAAATATTTTCCCAATTTGTTACTTCTCTTCTAATCTTGTCTGCATTAGTATTGTTTGTACAGAAACTTTGTAGTTTGATGTAATCAAAATCTTCTATTTTGTGATCAATAATGATCTCTAGTTCTCCTCTGATCATAAATTCCTTCCTCTTCCACAGGTCTGAGAGGTAGACTATCCTCTGTTCCTCTAATCTATTTATTATCTCATTCTTTATGCCTAAATCATGGACCCATTTTGATCTTATCTTGGTATATGGTGTTAAGTGTGGATCCATATCTAATTTCTGCCATACTAATATCCAGTTTTCCCAACAGTTTTTTTTTTCCAAATAATGAATTTTTATCCCTAATGTTGGTATCTTTCGGTTTGTCAAAGATTAGATTGTTATAGATTTACCCTTTTTTGTCCTTTGTATCTAACCTGTTCCACTGATCAACTAGTCTATTTCTTAGCCAATACCAAATGGTTTTGGTGACTGCTGCTATATAATATACCTTTAGATCGGGTACACTTAGACCACCTTCATCTGACTTTTTTTTCATTAGTTCCCTTGCAATTCTCGACCTTTTATTCTTCCATATGAATTTTGTTGTTATTTTTTCTAGGTCATTAAAATAGTTTTTTGGGAGTCTGATTGGTATAGCACTAAATAAATAGATTAGTTTGTCATCTTTATTATATTCGCTCGGCCTATCCAAGAGCACTGAATGTCTACAATTATTTAAATCTGACTTTATTTTTGTGGCAAGTGTTTTGTAATTTTTCTCATATAATTCCTGACTATTCTTTGGTAGATGGATTCCCAAATACTTTATACTCTCAACATTTGTTAGGAATGGAATTTCTCTTTGTATCTCTTGCTGTTGCATTTTGTTGGTGATATATAAAAATGCTGAGGATTTATATGGATTTATTTTGTATCCTGTCACTTTGCTGAAATTCTGAATTATTTCTAATCGCTTTTTAGCAGAGTCTTTGGGGTTCTCTAAGTATACCATCATGTCATCTGCAAAGAGTGATAGTTTGATTTCCTCATTTCCTACTCTAATTCCTTGAATCTCTTTCTTGGCTCTTATTGAACTTGGCAAAGTTATAAAAAAAAAAAAAATCCACTGAAGAAAACAATACTTGAAAAGTAGAATTAGTCAAATAGAAAAAAAGATACAAAAGCTAACTGAAGAAAATAATACATTAAAAACTACATTCAGACAATGGAAGCTTAATGACTTTCTGTGACATCAAGAAAACAAAGTAAAAAGAAAGAAAAATACAAAAAATTTAAAATACCTCATTGGAAAATCAAATGAACTGGGAAACAAATTTAGGAGGGGCAATTTAAAATTTTTGATATACACTATATATCTCTCAGATTGTCTAAGATGATAGAAAAAAAAAGACAATGACATGTTGGAATGGATATGGAAAAACTGGGACACCAATACATTGTTGGTGGAGTTGTGAACTTATTCAAACATTCTGGAAAGCAATTTGGAACTATGCCCAAAGTGCTATCAAAATGTGCATACCCTTTAATCCAGCAGTGTTTCTACTGGGTTTTTATCCCAAAGATATCTTAAAGGAGGGAAAGGGACCAGCATATGCAAAAATGTTTGTGGCAGTCATTTTGGTAGTGTCAAGAAATCTGTAGGATGAAGTCAGATTGACCCGGAGAGACTTACATGAACTGATGCTAAGTGAAATGAACGGAACCAGGAGATCATTGTAGGTGGCAACATATTAACAGAAGAGGAAATAAATTACTTAAATAACCCAATTTCAGAAAAAAAGAAATTGAACAAGCCACCAGTAAACAGCTTAAGAAAAAATCTCAAGGGCCAGATGGATTTACAAGTGAATACTACTAAACATTTAAAGAACAATTAAAGAACCAATATTATGTAAACTATTTTAAATAATAGGCAAAGATGGAGTCCAGACAAATCCTTTCTATGACATAAATATGAAGCTGATATCTAAACTAGGAAAAGCCAAAACAGACCAAAAAAATAGAGCAGTCTTCCTAATGAATTTTGATGCAAAAAAATAAATAAAATATTAGCAAAAAGATCATAACAACTTATCAGCACATTATGACCAAATGAGATTTTTACCAGGAATGCGGGGCTAGTTCAATATAAGGAAAACTATTGTCACAATTGACCATATCAATAACAAAACTAGCAGAAATCATATGATAATATCAACAGATGCAGGAAAAGCTCCATTCTTATTAAAAATACTAGAGAGCATAGGAATAAATGGAGTTTTCCTTAAAATAATGAGCACCATCTATCTAAAACTATTGGCAAGCATCGTTTGTAATGAGAAGCTGAATGTTTTCCCAATAAGACCAAGGATTAAACAAGACTTTCATGACGACTATTCAATATTGTACTAGAAATACTGGTTTTAGGAATAAGAAGAGGGAAAGGAATTAACAGAATTAGAATAGGCAGCAAGGAGATAACATTAACATTTTTTTGCAGATGATATGATAGTATATTTAGAGAATCCTAGAGAATCACACAAAAAGCTACTTGAAACAATAAAAACCTTAGGAAAGTTGCAGGATATAAAATTAAAACCATACAAATCATCACCATTTCTATATGTCATTAACAAACATCAGAAATTCCATTTAAAATAACTGCATACAAAAGAAAATATTTGGGTAGACACCTGTCTATTTAAAGATAAAGCCAGTAAGTTATAAATACAATTTAAAACCATTTTTCACACAAATAAAGTCAGATCTAAACAACTGAAAAAAAATCAAGTGCTCATGGGTAGGCCAAGATAAATAAAAATGACAATTCTACCTAAATTGCCATACCAATCAAATTGCCAAAAATCATTTTATACATCTAGAAAAAATAATGTTTGTTTCATTTAGAGAAACAAGAGGTCAAGAATAATAGGGAAATTAATGAAAAAAAGCAAAAGACAATGGCCTAGTCAGTGCCAGACATAAAATGCTTATTATAAATCAGCAGTCATCAAAACCATATGGTACTAGTAAAGAAACAGAGTGGTAGATCAAGGAAATAAGTTAGATACATATGACACAATAATCAATCTTTTATGAACCCCCAAACTTTAGCTTTTGGGATTAGAACATGTTATTTGACAAAAATTTCTGGGAAAACTGGAAAATAATATGTCAGAAACTCAACATACAGCTAGGTTTTATATCCCATATCAAAATAAGTGCATGATTTAGATGTAAAGGGTGATACCATAAGCACACTAGTAGAACAAGTGATACTTTATCAGATCTTTGGAGAAGGAAGGAATTTGGGTGAAAGAAGAACTAGAGAAAGTTATTAAATATAAAAGGGGAAATTTTGATTGCATTAAATTAAAAAGGTTTTGCACAAAAAAATCCAGACAAGATTAAAAGGGAAGCACAACTCAGGAGAAAAAAATTAAGGCCATTATTTCTGAAAAGGCATCATTTCTTAAAATATATAAAGAATCAAGTCAAATTTATAAGAATATAAGTCTCTTCATTTGATAAATGGTTAAATGATATGAACAAACAATTTTCAGATAAGGAAATTAAAGTCCGTTATAATCATAGGGGATAAAATTATCTAAATCACTGAAGATTAGAGAAATGCAAATTAAAACAACTCTGAGGTACTACCTCACATCTCTCAGGTTAGTTAAGAAGCCAGGAATAAATAATGGTAAATGTTGGAGGGGATGTGGGAAAACTGGTTCACTAATGCATTGTTGGTGGAGTTGTGAAATAATCCAACCATTCTGGACAACAATTTGGAATTATACCCAAAGGGATATAAAACTGTGCATACCATTTGATCCAGCAGTGCCACTACTGAATCTATATCACAAAGAAATCATAAAAGATAGAAAAGACCTACATGTATAAAAATGTTTGTAGCAGCTCTTTTTGTGGTGGCAAAAAAATTGAAAATTATTAAATGCCCATAAATTGGGGAATAATTGAATGAAATCAAAGTAATGGAATACTATTGTTCTATAAAAATGACCAAGAGGTTCATTTTAGAAATCCCTGGAAAGATTTATAAGAACTAATTTTGAGAGAAAAAAAGCAGAACCAAGAAAATATATTCAGGAACAGCAAGATGATCAACTATGACAGGCTTGAATCTTCCCAGCAGTTCAATGATCCAAAGTATTGTCAGTAAGCTTTAAATGGAAAATGCCATCTGCATCCAGAGAGAGAACTATGGAGACTGAAAGCAAATAAACACATGTTATATTTACTTTATTCTCTTTCTTCTGTTTTTTTTCCTTTACATGGTTTTTCCCTTTTGTTCTGATGTTTTTCTTTCAACATGATTCATAAGGAAATATACAAAAATATGAATTTACATGTATAACAAAACCAATGTTTTTAGATGTTACTTGGAAAATTGACATTGTATTAGGGCATAAAAACCTCAAAATCAAATGCAGAAAGGCAGAAATAGTGAACCTTTTTCAGATCATGATGAGAGCCAGAGGAAAATATACCAAAAATTAATTGAAAACTAAATAATCTAATCCTAAAGAATGAGTGGGTAAAACAACAACTTATATACACAATTGATAATATCATCCAACAGAATGACAATAATGAGACAACATACTAGAATTTATGGGATGCAACTAAAGCAGTTATTAGGGGAAATGTTATATCTCTAGATGCTTACTTGAATAAAATAAGAAAAAGAGAAGATCAATGAACTGGGCATGCAACTAAAAAAACTAGGAAAAGAACTAATTAAATATCAAATTTGAAATTCTGAAAATAAAAGCGATTTATAAAACAGAAAGTCATAAAATTATTGAACTAATAAACAAAACTAAGAATTGGTTTTATGAAAAAAAATTTTAAAAACAGGGACAAGAAAATTGGGTCTTTCATTATTCTGCTCACTTTTAAGGTTCAGTCAGCTAAGCCTTTAGGAAGTGCTTAATTGGCTATGGCACTATGCCAAGCAGTGGGTGCACCTAAAAGTCAGGTAAAAGTCCCTGCTTTCAAAAAGCTCACAATGTAAGAGGGGAAACAGCATATAAATAAATTGGTATGGGTAATTGTATATGTAGTAGATGGAAAGTAATTTCAGAGATGAAGAAACCAGCAGTTGAGGGAACTGGGAAAAGTCTGATGCAGAAAAAAATGGCTTAAAATGGACATTTTTCAAGCCATTCTTCAAGTGATAAATGATCAAAGGATATGAACAGGCAATTTCAGATGAAGAAATTGAAATTATTTCTAGTCATATGAAAGGTGTTCTAAATCATTATTGTTCAGATAAATGCAAATTAAAACAATCTGAGATACCACTACACATCTCTCAGATTGATTAAGATGACAGGAGAAAATAATGACGATTGTTGGAAGGAATGTGGGAAAACTGGGACATTAATACATTGTTGGTGGAACCATTCTGGAGAGCAATTTGGAACTATGCTCAAAGAGTTATCAAACTGTACATACTCTTTGATCCAGCAGTGTTTCTACTGGGCTTATATCCCAAAAAGATCTTAAAGGAGGGAAAGGGACCCACATGTGCAAAAATGTTTATGGCAGCCCAAATTGTAATGGCAAGAAATTGGAAGCTGAGTGGATGCCCATCAATTGTAGAATGGCTGAATAAATTGTTATATATTAATGTTATGGAATATTATTGTTCTATAAGAAACTCCACTAGTAGGATGATTTCGAAGAGTCCTGGAGAGACTTACATGAACTGAATGCTAAATGAAATGAGCAGAACCAGGAGATCATTGTATACTGCAATAACAAGATTATATGGTGATAAACTCTGATGGACTTACTCTCTTCAACAATGAGATGATTCAGAGCAGTTCCAATGGTCTTGTGATGAAGAGAGTTCTCTATACCCAGAGAGAGGACTGTGGGAACAACATAGAATTTTCACTCTTTTGTTGTTGTTTGCTTGCATTTTATTTTCTTTCTCATTTTTTTCTGGTTTGATTTGATTTTTCTTGTGCAGCAAGATAATTTTATAAATATATATGCTTATATTGGATTTAACATATATTTCTACCATATTTAACATATATTGGACTCCTTGCCATTTAGGGGAGGGTGTTGGAGAAATTTGGAACACAAAATTTTGCAAGGGTTAATGTTGAAGAATTATCTATGTATATGTTTTGAAAAATAAAAAGCTTTAATAAAGAAAAAAATTTAATGGACATTTTTAAAGACTAGCTGTGATTGCCTAGGGTTCACAAGTTCCAATTACAGAGTGTCAAAGGGAGTGTAAGGGAAACTTCAAATCTGTTACTGGTGATAATTTGGGAGAATAGAGAAAGGGGTGAATGGTTCTTTAAGGGCATTTTTGAAGTGCTCTACTACCTAACCATCTCATTTTCTTTAAAGAATGTCATCTAGACTTCCTGGCTTATTTTCTAATTTCAAAAAGGGTATAAAGATACCTCCCAAACTCAAAGGCAAGGTAGCATAATTGTAGAATAAAGACATCAAGGGACTAGATATCCTAGTGGACAGAGGCTCTTTGATTTTATTTGTAGCTTCTGTATAACACTCAGAAAGTTAATGATGCTAAACAAAATATCTTAGTAAAATAAATTATTATTATTGTTTTCTTTTTATTTCATCTTCATTTGCAAATTTATCCATCTGCTCTATTTCACCCAAGAAGTGATCTCCAGTTACAAAGAATTTTAAAAGGAATAGAAAAAAAGTTCAATAAATCTAATCAATACATAAAACAAGTCCAACAAAACTTTATATCTATAATCTGCAACCTCAGTAAAGAGGGAAGGAAGATGTATTTTCTTATAGTATCCATATTGATTATAATTTCATAGGGTTTGGTTTTTGTCATTGGTTTTGCTGTCATTCATTCCATTGACAATGTTATAGTCATTGAATACTTATTCCTCTGAATCTGATTATATAACTTTGTATCAATTCATCCATGTTTTCCCACGATTTTCTGTATTCTTCATATCTGTTTCTTCTTCCCTGAAAAATAATAGTTTACTGTGCTGGTTTGGAGGTTAAAGGATTGAGGTTCTGATCTTCTCTTTGCGACTTTGAATTATAAAAACATCTTTAGCCTTTATTTTGTCATCTGTAAATTATAGGATTTGGACTAGATGGTCTCTCAGGTCTCTTTAAACTCCAGGTCAATGATCCTATATATAATTACCCAGTTTATGGGTATCAACTTTTTTTGGTTCCTAGCTACTATACAAATAATAATAAAGGTATTTTGGTGCATTTAGATTTTCTTTATATTTTGCTCTTCAGATAGAGGATGCTCAGCAAATTTTAAAAGAAATGATACTGATTTAGTGAAGAAATTAGGTGGCTCAGTAGATAGTGTGTAAGGTTTAGAGTCAGGACAACTTGAATTAAAATCTGGCCTCGGACACTAAATAGTTGTGTGATCCTGAGCAAGTCATGTAATCCCATTTATGTAGGAGGTAGCCAAATGTAGTTTAATAGATTGAGTGTTGGGTCTGGAGTTAGGGACATATGAGTTCAAATCCAGCCTCAGACTCTCAAAAGATGTGATTTTAAGCAAGGCACTTTATCTTTGTTTGCCTTAATTCACTGGAGAAGAAAATGACAAATCCTGCAGTATCTTTGCTAAGAAAACCTTATCAACAATATGGTCCAGAGGGTCATGAAGAATCAAAGGCTGAATGATTGAATAACAACAATGAAGAGTCAACAGAAGAACAAAAGCAGTAAAACTTAGTAAATAAAGAGCTGCTTTTAAAGCCAGAAAGACTTGAATTCAAATGCTACCTCTGATGCATACTGGCAAGTCATTGAACTTCTAGGTCATCTAGGCTGAAATACTGTAGAAGGCCTGACTCTAAAAAGGTGTACTTGAATCAAGGACAGCAGGGTGCTTTTAGTGAAGCAGTACTCAGTGTGAGATAATGGTTCTCGAAATATATACTTAATGTGATATGGTGATATAATGGTTGCACATGCCCACTATGCTATAGTGATGTAATCTTACTGAGGTATTTAAGGGAGTTTTAGACACAAAAAGATTCTCTCTCAGCCACAGACACAGAGAAGACTCCAGACTCTAGATTCCAAACTCCAGACTCCATCTTTGACTAGCGTCATGGTACCTGTCCTGCCTTCACCACTTCTCCACCTAAAGACCAAGGCCCATCCAGAGAGCCTCCAGAAAGCTAGCTCATACATTATAGAGTTATTCACTTCCATTTGTTCAATTCTAATTTTAGTGAATTATTTTTTTCAATTTTTTTTTATCTCCTTTGGCATTTGTGCAAATGAACTTTTAAATGAGGTGTTTTGTTCAATGGATTTTTTTTTCCATTTCATAAATTTTGTTTTTCAATGAATTGGTTTCTTTTTCAAATCTATTTTGTAAGGAGTTATATGTTTATTTTCCCCATTTCATCAAATTTATTTTGTAAGGAGTTATATGATTTTTCCATTTCACTAAATCTATTTTTAAGTTATTCTGGGGTTTAAAAGTCAATATTTGCCTTTTGGATTTCACAGCTAATGTACTGATCTACTTGCTTTTAGCTAGGACAGAGTAGTCAGGACTGCTCTATTTTGGCTAAGGGCCTCTGGGTATATTTCCTGACCCAGATGCCACATAGCCTTGGCTCCCTGCACTGCGCCTGCAATTCAGCAACCTCCCCCATGCCCAATTGAACATGCCTTTTCTGAAGTTCTTCTGCTGCTAATGCTGGAAATCTGTTAAACTCCAAATATTTATGTATTCTGTCACTCCAAAACCAGTTCAGAGGCTTGATATGTTGTTGGTCTAAGGGATGACATGAGGAGATCAGATAAAGACCTGTCTATTCTCTGCCATTTTGGCTCTGCCTTCCTGAAGATTAATTTTAAACCATCATTGAAAAGTTTGATTCTGGAGAATAGATTTGATTGGAATGCAAGTGAAACTACAAGGCTCAAACTCAAAGATTTTTTTTCCTACTTGTAAATCATCAATGAAGATCATTTCAAAGCATTTTATTGTATATCATTAATAATTTATTTAAATTTGAATTATTCTTGTCATATTTTATTGTAACTAGATACCCTGTTATAAGTATCTTTGCTTCAAGTATACTTTTCTCAGAGTTCTGGACCTCTTCAAAATACCAAACTCAAAAAGAAATTGAGTCACTAATCTGTATATAGGGATTGCTGCAGGCCAATTATTAATTTAGCAAACCACAAATATTTATATATTTCTTTTTAATTAATATGTTAAGACAATAAAATCATATAGGAACTATATTTTAAACTGGAGAAGGAAATGGAAAACCCTTCCCAGAATCTTTACCAAGAAAACTCCATGGACAAGATTGGTGGGCATATTTCTAGGGGTCATGTAGCGTCAGATAAAACTCAACAACATCAACAACAATAGGAGTGTTGGGGGGTTGTCTGTGGTTGGGAGCTAAGTGTTTGACACTTTTGTTGTTGAAAAATCTTTAAGTCACTAAGTTGCACAAGGATAACAACAAGCATTAGAGGGGTGTCTTGACCTAAAACTTCTCTGTTCTATTGAAATTCCAGATCCAGTCCCTCTTCCCTAAAAGAACAAAGTGATGAAGGCAAACAATTTAATAATGAATATAGGGTTATATGAAGATAAGTAGCACTTTTTAAAGTTATCTTAAAACTCTATTTACTATATATTACCATATTTGGTCTCCACAATAACCCTGTGAAGTAAGCATTGCAGCTATTATGATTCTTATTTTGGAGGTGAGGAAGGTGAACACCTTAGAAGTCAAATTACCTGTCCAAAATCATACATATAATTGAGAGAGTCCAGTTTAGCATTCAGATTTATTTTTTCCACTATACTGATATGCTTTACTCTCCTAAGACGCAGAGATGCCTCATAGCTGAGAAACTCTTTAGATGACAATGGAAAGCTTCGATACCAAGACACATTCTATCAAAAGAATTCAGGATGGGGTGGCCATGTGGCAATTAAGGCAATTTATAGCCATTACAGAGGATTGTCTCTTCTGATATTGTTGATGGACTATATTATTAAAGACTCATTTTTAATTTTTTTATTATGGCTTTTTATTTACCAGATATATGCATGGGTAATTTTACAGGATTGGCAATTGCCAAATATTTTGTTCCAATTTTTCCCCTCCTTCCCCCCCCTCCCCCAGATGGCAGGTTGACCAATACATGTTACATATGTTAAAGTAGAAATTGTATACTTTAAAACAGATATTTTGCTGTATAAAAAGAATCAGACTTTAAAATAGTGTATAATTAGCCTGTGAAGGAAATCAAAAATACAGGCAGACAAAAATAGGGATATTGGGAATTCTATGTAGTGGTTCATACTCATCTCCCAGAATTCTTTTGCTGGGTGTAACTGGTTCAGTTCACTACTGCTTTATTGCAATTGATTTGGTTCATCTCATTGTTGAAGATGGCCACATTCATCAGAATTGATCATCATTTAGTATTGTTGTTGAAATATATAAGGATCTCTTGATCCTGCTCATTTCACTCAGCATCAGTTCATATAAATCTCTCCAGACCTTTCTGAAATCATCCTGTTGGTCATTTCTTGCAGAAAGATAATAATCCATAATATTCATATACCACAATTTATTCAGTCATTCTCCAATTGATGGGCATCTATTCAGTTTCAAGTTTCTGGCCACTACAAAGAGGGCTGCCACAAACATTCTTGCAGATACAGGTCTCTCTCCCTTCTTTAAAATCTCTTTGAAATACAAGCCTGGTAGTAACACTGCTGGATCAAAGGGTATGCACATAATTTGAGCATAATTACAAATTGCTCTCCAGAATGGCTGGATGTAATCACAATTCCACCAACAATGTATCATTGTTCCTGTTTTCCCACATCCCCTCCAACATTCTACATTATCTTTCCTTGTCATTCCAGCCAATCTGGCAGGTGTGTAGTGGTATCACAGAGTTGTCTTAATTTGCATTTCTGTGATTAATAAGGACTTAGAGCATCTTTCATATGGCTAGAAATAATTTCAATTTCTTCATCTGAGAATTGTCTGTTCATATCCTTTGACCATTTATTAATTGGAGAATAGCTTACAGTACTAAATAAATAGATTAGTTTAGTATTGTCAGCTTTATTATATTTGCTCGTCCTGTCCCAGAACATTTAATATTTTTCCAATTGGTTAGATCGGACTTAATTTGTGTGGAAAGTGTATTATAGTTTTGCTCATATAGTTTCTGATTTTACCTTAGCAGATAGATTCCTAAATATTTTATACTATCAGTAGTTGCTTTAAATGGAATTTCTCTTTGTAAGTCTATTGGATTTTGTTAGTGATATTTAAGAATGCTGATGACTTATGTGGATTTATTTTGTATCCTCCAAATTTGCTAAAGGTATGGATTAATTCTAAAAGCTTTTTAGTAGAATCTCTGGGGTTTTCTAAGTATACCATCATATCATCAGCAAAGAGTGATAATTTGGTTTCCTCATTATCTACTCTAATTCCTTTAATTTCTTTCTCAACTCTTATTGCCAAAGCTAGCATTGTAATACAATATTGAATACTAATGGTGATAGTGGGCAACCTTGTTTTACTCCTGATCTTATTAGGAATGGCTGCATTTTATCCCCATTACATATGATAATTACTGATGGTTTTCAATAGATGCTACTGATTATTTTAATGAAAAATTCATTTATTCCTATTCTTTCAAATGTTTTTAATAGAAATGGATGTTGGACTTTATCAAATGCTTTTTCTGCATCTATTGAGATGATCATATGGTTTTTGTTAATTTGGTTATTAATAAGGTCAATTATACTTATAGTTTTCCTAATATTGAACTAGCCCTACATTCCTTATATAGAGCCTACTTGATCATAGTGTATTTTTCTGGAGATGATTTTTTGTGGTCTTTTTGCTAAAATCTTACTTAAGATTTTAGCATCAATGTTCATTAGGGAGATCAGTCTTTAATTTTCTTTCCATGTTTTCAACCTACCGGGTTTAGGTATCAGTACAATGTCTGTGTTGTAAAAGGAATTTGGTAGGACTCCTTCATTCCCTATTTTTTCAAATAGTTTATATAACATTGGGGCTAATTGTTCTTTAAATGTTTGGTAGAATTCACAGAATTAAATGTTTGGTAAATCCATCTGGTCCTGGGGATTTTTTCTTAGGGAGTTGATTAGTAGCTTGTTCTATTTCTATTTTTGAAATGGGACTATTTAAGCAATTTAATTCCTCCTCTGTTAATCTGGGAAGCCTATATTTTTGTAGGTAATCATCCATTTCACTTAGGTTATCAAACTTATTGGCATAAAGTTGGGCAAAGTAACCCCTTATTATTGCTCTAATTTCCTCTTTATTGGTGGAAAGTTCTCCATTTTCATTTATAAGACTAATAATTTGATTGTTCCTCTGTCCTTTTTCTAATCAAATTAATTTATTTATTTATTTTTATAATTATAATTTTTGACAGTACTTATGAATGAGTAATTTTTTTTACAACATTATCCCTTGTATTCATTTTTCCAAATTTTCCCCTCCCTCCCTCTACTCCCGCCCCTAGATGACAGGTAATTTCATACATATTAAATGTGTTACAGTATAACCTAGATACAATATATGTGTGTAAATCCAATTTTCTTGTTGCACAGTAAGAATTGCATTCCGAAGGAATAAGTAACCTGAATAGAAAGACAGTAGTGCAAACAATTTACATTCAATTCCCAGTGTTTCTTCTCCAGGTGTAGCTGTTTCTGTCCATCATTGATCACCCGGAAGTGAATTGGACCTTCTATATGTTGAAGATATCCACTTCAATCAGAATATATCTTCATACAATATTGTTGTTGAAGTGTATAGTGATCTCCTGGTTCTGCTCATTTCACTCAGCATCAGCTCATGTAAGTCTCTCCAAACCTCTCTGTATTCATCCTACTAGTCATTTCTTATAGAGCAATAATATTCCATAATATTCATATACCATAATTTACCCAACCATTCTCCAATTGATGGACATCCATTCATTTTCCATTATCTAGCCACTACAAAAAGGGCTGCCACAAACATTTTGGCACACTGGTCCCTTTCCCATCTTTAGTATTTCTTTGGATATAAGCCCAGTAGTAGCACTGCTGGGTCAAAGGGTATGCACATTTTGATAACTTTTTGGGCATAGTTCCAAATTGCTCTCCAGAATGGCTGGATTCTTTCACAACTCCACCAGCAATGTATCAGTGTCCCAGTTTTCCCACATCCCCTCCAACATTCATCATTATTTGTTCCTGTCATCTTAGCCAATCTGACAGGTGTGTAATGGTATCTCAGAGTTGTCTTAATTTGCATTTCTCTGATCAGTAGTGATTTGGAACACTCATATGAGTGGAAATAGTTTTAATTTCATCATCTGAAAATTGTCTGTTCATATCCTTTGACCATTTATCAATTGGAGAATGGTTTGATTTCTCATAAATTAGAGTCAGTTCTCTATATATTTTGGAAATGAGGCCTTTATCATAACCTTTAACTGTAAAAATGTTTTCACAGTTTGTTACTTCCCTTCTAATCTTGTTTGCATTAGTTTTGTTTGTACTAAAGCCTTTTAATTTGATGTAATCAAAATCTTCTATTTTGTTATCAATAATGATCTCTAGTTCTCCTTTGGTCATAAATTCCTTCCTCCTCCACAGGTCTGAGAGGTAAACTACCTTCTGTTCCTCTAATCTATTTATGATCTCATTCTTTATGCCTAAATCATGGACCTATTTTGATCTTATCTTGGTATATGGTGTTAAGTGTGTGGGTCCATATCTAATTTCTGTCATATTACTTCCCAGTTTTCCCAACAGTTTTTTGTCAAATATGAGTTCTTATCCCAAAAGTTGGTATCTTTGGGTTTGTCAAACATTAGATTGCTATAGTTGTACACTATTTTATCCTGTGAACCTAACCTGTTCCACTGATCAACTAGTCTATTTCTTAGCCAATACCAAATGGTTTTGGTGACTGCTGCTTTCTAATATAGCTTTAGATGAAGTACAGCTAGGCCACCTACATCTGACTTTTTTTTTTTTCATTAATTCCCTTGAAATTTTCGACCTTTTATTCTTCCATATGAATTTTGTTGTTATTTTTTCTAGGTTATTAAATTAGTTTCTTAGGAGTCTGATTGGTATAGCACTAAATAAATCGATTAATTTAGGGAGTATTGTCATCTTGATTATATTTGCTCTCCCTATCCAAGAGCACTAAATGTCTTTCCAATTATTTAAATCTGACTTTATTTTTGTGGCAAGTGTTTTGTAATTTTACTCATATAATTCCTGACTTTTCTTTAATAGATAGATTCCCAAATATTTTATACTCTCGACAATTGTTTTGAATGGAATTTATCTTTGTATCTCTTGCCGTTGCATTTTGTTGGTGATTTATAAAAATGCCGAGGATTTATGTGGTTTTATTTTGTATCCAGAAATTTTGCTAAAGTTGTGAATTATTTCTAATAACTTTTTATTAAAATCTCTGGGGTTGTCTAAGTATATCATCATATCATCTGCAAAGAGTGATAGTTTGATTTCCTCATTACCTACTCTTATTCCTTTAATCTCTTTCTCAACTCTTATTGCCGAGGCTAGCATTTCTAGTACTATATTGAATAGTAATGGTGATAGTGGACAACCTTGTTTCACTCCTGATCTTACTGGGAAAGGTTCCAGTTTATCGCCATTACATATATGCTTACTGATGGTTTTAAATATGTGCTCCTAACTATTTTAAGGAATAGTCCATTTATTACTGTACTCTCAAGTGTTTTTAGTAGGAATGGATGTTGTATTTTATCAAATGCTTTTTCTGCATCTGTTGAAATGATCATATGGTTTTTGTTAATTTGATTATTAATATGTATATTAATTATTATCAATATCAATTAATCATAATTATATAATGATTATTAATAATATCAATTATACTAATAGCTTTCCTAATATTAAACCAGCCCTGCATTCCTGGTATAAATCCTACTTGATCATAGTGTATTATCCTGGGGATGATTTTCTGAAGTGTTTTTGCTAGGACTCCTTTTTTTTTGGTAGGACTCCTTCATCCCCTATTTTTTCAATTTTTTTCAAATCGTTTATATAACATTGGGGCTAATTGTTCTTTAAATGTTTGGAATTCACATGTTAAATTCACATGTAAATCTATCTGGTCCTGGGGATTTTTTCCTGGGCAGTTGATTAATAGCTTGTTCTATTTCTTTTTCTGAAATGGGACTATTTAAGTAGTTTACCTTCTCCTCTGTTAATCTAGGAAGCTTATATTTTTGGAGGTAGCCATCCATTTCACTTAAGTTATCAAATTTATTGGCATAAATTTGGGCAAAATAACTCCTTATTATTTCTGTAATTTCCTCTTCATTTGGTGGAAAGATCCCTCTTTTCATTTTTAAGACTAACAATTTGATTTTCCTCTTTCCTTTTTCTGATCAGATTTACCAAAGTTTTATCTGTTTTATTGTTTTATTCATAAAACCAACTCTGACTTTTATTTATTAATTTAACAGTTTTTTTTTACTTTCAATATTATTAATTTATTCTTTTAATTTTACAATTTCAAGTTTAGTATTTGATTGGGGGGGGGTTAATTTTGTCTTTTTCTAGCTTTTTAAGTTGCAAGCCCAATTCATTGATCTTCTCTTTCTTTATTTTATTCAAGTAAGCCTCTAAAGATATAAAATTTCCACTTGTTACCACTTTGGCTGCCTCGTACAAATTTTGGTATGATGGCTCATCACTGTCATTATCTTGAATGAAATTATTAATTGTTTCTATAATTTGCTGTTTCACCCAATCATTCTTTAAGATGAGATTATTTAGTTTCCAATTACTTTTTGTCTATTTATCCCTTTTTTAATGTTGTTTTTATTTAATCGTGATCTGAAAAGAAAGCATTTGATATTTCTGACTTCCTGCATTTAATTTTGAGGTCTTTATATCCTAATATATGATTAATTTTTGTATAAGTTCCATGAGCTGTCTCCATTCAGTTTTCTCCAAAGATCTATCATACCTAATTTTTGTAATATTCTATTTATCTCTTTAATTTCTTTAAGTTTTGTGGTTTGATTTATCTAATTCTGAGAGTGCAAGGTTGAGATCTCCCACTATTATAGTTTTGTTGTCTATTTCTTCTTGCAACTCTCTTAACTTCTTTTTCTAACCACATAGGACACACCCTCCCCTTGTCCACTCCATATGCTAGCCCCTCCCACCTAGTTATTTGTGCTGATCTGCTTTAGCCCCCAGGACAAACCTTTTTTGAAGAATTTCCAGATTATCTTCGGATGTGACTTGTACTTCTAGTTTTCATGAATTTTACCAGTCAAGCACCATATTTAAGGCTGAATTTAATAATTGATGTGAGGGTATGAAAGGAGCATAGAAAGTCATGTGCGTCTTCTCCGCCATCTTGGCTCCCTTGGTAAAGAGTTATTAAAAATATATCATGCTAATAAAATAAAAAGATTTGAATGAAATATTCAGTGATTTAAAGTCAGCACCCAAGTCCTGGATCATCTCACCTACAACTGGTAAATCAAAACAAGTGAGGTGCTGACTGTCTGATGTCACAATGAAACTATCTTAGCCAAATCCATGAAGTAAGAGTTGCATTTTCTAAACAGAGCATGTCTAAATACTATATATATGTACTTCCTTTTCCCCCACAGCTGATAAATTTTCAAATGATATGAACAGACAATTCTCAGATAAAAAAAAAAATTGAAATTATTTCTAGCCATATGAAAAGATGCTCCAAGTCATTGTTAATCAGAGAAATGCAAATGAAGACAACTCTGAAATACCACTACACTCCTGTCAGATTGGCTAGAATGAAAGGGAAAGATAATGCAGAATGTTGGAATGGATGTGGGAAAACATTGTTGGTGGACTTGTGAATACATCTAATCATTATGGAGAATGATTTGGAACTGTGATCAAAAAGTTATTAAACTGTGCATACCCTTTGATCCAGCAGCATTACCACTGGACTTATATCCCAAAGATATATTAAAGAAGGGAAAGGGACCTGTACGTGCAAGAATGTTTGTTGCACCCCTCTTTGTAGTGGCCAGAAACTGGAAACTGAATGGATGCCCATCAATTGGAGAATGGCTGAATAAATTGTGGTATATGAATATTATGGAATATTCTTGTTCTGCAAGAAATGACCAACAGGATGATTTCAGAAAGGCCTGGAGAGACTTACATGAACTGCTGCTGAGTGAAATGAGCAGGACCAGGAGATCATTATACACTTCAACAACAATACTATATGATAATCAATTTTGATGGACATGGCCATCTTCAACAATGAGATGAACCAAATCAATTTCAATAGAGCAGTAGTGAATGTTACACCCAGCAAAAGAACTCTGGGAGATGACTGTGAACCACTACATAGAATTCCCAATACTCCTATTTTTGTCTGCCTGCATTTTTGATTTCCTTCACAGGTTAATTGTACACTATTTTAAAGTCCAATTCTTTTTCTACAGCAAAATAACTCTTTGGATACATATACATATACTGTATTTAATTTATACTTTAACATATGTAGCATGTATTGGTCAACCTGCCATCTGGGGGAGGGGGGGGAAAGAGGGGAAAAATTGAAACAAAAGGCTTGGCAATTGTCAGTGCTGTAAAATTACCCATGAATAAATCTTGTAAATAAAAAGCTATATAAAAAAGAGATAAGGAAGGAAACTACATCTTGCTAAAGGATATCATAGATAATGAAACAATATCAGTACTAAACATATATGCACCAAGTGGTATAGCATCTAAATTCCCAAAGGAGAAGTTAAGAGAGATGTAAGAATAAATAGACAGTTAAACTATAATACTGAAAGATATCAACCTTGCTCTCTCAGAAATAGATAAATTGAATGACAAAATAAATAAGAAAGGAGTTAAGGAAGGAAATAGAATACTAAAAAAGTTAGGTATGTCTATACACTTTTCAGATTATCTAAGATGATAGAAAAAGAGAAGAACAAATGTTGGAGGGGAAAACTGGGATGAAATGCATTGTTGGTGGACTTGTGAATGGATCCAGCCATTCTGGAGAGCAATTTGGAACTATGTTCAAAAAGTTATCAAACTGCATATCCTTCAACCCAGAAATGTTTTTATTGGGCCTATTTACCAAAGAGATCTTAAAGAAAGGAAAGGAACCCACATGTGCAAAAATGTTTATGACAGCCATTTTTTGTAATGGTAAGAAATTGGAAACTGAGTGGATTACCATCAGTTGGAAAATGGCTGAATAAGTTATCGTATATGAATGTTATGGAATATTATTGCTTTTAAGAAATGATCAGGAGGATGATTTTAGAAAGGCCTGAAGAGACTTACATGAACTGATGCTAAGTGAAATGAGCAGAAATCATGAGATCACTGTACATGACAACATTAATATAATATGACAATCAATTCTAATGAATGTGAATCTTTCCAAAAATGAAATGATTGATGCTACTTCCAATGTTCTTGTGATAAAGAGAGCCATCTACACCCAGAGGGAGGACTGTAGGAACTTAATGTGGGTCACAATATAGCATCCTCACTTTGTTTTGTTGTTCACTTGCATTTTGTTTTGGTACATGTTTACTTTTTTTTATCTGATTTCTCTTGTGCAGCAAGAGAATTCTATAAATATCTTTATACATATTGGATTTAATATATATTTTGACATGTTTAACATATTTTGAATTGCTTGTTATCTAGGGAAGGGGGAAGCAGAAAATTTGAAACACAAGGTTATATGCAAGGGTCAATGTTGTCAAATTATCTGTGCATACATTTTGAAAATAAAAAGCTTTATTAAAAATTGAAACACTTCTTTTAGGTACTTACATTCTACTAGGTGAACACAGTGTATTCAGAGATATGTAAATACAGGTTATATACAAAATAAAATATAGTAATATTTGACAAGGGAAAAGAAGGTATGACAGATCTTTGGAAAAAATTGAATGGAGACAGAAAGGAGTATACTTTCTTCTCGGCAGTTCATGAATGCTATATAAAAATTGACCACATAACAGAACATAAAGACCTCAAAATCAAATGCAGAAGAGCCGAAATAGTAAATGAATTTTTTTTTCAGATCATGATACAATAAAAATTACATTCAATTGAAGGTTAGGAGAAAATAAACCAAAAAGTAATTGGAAACTAAATAATCACATCCTAAGGAATTAATTTGTGAAACACCAAATCATAAAAACAATTAATAATTTTATCCAAGAGAATGACAATAATATGACAACATACCAAAATATGTGGGATGCAGCCAAAGCAGTAATATGGGGGAATATTATATCTCTAGATACTTACTTTCATAAAATAGAGAAAGAAAAAATCAATGAATTGGGCTTCCAACTAAAAAAGTTAGAAAAAGAACAAATTAAAAGCCCCCAAATACCAAATTTGAAGTTCTAAAAATAAAAGGCGTGATTAATAAAATTGAAAGTAAAAGAACTATTGAATTAATAAATAAAACTAAGAGTTGGTTTTATATAAAAAAACTACATAAACCTTTAGTTAATTTGATTAGAAAAAAGGAAAGAGAAAAATCAAATTGTCAGTCTCAAAAATGAAAAGGGAGAAATTTCCACCAATGAAGTGGAAATTAGAACAATAATTAAGAATTATTTTGTCCAATTTTATGTCAACTTTTATAATCTAAGTGAAATTGAGGAATAACTGCAAAAATATATATTTTCCAGATTAACAGAAGAGGAAATGAATTACTTAAATAGTCCCATTTTTGAAAAAAAAAAAAAAAAAGGACAAGCTATTAATCAACCCTAAGAAAAAATGTCCAGGACCTGATGGATTTACATGTAAATTTTACCAAACATTTAAAGAACAATTAACTCCAGTATGATATTTGAAAAAATAGGGAAAGAAGGCCTTCTACTAAATTATTTTTATGACACAGACATGGTACTAATACCTAAACCAAACTTAATGAAAATAGAGAAAAAAAAAATATAGACTAATTTTTCTAATGAATTATCAATGCAAAAATATTACCAAAGACATTACAACAAGTCATGCCCAGGATAATACACCATGACCAAGTAGGATTTACAACAGGAATGCAGGGCTGGTTCAATATTAGAAAAACTATTAGCATAATTAACTATATCAGTAACCACACAAACAAAAAACATATAATTCTGCAATAAATGCAGAAAAAGCATTTGATAAAATCGAACATCCATTCCTTCTAAAAACACTAGGGAGTATAGGAATAAATGGATTTTTCCTTAAAATATTCAGTAGCATCTAATTAAAACCATCAGCAAGCATTAAATGTAATGAGAATAAACTGAAACCATTCCCAATAAGATCAGGGGTGAAGCAAAGTGGCCCACTTTCACCATTACTATTCAATATTGTATTAGAAATGCTAGTATTGGCAATAAGAGAAGAAAAAGAGATTAAAGGAATTAGATTAGGTAATGAGGAAACCAAATTATCACTGTTTCCAAATAATATGATGGTATACTTAGAGAACCCTAGAGAATCATTTAAAAAAACTATTAGAAATAATCCATAACTTTAGCAAAGTTGCAGGATACAAAATAAATCCATATAAACCATCATCATTTTTATACATCATTAACAAAATCCAGCAGCAAGAGGTACAAAGATACATTTAAAATAACTGTCTATAGTATAAAATATTTAGGAATATATCTGCCAAGGGAAAGTCAAAAAGTATATGCACAAAACTACAAAACACTTTCCACATAAATAAAATCATATCTAAGCAAATACACATGACAATACTACCTAAATTAATCTATTTATTCAATACTATACCAATCAAACTCCTAAGAAACTACTTTACTAACCTAGGAAAAAAAATAGCAAGAAAATTAATCTGGAAGAACAAAAGGTCAAGAATTTCAAGGGAATTAATGAAAAATGCAAATAAAGGTGGCCTAGCTGTACTACATCTAAAACTGTGTTATAAAGCAGCAGTCATCAAAATAATTTGGTACTGGCTAGGAAATAGAATAGTTGATCAGTGGAATAAGTTAATTTCACAGGACAAAATACTCAATAATTATAGCAATTTAATGTTTGACAAACCCCAAGACTCCAGCTTTTAGGATAAGAAACAAAAATTGCTAGGAAAATTGGAAACTAGTATGGCAGAAAGTAGGCATTGGTCCAAACCTAATACCATATACCAAAATGAGGTTGAAATGTGTTCATGATCTAGACAAAAAGAATATTATAAACAAATTAGAAGAACATAGGATAGTTTACCTCTCATCTCTGTGGAGGAAGAAGAAATTTATGACAAAGAAGAACTGGAGATCATTATTGATCACAACAGATAATTGATTATATTAACTTAAGAAGGTTTTTTTAGGAACAAAACTAATGCAGACAAAGTTAGAAGGGAAGTAATAAATTGGGAAAACATTTTTACATTCAAAGGTTCTGATAAAGGCCTAATTTCTAAAATATATAAACAATTGACTCAAATTTATAAAAATTCAAGCCATTCTCCAATTGATAAATGGTCAAAGGATATGAACAGACAATTCTCAGAAAAAGATTGGCTTATACTCACTATGATGAATGGATTCAATTGTAATAGAATATTTAAGAGGCCAGCGTCAGACCTAGAGACAAACTTGGAGATAGACATGGAGAAAACAGAGGACTTGGAGGCTTGAGCTCAAGCTCTTGGAGTAAGGGGGCTTCACAGAGACCATTGGGATGACTCTCCTACTTCCCCACTGAGACCAAGGCCCATCTGAAGGGCCTCTAGAAAGCTAGCCAAGCCTCAGACAAGGAGACAGACATTGAATGAGACAATAAAGACTTTTGAACTTTATCTCTGGCTATTCTAATGGTGATTACTCAGCTGAAACAAAGACTGGTACCAAGACCTACAAATCTTAAAGGATGGAAAGGGACACACATGTGCAAAAATGTTTGTGGCAGCCCTTTTGGAAGTACCAAGAAATTGGAAAGTGAATGGATGCCCATCAGTTGGAGAATGGCTGAATAAATTATGGTATATGAATGTGATAGAAAAGTAATCGTTCTATAAGAAATGACCAACAAGAAGATTTCAGAGAAAGCTGGAGAAACTGATGCTAAGTAAACAAGCAGAGCCAGTAAATCATTACACAAGAGAACAACAAGATTATACAATGATCAACTTCCGGCCAAGATGGCGGCGTGGAGGCAGACAGCTGCTTGATCTCCTTGTTTTCTCTCAGAACTTACTTCATGACAAGCCTCTGACTTAATGCTTGACCCAGAAAGAAATCCACAAATTATCACCAAGAGAAGACATCCTTGAAAGTCGCCAGAAAAGGTCTGTGTTTGCTCGGGGGAGGGTCAATCAGACTGGGCACAGACTGAGGGCAGGCAGCCAGAGCAGGGCAGGCAGCCAGAGCAAGACAGGCAGCTCACACAGCTCAGATGGGAGGGGGAGGGGTATGATCTCTGCCGTTTCTGTGAAAGGGCTTTTGCCCCAGTGTGGATGCTCTGTCTTGGCAGCAAGCCAGGAGCAGTGGAGAGGGTGTAAACACCGGAGGTGAAGATTAAAACCCCAGAAAGACAGCGTCTCTCAGAGCCCAGCCACCCACAACCCCAACCTGGACTGACTCGGTGCGTTCTCGGAGCCTCAGAGCTCAGACTCAGTACAGTCATTGCTGTTCTGTTAGTGGCTCTCTGCTGCCCTACCCCCAGTCTGTAGAGGAAGCCCATTAATACCATCCAGCCCCATCCCCCGCAAAACAGACCAATTGTTTCTCTTGTCAGTTTGTTTTCTTTGATTCCTACTCTGACAAAATGAACAAAAATTTCAAAAGGGCTCTAACCATTGACAGCTTCTGTGTGGAGAGGGAGCAGACTTCAACTGCTGAGGAGACTAGGAACAGACTGTCCCCAGATGTATCCCCTGGGAGGGATATAAGCTGCTCCTCAATACAAAAGAACCTCATAGAGGAAATCAAAAAGGCTCTCACAAGAGAGCTGGAAGAGAAATGGGAAAAGGAAAGGGAAGCTTGGCAAGAGAGCCTGGAGAAGTCATCCCATGCATTCAAAGACAGAGTGGATAAAGAAATCAAATCATTGAGAAACAAGATTAGTGAGCTGGAAAAGGTAAACAACTCCAAGGAAAACAGGATTAGTGAGCTGAAAAAAGAAATCAGCTCTCTAAAAAATAAAATGGATAAAATGGAAAAAAATTCCATAGAAGATAAAAACTCAATTGGACAATTACAAAAAGATACTTAAAAAGTGAGTGAAGAAAATATATCATTGAAAATTAGACTAGAACAAGTAGAAATGAATGACTCAAGGAGAAACCAAGAGTTGGTCAAGCAAAACCAGAGAAATGAAACAATTGAAAAGAATGTCAAGTACCTTACCAGAAAGACAACAGACCTGGAAAACAGATCCAGGAGAGACAATTTGAGAATAATTGGACTCCCTGAAAAATGGGAGGAAAAAAAGAGCTTGGACACCATTTTCGAGGAAATTATCAAAGAGAACTGCCCAGACATTCTGGAAACAGAGGGTAAAATAGACATTGAAAAAATTCATCGATCACCTACTGAAAGAGACCCTAAAATCAAAACGCCAAGAAATATAGTGGCCAAGTTCAAGAACCATCAGACAAAGGAAAAGATATTGGAAGCTGCTAGAAAAAAGCAATTCAGATATGGAGGATCCACAATAAGGATAACCCAGGATCTAGCAGCGTCCACGTTAAAAGAACGCAGGGCCTGGAACATGATATTCCGAAAGGCTAAGGAACTTGGTATGCAGCCAAGAATAACTTACCCAGCAAGAATGAGCATCGTTTTCCAGGGAAGAAGATGGACATTTAACGAAATAAATGAATTCCATCTATTTTTGATGAAAAAACCAGACCTACATAAAAGGTTTGATCTTCAAATACAGAACTCAAGAGATTTCTAAAAAGGTAAAAAGAAATCTTGAGAACTATACTTCTGTCATAAAAAATATGTAAAGAACATATGTACAGTTTGTCTTAGAAACTAGAGGTGGAAAGGAGATTATATCATAAAAAAGTGTAAAGTGGTAGTACTACATCTCATGAAGAGGCAAAGGTAACCTATTATATCTGAGAGAAAGAAAGGAGGGAGATGAACATAGCGTGTATCAATAGACATATTCGATTTATAAACTTCTTCCACTTCATTGAAAAGTGAAAGGGAAGGAGTAAGATAAGGGGAAGGGAATACAGTAATTTCTAGGAAAAGGGGTAAAATAAGGGGAGGATCTTTAAGGTGGGGGAGGGATCCTAAAAAGGGAGGGCTGTGAAAAGCAAGTGGTGTTCACCTGTTTAATACTGGATAAGAGGGTAAGAGGGAAGGAAAGGGGAAAAGCATAAGCAGGGGTTAATAGGATGGCAAGCAATATAGAATTAGTCCTTCTAACCATAAATGTGAATGGGGCAAACTGCCTCATAAAGAGGAAGCAGTTAGCAGACTGGATTAAAAGTCAGAACAAGCTATTAACCAACTTCCTAAGAAAAAATCCCCAGGACCAAATGGATTTACATGTGAATTCTACCAAACATGTAAAGAACAACTAACTCCAATGCTATCTAAACTATTTGAAAAAACAGGGATTGAAGGAGTCCTACCAAATTCCTTTTATGACACAGACATGGTACTGATACCTAAACCAGGTCGATCGAAAACTGAGAAAGAAAACTATAGACCAATTTCCTTAATGAATATTGATGCTAAAATCTTAAATAAGATATTAGCAAATAGACTTCAGAAAATCATCCCCAGGATAATACACTATGACCAAGTGGGATTTATACCAGGAATGCAGGGCTGGTTTAATATTAGGAAAACTATTAGTATAATTGACCATATTAATAATCAAATTAATAAAAACCATATGATCATCTCAATAGATGCAGAAAAAGCATTTGATAAAATCCAACATCCATTCCTACTAAAAACGCTTGAGAGTATAGGAATAAATGGACTATTCCTTAAAATAATAAGGAGCATATATTTAAAACCTTCAATAAACATCATATGTAATGGTGATAAACTAGAACCTTTCCCTGTAAGATCAGGAGTGAAACAAGGTTGCCCACTATCACCATTACTATTCAATATAATACTAGAAACTCTAGCCTCGGCAATAAGAGCCGAGAAAGAGATTCAAGGAATGAGAGTAGGAAATGAAGAAATCAAATTGTCACTTTTCGCAGATGACATGATGGTATACTTAGAGAACTCCAAAGACACTGCTAAAAAGCTATTAGAAATAATTCAGAATTTTAGCAAAGTCGCAGGATACAAAATAAACCCACATAAATCCTCAGCATTTTTATACATTACCAACACAATCCAACAGCAAGAGATACAAAGAGAAATTCCATTCAAAATAACAGTCGACAGTATAAAATATTTGGGAATATATCTACCAAAGGAGAGTCAGGAATTATATGAGCAAAATTACAAAACACTTGCCACAAAAATAAAGTCAGATTTAAATAATTGGAAAGACATTCAGTGTTCTTGGATAGGCCGAGCGAATATAATAAAGATGACAATACTCCCCAAACTAATCTATTTATTTAGTGCTATACCAATCAGACTCCCAAGAAACTATTTTAATGACCTAGAAAAAATAACAACAAAATTCATATGGAAGAATAAACGGTCGAGAATTGTAAGGGAATTAATGAAAAAAAAGTCAGAGGAAGGGGGTCTAAGTGTACCTGATTTAAAGCTATGTTATAAAGCAACAGTCACCAAAACCATTTGGTATTGGCTAAGAAATAGACTAGTTGATCAGTGGCATAGGTTAGGTTCACAGGGCAAGATAGTGAATAAAAATAGCAATCTAATCTTTGACAAACTCAAAGATCCCAAATTTTGGGATAAGAATTCATTATTTGACAAAAACTGCTGGGAAAACTGGAAATTAGTATGGCAGAAACTAGGCATGGACCCACATTTAACACCACATACTAAGATTAGATCAAAATGGGTCCAAGATTTAGGCATAAAGAACGAAATCATAAATAAATTGGAGGAACATGGGATGGTTTACCTCTCAGACTTGTGGAGGAGGAAGGAGTTTGTGTCCAAGGGAGAACTAGAGACCATTATTGATCACAAAATAGAACATTTTGATTACACCAAATTAAAAAGTTTCTGCACAAACAAAACTAATGCAACCAAGATTAGAAGCGAAGTAACAAATTGGGAAAAAAATTTTTACAGTTAAAGGTTCTGATAAAGGCCTCATCTCCAAAATATACAGAGAATTGACTTTAATTTATAAGAAATCAAGCCATTCTCCAATTGATAAATGGTTAAAGGATATGAACAGACAATTTTCAGATAATGAAATTAAAACTATTTCCACTCATATGAAAGAGTGTTCCAAATCACTATTGATCAGAGAAATGCAAATTAAGACAACTCTGAGGTATCATTACACACCTGTCAGATTGGCTAAGATGACAGGAACAAATAACAATGAATGTTGGAGGGGCTGTGGGAAAACTGGGACACTGATGCATTGTTGGTGGAGTTGTGAAAGAATCCAACCGTTCTGGAGAGCAATCTGGAATTATGCCAAAAAGTTATCAAAATGTGCCTACCCTTTGACCCAGCCATACTACTACTGGGCTTATACCCCAAGGAACTACTAAAGAAGGGAAAGGGACCTGTATGTGCCAAAATGTTTGTGGCAGCCCTTTTCATAGTGGCTAGAAGCTGGAAAATGAATGGATGTCCATCAATTGGAGAATGGTTGGGTAAATTATGGTATATGAATGTTATGGAATATTATTGCTCTGTAAGAAATGACCAACAGGAGGCATACAGAGAGGCTTGGAGAGATTTACATCAACTGATGCTGAGTGAAACGAGCAGAACCAGATCATTATACACTTCAACAATGATACTGTACGAGGATGTATGCTGATGGAAGTGGATTTCTTCAACATAGAGAAGAGCTAATCCAATTCCAATTGATTAATGATGGACAGAACCAGCTACATCCAGAAAAGGAACACTGGGAAATGAATGTAAACTGTTATTTTTACCTTCTGAATCCAATTCTTCCTGTGCAACAAAAAATTCGGTTCTACACACATATATTGTATCTAGAATATACTGTAATATATTTAACATATATAAGACTGCTTGCCATCTGGGGGAGGGGGTTGGGGGAGGAAGGGAAAAATCTGAATAGAAGTAAGTGCAAGGAATAATGTTGTAAAAAATTACCCATGCATATGTACTATCAAAAAATGTTATAATTATAAAATTAAAAAAAAAAAGATTATACAATGATCAAGTCCAATGGACATGACTCTCTTCAACAATGAGATGATTCAAACCAGCTCCAATTGTTCAGTGATGAAGAGAGCTATGTATACCCAGAGAGAGAACTGTGGGTACTGATTATGGTTCACAACATAACATTTTTCACTCTTTTTGTTGTTGTTTGCTTGCATTTTACTTTGCTTCTCTTTTTTTTCTTGTGCAGCACAAACAAATTGCATAAATATTTATACATATATTGGATTTAATATATATTTCTACCATATTTAACATATTGGACTACTTGCCATCTGGGGGAGGTTGTGGAAGAATGATAGGAAAATTGGAACACAGGGTTTTTCAACGGTTAATGTTGAAGAATTGTGCACTGTTTTGAAAAATAAAAAGCTTTAATTTAAAAAAAAAAATGAAGGAGTTGAATTTGTGACATCTGAAGTCCCTTCCAGTTTTAGATTTATAGAACTGCTGGATTCCTACTCCCTTGTTTTACAGATAAATAAACCAGGAACGCCATGAGATTAAGTGATTCAAACTAGGTGAGATAGTACCTGATGTGTCACAGTTCAACTGAAGAAAAGTTTCATGATTCCTACTACTTTTTTTTACTATGACAAATAAGAGGCAAATCCTGGATTTGAACTCAGGTCCTCTGTCTTCCAATCTAACACTCTTTCCACAGTATACATCTTGTTGAAGGAATATTGGATGCTGAGCTATTGCTGATGACAAGTATTTTCATGTATTCCTCAGTTATATTCTACTATTGCTGTTTTCATCTAGGAATGGTTTTTGATTAAGGAAGGCACTGGATTTCAATTTTCTCCTGACCAAAAAATAAATAAATAAGGAAGAATGAGGTTCCACCAAGTTGGCTGGTTTCTAATCACTGAGAATTGAAAAGTTTGATGATTGAGCTTCGCATTTGAGTGATGGTTTCATATGGAAAGCCATTCCAACAACTTGTCCCTTGATCTCCATTGCTCTTAGACAAAGTGTAGTCCATTTCACTAGCTGGTGTTTCTACTCTGACAGTATGTATGACATTCTTTAATTAATCAGTACTCATCTTGCTTCTGTACATTGGTACCTTCTGGCAAACTTTGACACCTCACGCAAGTGGGTGACCCCTGGGTGCACCATGTCTAAGCAATGATTGATATAATCTGTCAACACTTTGCATGGTAACTCTTATTGTTAAACTTCCCTGACATTTTCTTCTCTGGCAACAGGAGCTGGCCTAACTTTGTTTTTGTGCAATGGCCTCTCTAAATACACACTCCATTTCTAGTATGTTTTTCTTATTATTAGAATAAATGCGGCTAATGCCACATTGCAATAGAGTACAGAATGCCTGCTGACTAAACAGCAAAGCTAATAAGAGAATAGCAAAATGTAGGTAATCCAAGATCTTTGCCTAAGGGTGTTCTTAGAGGGCATCAACAACGGAATAGGTTGATATTTCTAGCAGAATAAATCATGTTGTAGAACAAATAATGTTTACAGCAACCATGTTTGGCAATGTTGCAAACACACACCACTCTCACACATACACATACAGACACACACGACTTTCCCTACCTATATTGTGTTCCCTTTTAGCTACAAAAGAGTACTGAGTTCAAATGGTACCACTACTTACTATTTATGTAATTTAGGAAATCATTTAACCTTCTTGGGTCTGTTTCCTAATCTCTTTAAAAAAGGAAAAAAAGAGTTGGACTAGCTGCCTTTGGAAGTTCTCTGCTATATAGATCTATTATCCCCTCATCCTATGAAAGGATATAGGAAATTAGATGAATTGTGACTGTTATAAAAATATCTTATATTTCTTGAACAATGAAGAAAAAATAAATCCTAAGCAGAACTATCTGGGCTCATGTTTTTTAGCCCATTATCTTTTTCTTGAGCATAAAATTTCCATTTTTGCCTTCCTACCTTTGCACAAATAGTCTACTATATCTGGAATACATCTCCACTTTCCCTCCCTAACTTCCTTCAGAACTCACCTAAGGGTTCCCTCCTATAGAAGATCAGTCCTGGCCTATCGTCATTAGCACTCTCTTACTCTTTTATGATTATTATTTTGTATATCCTTTATATTTAATTACTTGCTCATAAGTAGACAAGTAGTTCAGTGAATAAAACCCAGGACTTGGAGTGAGTCCTGAATTTTAATCCTACCTCAGACACTAACTAGGTGTGTGACCCTGGGCAAATTGTTTAATTTCTCTATAAAATGGTATAATAAAAATAAAATTGCTGTGAAGAATTAATTGCATTAATCCACATAAAAAGGCCTTGCCAATCTTAAAGTGCTCTATAAATGTCAGCTATTATATAACTAAAAACTGGTTTATCCCCATTGTATAACATAGGCTCTCTAAGGATAGAGACCATGATTCCCCAGAGCTTAGATCATCTTCCTTATGTTGTTGTTGTCAGTCACATCTGAGTCTTTGTTGCCCCCTGGATCATATTTGTCAATATTGTCCATGGGGCTTTCTTTTTTAAAATTTTTCAATAGTCCTGATTTTTTTCAAATACTTGTAAAGATTGTGCTCCAAATTTTTCTCCCTCCTTCCCTTACCTCCCATCTCTGCA
Organism: Sminthopsis crassicaudata; assembly: GCF_048593235.1. Taxonomy (NCBI): domain Eukaryota; kingdom Metazoa; phylum Chordata; class Mammalia; order Dasyuromorphia; family Dasyuridae; genus Sminthopsis; species Sminthopsis crassicaudata. Next base: position 440,813,471 of record NC_133617.1, read on the forward strand.
AGGACATCAAGCAATCTGATATGGATTAAATATGTGTAATCCTTTCAAAAATATTTCCATATTCATTATGTTGTGCAAGGAAAATCATACTAAAATGGAAAAAATGAGAAGGAAAAAACAAATAAAAAATGAAAATAGTATGCTTTCATCCATATTCAGTCCCCATCATCCTCTTTCTGGATCACATGGAACTCTCCATTACAAGTCTATTAAAATTGCCTTGAATCACCTCATTGTTGAAAAGAGCCAAGTACATCACAGTTGTTCATCACATAATCTTGTTGTTATTGCATACAATGTTCTTCTGGTTTTGCTCATTTCACTCATCATAGGCTTTTCTGAAATCAGCTTGCACATCATTTCTTGTAGAAGAATGGCATTCCATGACCTTCATATACCATAACTTATCCAGCCATTCACTGATTGATGGGCTCAATTTTCAGTTCCTTGCCACTACAAGAAGAGCTGCTACATTTTTACACATGTGGATCCTTTTCCCTCTTTTATAATCTCTTTGGAATACAGAATCCTTAGAGATACTGCTGAATCAAAAGTTATACATAGTTTATGTATTAGTCATAGTTCAAAGTGCTCTCCAGAATGATAGGACCATTTCACAATTTCACCAACAATGCATTAGTGTCCCAATTTTCCCACATCTCCTTCAACATATATCAATATCTTTTCCTGTCATCTTAGCCAATCTAAGAGCTGTGAGTGGTACCTCCGAGTTGTCTTAATTTTCATTTTTCTTTAATCTGTCTATGGGGTTTTCTTGGCAAAGATACTGTAGTGATTTGCCATTTCTATCTCTGGTAGATTAAGCCAAACAGATATTAAATAACTTGTCCAGTATCACACAGGTAATGAATGTCTCCATCCATATTTGAACTAAGCTCTTCCTGACTCTAGACCCAGACTCTATACAATGAGCCATCTAGCTGCCTTCTGCATATAGGAGACATTTGTTGAATTGAAATGAAATTAGCCTATTTCCTAATGAAAGTCCATTAGAAAAGTCTTCTGGGTCTATCACATTTTAGGCTCTTTCTGGCACAACATGGTTCATTAGTAGTTAAAGTTTTTAACAATAGATGGCAGAGAAACACATTTTTTTTCAGAACTGGTAACCTTAAAGATCCTCTAATACAAGCTAATGAACTAAGACAATATCTGTAAACCAAAGCTAGTCATTTCTATTGGTGATAAAGACTGATGTACTTGGGGAAATTCATGATTTTCTTTTTTTTATTTTATTTATAAATTTTTGACAGTATATATGCATGAGTAATTTTTTATAACATTATCCCTTGTAGTCATTTTTCCAAATTATTCCCTCCCTCCCTCTACTCCCTCCCCTAGATGACAGGCAATCCCATACATTTTACATGTGTTACAATATAACCTAGATACAATATATGTGTGTAAATCCCATTTTCTTGTTGCACATTAAGTATTAGTTTCCGAAGGTGCAAGTAACCTGGGTAGCTAGATAGTAATGCTAACAATTTACATTCACTTCCCAGTGTTCCTTCTCAGGGTGTACTTGTTTCTGTCCATCATTGATCAACTGGAAGTGAGTTGGATCTTCTTTATGTTGAAAATATCCACTTCCATCAGAATACATCTTCCTACAAGAATGAAGTGTACAGCGATCTTCTGGTTCTATTCATTTCACTCAGCACAAGTTGATGTAAGTCTCTCCAAGCCTCTCTGTATTCCTACTGCTGGTCATCATGTCATCTGCAAAGAGTGATAGTTTGATTTCCTCATTTCCTTGAATCTCTTTCTCGGCTCTTATTGAATAGTAATGGTGATAGTGAGCAACCTTGTTTCACTCCTGATCTTACTGGGAAAGGTTCCAGTTTATCTCTATTGCATATTATGCTTACTGACAGTTGTAAATATATGCTCCTGATTATTCTAGGGAATAGTCCATTTATTCCTATACTCTCAAGCGTTTTTAGTAGGAATGGATGTTGTATTTTATCAAATGCTTTTTCTACATCTATTGAGATGATCATATGTTTTTTTATTAAATTGATCAATAATATGGTCAATTATACTATATAATACTATATAATTATACTAATAGTTTTCCTAATATTAAACCAGCCCTGCATTCCTGGTATAAATCCTACTTGATCATAGTGTATTATCCTGGGGATGATTTTCTGAAGTCTTTTTGCTAATATATTATTTAAGATTTTAGCATCAATATTCATTAAGGAAATTAGTCTATAATTTTCTTTCTCAGTTTTCGATCGACCTGGTTTAGGTATCAGTACCATGTCTGTGTCATAAAAGGAGTTTGGTAGGACTCCTTCCCCTATTTTTTCAAATAGTTTATATAGCATTGGGGCTAATTGTTCTTTAAATGTTTGGTAGAATTCACATGTAAATCCATCTGGTCCTGGGATTTTTTCCTGGGAAGTTGATTAGTAGCTTGTTCTATTTCTATTTCTGAAATGGGACTATCTAAGCAATTTATCTCCTCCTCTGTTAATCTAGGAAGCCTATATTTTTGGAGGAAGTCATCCATTTCACTTAAGTTATGAAATTTATGGGCATAAAGTTGGGCAAAGTAACTCATTATTTCTCTAATTTCCTCTTCATTAGTGGAAAGATCCCCCTTTTCATTTGTAAGACTAACAATTTGATTTTCCTCTTTCCTTTTTCTGATCAGATTTACCAAATGTTTATCTATTTTATTGGTGTTTTCATAAAACCAACTCTTGGTTTTATTTATTAAATCAATAGTTTTTTTACTTTCAAAATTATTGATTTCTCCTTTTAATTTTTGTATTTCAAGTTTGATTTTTGCTTGGGGGTTTTTAATTTGGCCTTTTTCTAGCTTTTTAAGTTGCAGGCCCAATTCATAAATCTTCTCTTTCTCTATTTTGTTCAAATAAGCCTCTAAAGATATAAAATTTCCCCTTATTAATATTTTAGCTGCATCCCACAGATTTTGGTATGATGTCTCATCATTGTCATTATCTTGGGCAAAATTATAATTGTTTCTATAATTTGCTGTTTCACCCAGTCATTCTTTAAGATGAGATTACTCAGTTTCCAATTACTTTTTGGTCTATTTACCCCTAACTTCTTACTGAATGTAGCTTTTATTGCATTGTGATCTGAAAAGAAGGCATTTATTATTTCTGCCTTCCTGCATTTAATTTTGAGATCTTTATGTCCTAATATATGGTCAATTTTTATATAGGATCCATGAACTGCTGAGAAGAAAGTATATTCCTTTCTATCGCCATTCAGTTTTCTCCAAAGGTCTATCATACCTAGTTTTTCTAATGTTCTATTTACTTTTTTAATTTCTTTCTTATTTGTTTTGTGGTTTGATTTGTTTAAATCTGAGAGTGCAAGGTTGAGATCTCCCACTATTATAGTTTTACTGTCTATTTCTTCTTGCAATTCTCTTAACTTTTCCTTTAGAAAGTTATATGCTATACCACTTGGTGCATATATGTTTAGTATTGATATGGCTTCATTATTTATGCTATCTTTTAGCAGGATATAGTTTCCTCCCTTATCTCTTTTAATTAGATCAACTTCTGCTTTTGCTTGATCTGAGATAAGGATGGCTATCCCTGCTTTTTTGGCTTTACCTGAAGCATAATAGATTCTGCTCCAACCTTTTACCTTTACTCTATATGTATCTCCCTGCTTTAAGTGTGTTTCTTGTAAACAACATATTGTAGGGTTCTGACTTTTGATCCAGTCTGCTATCCGTCTCCGTTTGATGGGAGCGTTCATCCCATTCACATTTACAGTTAAAATTACTACTTCTGTATTTCCTGCCATCATATTATCCCCAGATCATGCTTTTTCCCTTGACCCCCCCGAACCCCTTCCCCAATATTTAATTTATAGACCCCACTTGTGACACGCAGCCCTCCCTTTTTTAGTATCCCTCCCCCCTCCTTCCAAGTCTCTTCCCTTATTCCCCTTTTCTTTTTCCCTTTTCCTCTCCCTCCTCTTAATGAGGTGAGAGAGAATTCTCTGAAAAACAAATATGTCAATTATTTACTCTTTGAGCATATTCTGATGAGAGTAAGATTCACACAATGTTTCTCCCCCTCTTTAAATTTCCTCAGATATGGTATATTTTCTATGCCTCTTCCTGGGAGGTAGTTACCCTCTTTTTATCACTCCTTCCACTTTTTCTGATACTATCCCCTTCCCTTTACTACTCTCCCCCTTTTATTTATATCAGTAAAATCAAATTATCCATGCGGACTTTCTATATATTCACAACAGAGATACAGTTCTCAAGAGTTCTTTTTACCTTTTTCTGTTTCTCTTGTCTTGTGGATGTAGATCAAATTTTTTGTTTAAGTCTGTTTTTTTTTTCTTAGAAATAAATGGAATTCTTCTGTTTCATTGAATGACCATCTTCTTCCATGGAAGAAAATGCTAAACTTAGCTGGGTAGTTTATTCTTGGTTGCAATCCTTGATCTTTTGCCTTTCAGAATATCAGGTTCCATGCCCTTCGATTTTTTAACATGGAGGCAGCCAAATCTTGAGTGACCCTTATTGTGGCCTCTTGATATTTGAATTGCTTTTTTCTAGCTGCTTGCAATATTTTCTCCTTTGTGTGGTAATTCTGCAGCTTAGCCACAATATTCTGTGGAGTTCTTTTTTTTAGGGTCTTTTTCAGAAGGTGTTCAATGAATTCTTTCAATGCCTATTTTCCATTCTGTTTCTATTATCTCTGGACAATTCTCTTTGATGATTTCCTGTAAAATAGAATCTAGGCTCTTTTTTTGGTCATAGTTTTTGGAAAGTCCAATGATCCTCAGATTATCTCTCCTAGATCTATTTTCCAGGTCTACAGATTTTCCCAGTAAGTATTTGACCTTATTCTCCAGCTTTTCATTTTTTTTTTTTTGTTTTTTGTTTTATTTGACTGATTCTTGGGTTCTCAATGAATCATTCATTTCTATTTGTTCTGTCCTGATTTTTAATGAGTTATTTTCTTCATTCACATTTTTTAGTTCTTATTGTATATGCCCAAGTGAGTTTTTAAATGAATTATTTTGCTCTGTTGAATTTTTTTCCATTTCACTAATTTTTTTTAGTGAGTTATTTTCTCTTTCCAATTCAGAAATCCTATTTTCTTGAGATTTTTTTATCTTTTCCAATTCAGAAATCCTACTTTCCTGTGATTTTTTAACCTTTTCTAATTCACAAATTTTGTTTCCCTGCATCTCCTGTGAATTCTTTATTTTTTCCAACTCCAATTTCAGAACATTGTTATTCTCTATCATAGCTTCTCTTTCCTTTCCCCATTTTTCTTCAAACTCTCTTAATTTTTTAATAGTCTCTTTTAGGAGAGAGTTATGTGATGGGGGGGGCAGGAATCATTCCCCTTTAGGCTGTTATCTGCTGACTTTCTGCTATTAACTTCCTCAGGGTTGGAAACCCGCTCTTTCTCTGTGTAGAAGGAAGCAATGGTTCTCTTTAGCTTTTTGCTCATGGTTAAAAAATCTTTTGGGGTCTGCCCTTGGGGTAAGAAGTTTATTTATTTATTTATTTACCAGCTTCCTTCCAGACTGGATGGATGCCACAGCCCCTGTGCCTGATCTAAGAGATAGCTCTGGGAGAGAGTTCCCCTCCCCCTCCCTGGAAGTGCCTCAGAGGTGATTAGTACGACTGTGCTGTGAGGGTTGCCCAGTGAAGGACCCTGCTGTGTGTCCTAGAGACTTCCCTGAGGTTTAAGACTGAACAGTAAAGGCAACACAAAGCCCAGCCAATGTGTCCCGTGAGGAGTGCATATCAGTAGCTGATGTGAAAAGCCCCTGCACTCAAACTGGAAGTGTCTGCCCACAAACCACAGTCTCTATTTCAAAGGTTCCGCTTCTCTGGGACTAATGCAGCTGAGTTCTACAGCCTCCAGCCAAGCCTGGCACTATGTGGATTAGATGTTGCCTTGGGCTGTGACCCCACTGTTCAAGCTCTTAAGTACCCCAAAGTGAAGCTTGGACAGCAGAAAGCGGCTTCACATCCCTGCAGAGATCTGTTAGGTCACTTCCGGATTGGGGTGGTTCTAGTATCTGGCTTTATATTTTAAAGTGGCTTGATTTCTCTTCTGAACTGCTGTTTTATAAGCAGAAAAGAGCTAACAGCCTATGCCAGATTCCTCTATCTCAGTTGCTTCTCTGATCCCAGAGTTCTTCCCAGCACGATCGGTGCACTGTGCTAGCACCTAACCCTGTCTGTGCTGGACTTTTTTCTTCCTCCCCTGGGAACCGACCTTTTCTGTTGAAACTGAAGATTCTCTTCAGCTGGTAAGTCGTGCTTCCAATCCTTGTGGTTTCTATCAGTCCAGCGTTATTTTTGAGGCTGATTTAACTAATTGGTATTGAGGGAAGAAGGGAGCGCACAAAATCGTGTGTATCTTCTCCGCCCCCCAATTCATGCTTTTCTTGTCAACAGTGAATTGAAGCAGTTATACTTTTATCAATACAATATTATTGTTAAATTTCTATATGTTAATTTAAAATATATTGTATAATTGCAGAACTGAAAAGGACTTAAAGAGGTTCACCTCAGTGTATATTGGTAAATGTTTAACAACCAGCTTTCAGGGATCAGCTTTCAGTAGGGGAGAGGAATGAACATACAACACACAATTTTTGGTTTAATCTGCTTCATTTACATTCTCTCCATCTTTTTAAAAATTTATACAATCCACACAAGAAGAAATCAAGTCCTGATTAGTAGGATTTTCGAGGTGTATATATTTTTACTAAAATTTTAACAATGGGGTCTCCCAAGCCAATACAAGCAGGTTTATTCCAATACAGTTCTGCCCAATCAAAACCTGACACATGTTTCCCATGGTACACTTGGGAAAGTGATGGAACTGATATCAGAAAACCTCTGAGTTTGAATTCTGCTGATGGCATCTACTAGGTTAATGACCATGGGCACAACACTTGCTCTCTCATTGTTGTCTTTGTAAAGATTAATGAATAGATTGGATGGATAAATAAATGGAAAAAAAGTTGTTAAGCATCTAGTTCATGTCAAACCTTGCGCTAGGTGCTGGCAAAGTAAATATAAAAAAATGTTACCTGCCCTCCTGCTTATATTCTAATGAAGAAAACAAGAAGAATAAGCATTTTGAAAACTTTAAGGTATATATACATATATACATATATATATATATATATGTATATATATATATATATACATACATACATACATACACACACACACACATATATATATGTTTTGAGAAAAGTTTTCTGTTCCAATTTTCAATGACTTTCTTAAGGCCAACTAATTTTTCATTTTTTCCTAATTTTGAATCCCAATTCCTCCTGGTATAATTTAACTCTCTTTGCTTTTGTACTGTCATCCAGCAGATATAAAGAAAGATTGTTTACAACTACCCCCATATGTTATACTTGCCTATCCTTGAAGGCTGTTATTATATATTCTTTTCAACATACACTTTTATACCAAATATCTGAAAAGAGTTTTACAAATATAAATAAATGACTTTTCACCATACTCCCCCATGATTAAGAGAGATACACAGGTTCATTATGGATTGACCTTGGATCCCACTCTTGTGGCTGACCCCTTGATTTGCCATCACATTACTGACTGCCATTCTATTTACCAACTTGTAAGTATTGACAGCCTGTGTACTTAGAAGTGGGACTCCAACCATTCCAGCTCCTAAGCCTCTCAGTTGCATTTGTAACACACCAGCTGTTTCTGAAAACACATTCTTTATATAGGAAGAGCAAGAAATTTATTGCCATAGCTATTCAAAACTGTGCCAGGCCTGTACCAACAAAGTCATCTCTTCTGGGAGTACAAAAGTCAGACCTGAAACTTGGAGGAACTTTCCCGGTAATATAACCTACTTGTCTTTTGCCTTGTGTTTCTCAGGGGTCTCTGATTGGAAAGATGCCAGAGAAAGTGTGAGTTTTATTGAAACCCAGGCACAACCAGTAGGTTGCTGAAATGACCTTAAATACAAGAACCAGACCCAAAAAAAGCAGGGGGAGTGGAAAGAAAGGGAGGTAGTGTACATGATCATGGAAACTATCAAAAAAATTTCCTCTCGTTACTTAGAACTATTAAGAAAAGTTCCCTGACAATGACAATTCCCAGTAAAACCTGTACGAATCCATTGATTTGTCTACTGTTTCAAAATTGGATTGCTAAATAAAACAGGTTTTAGTAGAATCTATTATGAAAATATTACCTATTAACCAAAGGTCAGTTTACCAGGATATGGATTAATAAATGGTAGGAAATTTTCCAACTGCACACCTGATTTGATAGATTGTAAAGATTATTTATATATAATTATTCATCTATACATTGCAATTCCTTCCTTTTGTATCTAAGTTGTATCCTCTATGTTGTAGAGGTATAAACAGAAGCTTTAATTTGTGGCTCATCTATTTCTTTTTATTTTATTTTACAGCTTTTAAAATCTAAACCCATATAATTTGTGTTATATATTTAATTTGCATATGAAATATTCAAATATAGCAAAAATTATATTTAAATATACATCCAAATATTAGTATATTCAAATACAGCATAAAAGATTTATTTATACACACATGTAAATATCTATATCTATATCTATATCTATCTATCTATCTATCTATATATGTGTGTGGGGGGGGTGTGTGTGTGTGTGTGTGTGTATGGTATGATATGTAACCTATATAAGTTGTAGGTTTCAAATTAGAAAGATATGGGTTCATCTTACTTCTGACATTGTGTCACTACAAATAAATCATTTACCTTCTCATTGCCTCAGAAAATGAACTCTCTAGATCCATAAGATACTGAAGTAGTTTTCCTTTCCACATCATGGGAAGTAGTAGACAGACACTCCCACAATCAGGAAAATCTACATAAAAGTAGGTCACATCATTCATCACCATTTCAGAAAATATTCACATGCGTTTCTAAAATCATGGAACTCATCATTTTTTATATCACAATAATGTTCCATCACAGTCATGTGCCACAATTTGGCACAATTTCCAGTTCTTTGCCATCACAAAGGGAGCTGCTATAAACATCTCATTCACATTTAAAGTTATAATCACTATTTGTAAATTTCCCTCCATCTTACTTTTTACTCACTATTTTCTTTCTCAACTTCTTTTTCAATCTATCCCAGTACCTTATCTTTTCCTCCATCTTCCCATTCCCCATCCTACCCACCCTTCCAAAATTTCCCTTTCATTCCCTCCCAAATTCCAGTCTATGCATCTCTCTAAAGTTTCTCCTCTCCACTGTCTTCCAGTTTTCTCACCTTTCTACATGTTCAAAAATCTTGCAGATTTACATATTATTTTTTCTTCAATCCAGATCAGAGTTAGGTTCCAACATTACCGGTCTTTCCTCCTCCCCCCTCCCACCTGTTTCTTCTTCCGTTCATGCTCCATTCTTATATAATTGCTTTCTTTTAATTTTTTCCTACCCAGGTTTCTTTTTTTTTTTTTAAAGTCACCCCATCCTATGTAACTCAACCCCAATCTTTCTTTCAAATTACCCTAGCAATAATGACTTTTAAGAATACTGACAATATTTTTTATATCTATAAGTAAACTACTGTTTAACCTATTTTCAATCTATTCCATTTCTAATGGATTCTTCACAATGCCAGTTTAAGTAATTTTCCTAATTCTCAACTCTGATTTCAGTACTGTCTACTGAAAAGTCTTTAATGGCTCTCCATTTTTTTTTATTGGTATTGAAGGTCCTCCACTCTCTAGCTTCAACTACCAATTCAGTCTTACCTCTATTTTACTTCTCCTACTATAGGTTCCAATTAAAATGGAATAATCTCTTTATTCCTAATCTTCTCCTTCTATGCATATCTTTCTAATTGCTAGATGCCATTTTTATGCCCTTTTTCATATCAATTATCTGTGTACTTGTATTTCCTCCCACCCATAAAATTATTGAGAATAGGGCTCAGCTAACTGCCATCTATTAAATGCATGTTGAATTGAATTGAATGGCCTTAAGGCTAAGATATAAGAGAAATATTTCTGTAGGACTTTTGTCTTCTTGAAATTTAGTCTGTGACACAATTTTCACCCCTAAATAATGATTCTCCTTTTGAAAGGTTGAGCCCTTGGCCATTCCTTCTAAAACTATTTAGTTTGATTTTTAACTTGTTTGTTGTATTTCAAAATTTGGTCTTGGTTAAAGTCTTAATAATTGTTATTATTAATGTTTTTAGTTAATTTACTTTATAGCCCTAGATATCAGATATCAATTTAGTCACCATTTTCATAACATCAACATAGAATTCCCCAATTATTTTTTTTTATTTTACATTTATATCTCATATACATTCATAATTGTTTGCCTTCTTTTCTTTTCTTTTTTGGATCCCTATCATTTAGCATAGTACCTGGCCCAAGAAAAGTGTTTAATAAATCTTTGTTGACTGATAATTTTAAAGAAACAATCCTACCCTGCCTAGGCTTAGCTGATTTTTTCAAAGTTTCTTGTTTATTTATAATTCAATAACATAACTCAATCATTACTACAAAAAATGAAGAATTCTATAATGAATTTCCTTTAAATGGTATATACTTCTTAATATAACTGTTCTTCTAAACTTATTCAATATAGAATTAATAGATATTAATATCTATAATTAATAGCTTCTTTACCTAGATAGCAAAGGCCAATTTTGAGTTACCCAGAGGCAAAATACTAGCCCAGAAAACAGGTTTACCCATGGGGAAGAAAGGAATAGGGAACTGAAGTTAAGTTTTATCTTGGAGATCAAAGACAAGGTATCACATAAAAGAACAATGAATGCTTTTATTCACAGAGGCTTCACCATAGAAAAATTCTATAATAAATCTAGCCCAGGTTTCCAGATTTATGCCTTCTATCCACTCCCTTAAATCGGTGTTTTGTTGTTTTGCATTGTGCTTTGGAAGGGTTAGGATTAGAAGCTTTGATTAGCTACAGTTTAATGGGAGATCCCAGACCCTTGGAGGAAACAGAATTCCTCCCAGAGAGAGTTGGCACTTCTTAGGACATCTTTCCCATCTCCTGATCTCTATTAACCTCCTGCCAAGCATCCCATTTTATGGCCTCCTTGGCAAGCTGTTCATCCTTATATTCACCCACCGTGGGGCAAACATTGTCAAAATCTTGTCTCTGAGATGGAGGCAGCACTTGGCTCTCTATAGGGGGTGGGAAGGAAGAGTGGGGAAGTTTCAGCTTTGAGTAACAGCCAGGGCCAAAACCTGGAGAGGGAGAGAAACTGCCCTCCAAGAAACAGTGTGCTGTTCTTATTTTCCCTGTCTCCCATTAACACAGGCAAGTCTTCTCTCCTTTGCTTTGACCCTGAACCCTTAAAGCTGTCTTGAGGAGGGAGGTGTTGCCTAAAACTTTATTCAGAGGCTCCCCTGTAACCAAGTAGTGGACATTTCATAAAAACACACGCACAGAAAGCAAAAACAAAACAAAGCCATGAGAAGACTGCATGTGCAGGGGGAAATGAGCTGGCCTAGCTTTTGTCCCTAGGACTACTTTAGAGGATATTGCAATGCAGAGAATGAAGACTGCAGTTTGGGAGGTATGGAAGCTACTCTCCAGGCTGTGACATTCTTAGCTCTTCTAGGAGACAGAAATACATTACAGGTGTTATAACTTTTCCCTGGAATCGAACTGCCCAGGGGACAGTAAATCTAAATCATGGCTGCCCTCAGGAAACCTGCTAGTCTGTAAACACAGAGGAATGAGTGAGATAAAAGCCTCTAGGGGAAGAAAATGAATTTTAGGCATCCCACTGAAGCCTATTTAGTTTTTACTGTCTGATCACCCCCACACAAACCCGCTTCCACATCCACCTCCTCCTCCCTGCTCTTCCTCCCACCAGCAGGACAAAGGAGGTTGCACATGGGAGGAAGGATAGGCTTGCAGCCAGTGACTGACAACTGACAAATGTATCTGCAGCTGGACAGACACCTTGGCTCCGGGGCCTAATCAAGAGAATGAGGCTGCTGAAGAATTGCCTGCCTGCCTGCCTGCCCTCCTGCTTCTCAATCTTCCCCACTGGCTCAACTGTCTTTCCCTCTTTCCAGCCTACTGCATAGCTCAAGAGTGCCGCCTAAGTAGCAAGGAAAACGGATAAGCTTTTCTTTCTTAAGGGATTACTAAATCCTCACTGCATAAATGAATGAATGATTAGACCTTGTGTCAATTAATCACAAATGTTTAACTGTTTACTATGTACAAGGCCTATCAACTTTGCACAGAAAAGTACCTTAATCAATGCTTTTTGAATGAATGAATGAAAGATCAGAGCTAAAGTCAATCAATCAATAAGCATTTAAGTGTTTATTAAATGTAATTCATTATGTTTGAAGGGTCTCAAAAGCCTTTAAATTCAATCTCTTTTTTTTATACATGAGGAAACTGATCCCATAAGTGCCAGGGAGGTTAGTTACTTACCCAAAGTCATATAGGGAATAAGTATCAGAGAAGGGGTGTGACTCCAGTTCTTTCATGGCAGAATCAGCATTCAGGCAGAAGCCAGGGATTATTGTTGAACAAGAAAATTTAATCATGAATGAATAAACAAAGCAGAAATGACAGTCCCAAATCATCTTAATGAATTCATAAATAAATATGTATTAAGCACCCTACTATGAGTAAGGCACTATGCTGAGGTGCAAATATGAAAAAAAATGATGTTGCCTTCAAAGAATTTATAGTCTAATCAGAGAGATAAAGCATGTACATCAGCAATAATAAAGCAAGGATATAGTCAAGATCACAGAAAATGTCATACAGAGAGATTCGAGGAGAAAGAGAGATATTGTGAAACTAGGGAAGATTAGAGAAGATTTTCTGGAGGAGGCTATACTCAAGCTGGAAGATTTCAAAGGCTAGAGAAGATAGAGTCTATTTCAGAACCTGGAGAAATAATGTACAAATATAAAGAAGTAGGAGAAAGAAAAGGCCAGTGAGTGATCAACAGCTAAGTTTGGCTAGAACAGAGAGTGTGATGGGAGGAATATAAGATAAAACTAGAAAAGTATATGGGAGGCAGATTGCAGAAGGCCTTAGCCATCAGGTTAAAGAGTTTGCATACTATCTTGAATCAGGAACCCCTGGAGAGTTCTGAAAAGAGGAGTGTCATGATCAGAATCATATATTAGAAAACATGCTTCATTTCCTTGAAGAATGGATGAAAGAGGACAGAATCTGATAGAGGGAAAATCAGGTGGCCACCACAATTATCCAGGAAAAGAGGTAATAAGGGTCTTTACTGAAGTGGTAAAAGTGGGAGAGTAACAGGGATAGGGCAAAAAAGAGACACTGAGAAGAATGGATAATCATTTTGACTATTTTAAATAGCCAAATTAACTGCAAAGGACCTATGAAGGAAGACACTTTCTGCATCCAGAGAATTAATTGATAAATAAAAGTAAGTATTAGAATAATTTTACAAATACACACACACACACACATACACACACACGTGTGTGGTTACTATCTCTAGCATGGGGAAAAGGAAGAAAAATAAAGGGGAAAAAAGGGAAATTTACACGATAACTTTGGCATATATTTAAGAGGAATAGCAACTTTAGCACATACTTAAAAAGAACAGCAAGTTGTACAAAATAGATTTTCAGTTTCATGTATAATCATCTTTTTTTATTATACTATGTTATAGAAATGCTTGTTATATTCCATATATTACCATTAAATAAATTAAACTTTAAAAAGAAGTGGAGGTTTAAAGAGAAGATGAATATGAGAAAAGGGATAGAATATTTTGAGGAGTAGAATTCCCCCTAAGGAATCATCAACAGATTGAAGAGAGATAAGGAGAATTTTTGGCTAGTAAATAACAAGTTGAACTTAGTGGTTTTAAAAACCAAATTCAAGTTTACTGTAACAAGTGGAGAATATGCCAAAATGCTACCACTAATGTGGTAGTGTGGTAATCCATGTAACTTAGAAGAAAGGGTTTTTCATGGAAGGTAAGGGTACTCTTTCAGGTACTCAGAATTGCATTGGTCTTATTTCTTAACATAGACCCAGATATATACTATTGTTCAGTTTAATAACTCCAAGCCTTGTTCTTATTTTCACCCTAGACCTAACATAAAAAAAAACTCTAACTAGTTGGAGGGTTTGGGGGGAAAAGGTTCAGTCATGTCGGACTCTTCATGGTACCATTCGGGGTTTTCTTGACAAAGATACTGAAGTGATTTACTATTTCCTTCTGCAGCTCAGTTTATAGGTGAGGAAACTGAGGCAAAAAGTAAAGTGACTTTTTCAGGGTCATGCAGTCAGTATGTTAGCTAGATTTGAACTCAAGAAGATAAACCTTCCTGACTCTAAACCAGAACTCTATCCATTGTGCCACTTTACCACAACCCTAACTTTTCATTAGAAAAAAACATTCATTAAACTAAAGTTATGCCTCATCCTAACCCTACCTTTTCCTTTATTTTTATTGCATTGACTTATCTAAAGATATCCTATGGGAGTTCTTCCTAAGATCCACCTACTAGAGATGGGTAAAATACTCAAATAAACAAAAACATGAAGCTGGACTTATTTCTATCATTCACATTGAGGCATATATAGAATTATTAAAAACACATTTAAGTGTTTTTGTTATATTTTGTTTTTGCATGACTTTTTTTTTTCCAAATAGATCCTCCTCTACTTACTATGTCATTAAAATCGATCAATCAAACATATGTAGATCTCCTACACTTGCCAAAAATTTTGCTAGGCATTGAGGATACAATTAATTTTTAAAAAAAAGAAACAATTTCTGCTCCCAAGAAGCTTATATTCTATCAGAGAAACAATATGCATATGCATATGTGTGTACAGAATGAATTTTAAAAAACAAATACACATTAGTTAAGGAGGTTACTATAAGTTTGGGGGGAAAAAAGAGAGTTTTCTGTGAATCTTGAAGGAAGGGGATGATTGCACCCTGAGCATATTATCAGGTGTGTGGAGCAGAATGAAAATCAGTTTGACTGGATTGCAGCATGTGGGAAGAGAGATAATATATAATAAAGGTGGTACTGAGACCTGTAAAAGACACAAACTCTGTATGATTGATTTAATCCTACCACAAGGTGTTAACTCAGTAGAATTAAGATAATGATTCTCTAGTACTTAGTATAGTTTTACAAGTTGACACCTAATCTACAAAATTAATATCTTACATGAGTAGTAGTATACTCTTATATAGAGTATATAAGAGCTAACAGATCTGGGAGAGGAGATAGACTTAAGAGGAAGACGAAGAAGTAGAACTTGATTCTGCAAAGAAGAAAAAGAAAAAGGATAAAAAGGAAAAAAGAAGAAAATAAAAGAAAAAATTCCTTCAAGTATAGTCATTGAAAGTCCAGAAAAGAAGAAAAAAAGAAAAAAAAAAGAAAGAGACTGTGGAGCAATGATATGAAACAGTTTAAAGTTAACTTATATAGATTCTGCTTCCACTTCAGCTTCACACATGTCTGAGATGGTCTTTGAAATATCAGGACAATAGGACAAATCAGTTATCTTCTATGACTCTGAATCTTGAACTGGACACTTAATTTTTGACATTAAAAAAAAAAAAAAAAAAAAGATAGAGACTATCCTGGTGGCTCTCCTGACTTTTGCATTTCCTCTACTGAAACCAAGACCCATTCTGGAGGACTTCCAGAAAGCTAGCCAGATCCAATGCGAAGAAGAAAGATTTGTGAAGGAGATAATAAATTTGTTGGATTTTATTCCTGACTAGTTTTTGTGGTGATTATTCTGCTGAAACAAAGACTTCCAGAAGGCTAACCAGGGACATTACAGAGACCATTAGCAAAGATTGTGATTGTGCATCTAACTTATGCTAAATATGTCATGGAGGTAGAAATAAAAAAGAGTTGGAAATCTACTGGATATGTGGGATGAAGAAAAAGTGAGCAGTCAATGATAATTTTGAAGTTGTGAATTTGGAAGACTGGAAAAATTGCCAGAGAGAGTCTCTGATAGAAATAGCCTTCCAGTACTAGTAGAATCTTGTGAGAAAGATAATGAGTTCTGTTTTGAAAAAGCTGAATTTGATAAATCTCCAGGACATCTAGTTTGAAATGCCCACTTAGTCAATTACTGATGTGAGAATGATGCTGGATATATAAATCTTTGAACTATTAACATAGAGGTGGAAATTAACCCCATGGGAACTGATGAGATCATTAAGAGAAAAGGGAAAGAGAAAGAAACAGAGAAAGGAAGAGAGAGAGAGAGAGAGAGAGAGAGAGAGAGTAGAAAGCAGACATAGACAGAAAGAGACAGAGAGAAAGAGTATATTTTATTTAAGGTTTGCCTATTTCATTATATTCTCTCAACTACCTTGAAAAATAAGTGCTATTATTCCTATTTTATAGATGTGGAAACTGAAGCTAAAGGAAGAATAACTAGTAAAATAAAAAAGTCTGAGACTAGAATTGAACTGAGATCATCCCAATCTATACCACATAGCTCACAAAAGCTAATGCATATGAAAATATTGAAAATTTCAAAATGTTAAATAAATGCATATGAAAAGTAAACTGAACTAAGAAATGAAGTGACTTTTTTTTTTAAAGAATACAAAAGATTTGCATGAAAGAGAGAAGAATCAATTGCAAAGTTCTTGACTTATGTCTGACTTTATCACTCAGAATAACTAATTTCTAAATCCAGAATTTGGAGTGAATTCAGTTTAAGAAGGAAAATAAGCATATATATGATGACTTTATATTGTCTACACTATTGAGTAGCTGGTGGCATAGTAGAGCTCCATCTCTGAGTCAAGAAAACTCTTTGTGAATTCAAATCTGGCCTCAGATACATAGCTTTATGACCCTGGACAAGTCACTTAATATTGTTTGCCTCAGTTTCTTCATATGTAAAATGAACTGGACAAGAAAATGGCAAATTATTCCAACTTCTTGACCAAGAAAATTTTAAATAGGATCACAAAAAGTTGGACAGGATTTTTAAAAAATGACTGAATGACAACAGAGACTGGTAACAGCACTGTCTATGAGATTAGTTTTTCACTTTTTCTCCCTTTCATTCTTTTTCCCGTTCCCTATGTCCCAAATCAAAATCATTCCTATTTCAACATGTGCTGACAACAAAAGTGATGATGGAAGTTATCTGCAAAAAAGAGAAAAGAGAGAGAGAGAGAGAGAGAGAGAGAGAGAGAGAGAGAGAGAGAGAGAGAGACAGAGAGAGAGAGAGAGAGAGAAAGAGAGAGAGAGAGAGAGAAAGAGAGAGACAGAGACAGAGAGACAGAGACACACACACACACATACACACACAGAGAGAAGAGACAGAGATAGAGTCAGAAACAGAGAGAGACAAAGAGACAGAGAGACAGAGACAGAGAAATATTAATCTAATTATGTTTCCTTACTTTCAAATTGAATTGGTTCCTTCCCTGACCTGGTATCTCAGAGTCTTGTCACATCCTTTCTTGGGTCAGTCTTCCCATATGAGTATATTACAGGTGACATATTGCTTTGCCTAATGACCCACTCAAGTCTCAGGACTGCCCTAAAACAATAGAGGGCATTAACTGATGGGATAAGTCTAACACTGCTCTCTGTCCCTCCCTCCTTCCACAGTAAACTCGATCCTCATCACTTCCAATCTAGCTATCTCTGAATGGCCTTTTCATAAGGACTTATGAATACTCCTTTATTGTGAACAAACTTCCCATAATCCAAGCTCTCTTCCTTTCTTCTGGTGTTTGGTCAAACTGAGCTTTCCCAGGAAGACACCATATTTCTTCATTTTCTCTTCAAGGCCAGTTGCCTTGCTCACAACCTTCTGACCCACAAGTACAGAAAGAGTGAGAAAACTTAGCATATTCCTGATTCTCCACTGCCCCTTTAAGTCTCTTACTCTTCCACTATCACTTAGTAACCACATTGATTTTTCAAAGTCACTCCATCTTTTCCAAGTCCTTATTGTTGTCCCAAGTGAATCTTCATGTTGCCCTTTGCTGAATAAATACAGCACCTGGCTCACAGTCTTCTCCTGGTTATTTTCCATCCTCCTAAATAACGTATCTGACACACAGGCTTCTGTTCTCCTGTTTGAATACTTTGGTCTCCTAGATTACCAAACTTCTCAACTTTATGACTTCTGTAGAGACAGCATCTTAACCTTTTATTATTTTACTTATTTTATTATTTTATTAATCTATCTTAACAATGAATAGGAATAATGAATGCCTTCCAGACCTAATTAAGTACTGTAAAGTACGGGCTAACTCCCTGGAGAGCTTCAGGGTAAACCAAAGACAGGATAAATCAAAGTCCTTGGTCTTTAGGAGAAGTGAAGGAGGCAGGCAAGTTGCCACGCGGCTTGCCAAAAGATGTATCCTGGATTCTGGAGTTCACAGTCTCTAGCCTCTCTTCTCCTTGTCCTGCTGCCAAGTAACTCTGGCCTTTCCCCTCTACTTTTCTCCAATCCTTGTCTATGATTATCTTAACACCAAACATTCAGCAAGCACCAATGGTGAGGAGAGTCATTATCCAAATATGTGCTAATAGAGTCATCTAATAGGTAATTAATTAGCCTTAAGTGCTCAGTTTTCTGATTCAAGCATACCTTTTTCCAATTTCAGCCCTCTACAAAGTACCTCTCAGCTCTAGATCTAAATTCCATGCTTCATTATCCACCAATAAATTTGTTCCTGGACAATAAGATTTCTGGCTTAGAATCAGGCAGGTGATTCTATGAAGTGCACATGTGAATGGTCATTTGACTGATTTTTCAATGCAGACTAGTTAGGTCTTTCAAGTGAGTGTATCATAGATAATAAAGAGGTCATATAAATATCCTTCCAAACTTAAAGTGGCAGGGGTGAGGGAATATACAGGCCAGAAGTGAAAAATAGGACAGGTCAATGAAATTCATGACAGTCTCAGGATACTCAGCATATTTTAAACTTAAAAGATAAGATAAGGGTAACAGTTGCTAAATTAATGAATCACTCACCTTTACTGCTTGCTATCAGAATACAAGGAAAAAAGTAAAAAAGCCTCTGATATCAAGGGGCATACATATTTACAAAGTAAACAATATGTATATTTATACCCAAAT
Organism: Sminthopsis crassicaudata; assembly: GCF_048593235.1. NCBI lineage: Eukaryota > Metazoa > Chordata > Mammalia > Dasyuromorphia > Dasyuridae > Sminthopsis > Sminthopsis crassicaudata. The sequence continues at coordinate 440,832,627 of NC_133617.1, forward strand.
AAAATAAAAGATAAACTTAGAAACTTAGCACTTAGAGAGTGACCAGAAAAGGCTTTGTGCAATATGCCAAATTTGAACTGACTTGATGGAAAGAAACCAGAAATTCCTATACAAGAAAGAGTGAAGAGAAAACATTTCAGACAGCCTGTAAAAAGGCAAGGAGATGGGAAATGGAACATCTAGTGTGAGAGACATGGGAAGACTAACATAACACCACTATAGAGAACACAGAGATTATATATAATATAATGTGATCGTTAACATATAATGTATTTCTATTATGTCACATCATTATATTTTACATATTTCATATATTGTGTCATATTACATTTAAATAAAGATATAAATAGATATAAAGACAGGAAAGGTAGGAAAGGGCTAAATTGTAAAGAAATGTAAATGTCAAACTTTTATTGAGTTGTTTCAATCATGACAGATCTTTATGGCTCTATTTGAAGTTTTCTTGGCAAGGATACTGAAGTATTTTGCAATTCCAGTTCATTTTACACAGGAGGGAACTGAGGCAAACAAGCTTAAATGTCTTGTGCAGGGTCACACAACTAGTACTTGTCTGGGGATGGATTTGAATTCAAGTCTTACTGACACTAGGCCCACCACTCTATCCACTATACTAGATAGCTGAAGTGGGCATTTGCTAGAGTGGAAAAGTAGATGTTAGCTTTGCAGTGGTCCTCAAACTTTTTAAATAGGGGTCCAGTTCAGATTGTTGGAGGGCCAGACTATAGTAAAAACAAAAGCTCACATTCTGTCTCCGCCCTTCAGCCCATCTGCCATAACCGGCGGGCTGCATAAATGTCCTCAGCATCTGGCTGGCGGGCCTTAGTTTGAGAACCCCTGTTTTATTGAGTAAGAGAATGGCATGATCTGTGCTACATCTGTACTGAAAGAAAATTTCTTTGGCAGATTGTTGAGGCATTAATTTAGAAAGATGGCATAGATTCAATAAGAGATGGGAGATGAAGAGGGCCTTACATAAAATGGTAGCTGTGTGGAAGGAGAAGAGGAGATATTTGTGAGTGATAGTGAGGATTTAGAAATGACAAGCTTTGGAACTGCTCAGTTCTGTATGAGTGAGAGCGAAGATTTGAAGATGATCTGAAGATTTCAAACTTACATAAGTAAAAGGATAGTGGTGCCTTCCACAGTAAGGGGAAATTCACAGAAAGGGTGAGTTTGGCACAAAAATAACCAGTTATCTCTTGGAAATGGTGAGTTTTAGATGCTTGTAGAACAGCCAATGGCTACGAGGCAGTTTGTTGTACGGGAGAGGAGACCATGGTGATGTAGTTTTTTGTTTTTTTTGTTTTGTTTTTAACATATATATATATATATATATATATATATAAGTTTAGGACTTAGGACTGGATGAAATCAAAAGGAATGTACTATTGAAAAGTTTGGTTGATATCCTAAGTATGAAAGTTATACAGTACCATTTTTCTGATCACAGTAACTTTGCATTGCTTAACAATTTAAAACAGAGATTCCATTGAAAAGTTTCAAAGCTTCTCATTTGGTTTATCAGTTCAAAAGCAACTTTTTTCCCCATCTAAAAATGCCTTTAGTGTCATTAAAAGTCTGATGGGAAATGTGTGTTTTTAAAATGTGTCTCTATCTTAAGTGAATTTCAGACACTAATGGCTCTAAAGTAATTCCTGTATACTTTAAAATAAATGACATCCCTTAAAAAATGTCTGGATTGGTATTTACACATATTCATGTTCCCCAAGCAAACTGTCTATTATGTCAACTCTCACATACATCCTAAAGAATGTTTTAAAGGAGAAAAATTGCATTACCCAGAAATCGAAAAATAATATGAAAGGTCCCTGATTTTATCTTTAGATATTCAATGCAACTTCAAAGTTATTGCTTTTAATAAATTGGATTGACCAACCATGGACTCATCTATTTGGTATGGCCCCAGAGGTAATGTAGTCCAAATAATAATAGTCCAAATGATGATAAAAAGTATTATTAAATTATCATTTACATTAAAATATTAGTATTAATATCATGAATCAAGTTTATAAAACACTATATATATATTTATATATATATATGTATGTATGTATATATATATATATATATATATATATATATATATATATATATACACACATATATATCTCATTTGGTCTTCACAATGATCCTGCATAGTAAGTATTATTATTATCCCTATTTAATGGATGAGAAAAGTAAGAATGAAAACAGATTAGTGACTTTCTAAGGTGGAATCATACAGTTAACAAATGTTTGTCTCTCTCATTCAGTCTGACACTTTATCAACTATTCATCTAGCTGATTCTAGTATATCATTTCATATTAGCCCTGACATGTAGTCTTCTAATATCCACTTCCACTTCCAATTCCAATTCCAATTCCAATTCCAGGATACTCACTGATTTCTGAGATAGCCCATTCTACCCTCAGACAACTCTAATTGCTAGCACAAGTTGAAATCTGCCTCCTTATATTTTCTACTCTGAAAGAATAAATCCTGCTCCCATGAAAAATCAAACTGGGATTATCTTTTATATTCTTGGTTAACATTGATAAAACATTGATAAAACTGATTTAAAAATTCATAAAACATTGGTTTTAAAGAGATTAGAAAAGTAGGGAAGAGTAGTCTAATTAATGGCATACTGCTAAGTAAGTGTATACTGATGTTGAAAAGATTTAGCTTTATGTCTAAGTGTCTTTGGTGAATTCACATCTCTTAGAGTTACTTGTGGTTTTCAGGATAAAGTCCTTAATGTTCTTTTTGTTATCAGCCATTCAAGGTTTGAAACAATGGCCTCAAGAAGCACAAAACACAAAACACCTTCAAGATTTTGCATCAGGATAAGTAAATAGATATTTGGGTTTTTCAAGAATTTAAAATTGCCTGATTGTAGCTGCAAAAATTGGGAAATGGAATTGAGAACAGCATTTCTTTGTTATTTTTTTTTACATATCTCCCCTTTGAAAGGCTGTATCATCTTTAGGAGCACACACACACACACACACACACACACACACACACACACACACACACACCCCAACCCATATCTAGTCCAGCCTCCTGTGTTGTCACTTCTTTTCAGGTATACACTGCTTTTTCTCTTGTTTAAAATAAAAAAAAATAAATAAAAAAAATAAATAATACTTTAAAAAATATTTACTTTCTCTCCCTCCCATAAGAGGGAGGGAGAAAAATGGGGGACATATATACAAACCCTTGGAACAAATTTGTATAGTAGTCCACAAATGTTTTTCTGAGTATTTTTTCGGTCATCCCTCTGTCACTTTTCCAAGCACCTGGGCAACACTGATGTTTGACAATATCAATCTTTATTTTTTTAAAAATTTTATTCTTTCAACAATATTTTTTTCAAATTCTCTTCCTTACTCCTATCCTCTCCCTCATCTCCTGAGAAGGCAAGCAGTATATTAATTATACATGTGAAATCATGTAAACATATTTCTATATTAGTAATAGAGCAACGAAACAAAAACATTAAAGAAAAGTATACTTCAATTTGCATTCAGAGTTCATTAGTTTTCTTTCTTGGAGATGGCTAGCATTTTTTGTATCATGAGTTTTTTTTAATTGTCTTAGATCAATATAGTCAAATCTTTCACAATTATTCATCATTTACAACATTGTTCTTATGGTGCATGATGATCTGGCTCTGAAACCACTCCCTTCTTCATCTTTATACTATAATATTAGTCCATAATAATCATATGCCACAACTTGGTCAGCAATTCTTTAATCTATGAGTATCCCCTTTATTTCCAATTCTTTGGAACCAATCCTTTTTTGTACAAACAGGTTTTTCCCCCCTTTTTCTTTGATCCCTTTGGGATTTAGACTTAAAAGAAGTATTGCTTGGTCAAGGGGTAGACACAGTTTTATAACTTCTTGGATATACTTTCTCCAGAATGGTTGGAACAGTTAATTGTTCTACCAACAGTTTATAAGTGTTTCTATTTTCCTTCATCCTTTCTAGCATTTGTCATTTGTGATAAGTTTGAAGTGGTACCTGAAAGATGTTGAATTTCTCTAGTCAATAATGATATAGAGAATTTTTAAATGAATATAAATAGCTTTAATTTCTTCTTCTAAAACTGCCTGTTTAGATTCTTTGAACATTTTAAATTAGGGGATGACTTGTTTTATTGTATATTTATTTTATTCTTTCAACCTACTCTCAATTTTTATTATATTTTCTTTTATATTTATATTTCCTTTTCAAATTGTCTTCCTTCCTTTTATAAATTTGACTAAATATTCTATATTTTTGAGAAATAAGACCTTATTAGAGAAACTTCTATTTTTTATATTACTTTTAGAAAATTTCAATTTCCCTGATTGCATCTTTTAATTAGATCTATTTCTCCTTTTGCTTAGTCTGAAATCCTGATTGCTATATTTGCCTTTTGTACTTCAATTGAAGAATATTAGATTCTGTTCCAGTCTTTTATTTCAACTCTGCATGTTTTTCTGTTTCATCTCTGTCTCTCTGTTAAACAACATATTGGATTCAGGTTCCAAATCCAATCTTGTATCATCTTCTGGTTTTGAATGAATTCATCTCATTCTCATTCACAATAATGATTACTGGATATTTCCCTTCCTCTCATTTTATTCTATCTATCCACAAAAGTTAATTTCTAATCAATATTTCTTTTAGTCTACCCTCTCTTTTATCATCTTCCCCCTCTTTATATTATCCCATTCTTTTCTTATTTTTTTACTAAGATAGATTTCTACACATGACTCTTGAGTGTATGTGTTTGTCTTTCTTCTAACTAATTCTATCAAAATAGAGGCCCAATCATTACCTAACACCCCTATCTTCTCCTCTATTATAAAAATACTTCCTTGAACATCTCATTTATGTGGGAAATTTTCTGTTTTTCCTCTCCTTTCTCCTAGCTCTTCCATCTTTCTCAATTTTTTGGGGGGGGAGGTGAGGCCATTCCAATGAAAATGAATTCACATCCATGCACTCTGTCTATATAAACTTATTTTAATTGTCTTAATAATGATAAAGTTTTAGTTACATAAACCATTGTCCCACATAGAATATAAACATTTTAACTTTATTGAATCTCATGTGACTTCTCTTCCATGTTTACATTTTTATGCTTCTCTTTAGTCTTGTGTTTGTCAAATTTTTTATTCAATGCTATTATAAGGAATGCTTTAAAATCCCCTATTTCTTTAAATTTCCTTTTTTTTTTTTTGTTCATTGACAAATTATATTCAGTTTTGTATTTTATTCTTGATTGTAATGCTGGCTTCTTGAATATCATATTCCAAGCCCTCTATTTCTTTCTTTAACTTGGAAGACACTAAATTTTGTATAATTCTGATTGTGGCAACATGACATTTTAATTGTTTTTTTCTGTGTCTATAATATTTTATCCTTGACATGTCAGGTCTAGAATTTAGCTATAATATTCCTGAGAGTTTTCATTTTGAGATCTGTTTCAGAAGTGATTTGTGAGTTCTCTTAATTTCTACTATATCACCTGAACCCAAGATATGAAGGCAATTTTCCTTTATAATTTCTTAAATCATAAAGTCTAGGCTGTTTTTATCATGACTTTCTGATAGTCCAATAATTTAAAAAATATCTCTCCTTAATCTATTTTCTAGGTCAGTTGTTTTTCTGATAAGATATGTCACATTTTCTTTTTATTATTATTCTTCTTTTTCCATTTGGCCAATTTTCTTTTTAGAGAGTTCTTTTCGATAGTGAATTTTGTTCTTTACTTATTATTTTATTTTCTACCACTAGGTCAATTCCATTTTTAAGGTTTTATTTTCTTTGATTTTTTTTGTGCCTCTTTAACCACATGGTCTATTCTTTTTTTTCCTAATTTTCTTACATGATTAATTTCTTTTCTCAGCTTTTTTTCCCACTAACACTCATCTCTTTAAGAAAGAAATTCTACTCAGAATTTTTGATGAGTTAATTGTTGATCACTTAGCACTTTTTCCCCTTTGAAGTAACTGCTTTCACATTATTGTCTTCTTCTCAGTTTGTGTTTTGGTCTCCCATGCCACAATCTTATCTTTTTGTGGTAAAGTGGGGTTTTTTGTTGTTGTTGTTTTGTTTTTGTTGTTGTTGTTATTTGCTCATTTTCTCAGCCAATTTCTTGATTTTTAATTTTATGTTAAATTTGGATTGTACTCATGTATGGGTAGAGAAATGCTGTTTCAGGGGACAGAGCCAAGGTGGCAGAAAATAGACATGTCTTTATCAGAGCTCCTCCAAGTGTCCCACAGATCAACACCAGATCAAACCTCTGAACTGACAGAGTGAGAGAACCCACAAATATTTGGAGCATAACAAATTCCCAGCAGAAGATACTTTGGAAGAACTTCAGAAAAAGACTGTATCAATTGAGCAGGGGTAGGGGGAGGCAGTTGCACCCAGATGCAGCACAGGAAGCAGGGAATTGTGGCATCCTGCACCAGGAAATTTACTGGGAAGCTCTTAGGCTACTCTGTCCTGATTACAAGCCAATGGATCAGCAGATTAGCTGTGAGACATCCAAAGCAAATAAAAAGTCAAATAGTGAACCTCTGAACCACAAGAAAATGCAGGATCTGGCTATACCTACCCAGCAGCAGAAGTCAGTTAGAAGTACAAGCCCCAGGACAACCTAAAACACCTATTGCCCCTTTGCCTTAAAAGCACACCTCAACCTTTTTTTTTTTAATTCTTTTTAAAATTAATTTTATAATTATATTTTTTTTGACAGAACATATGCATAGGTAATTTTTTTACAACATCATCCCTTGTACTCACATCTATTCCTAATTTTCCATCCTTCCCTCCACCCCCTCCCCTAGATGGCAGGCAGTCTCATACATGTTAAATGTGTTATAGTATATCCTAGATACAATATATGTGTGTAGAACCAAATTGTTTGTTGCACAGGAAGAATTGGATTCAGAAGGTAAAAATAACCTGGGAAGAAAAACAAAAGTACAAGTTTACACTCATTTCCCAGTGTTCCTTCTCTGAGTGTAGCTGAGTCTGTCCATCAATTGGAACTGAATTAGATCTTCTCTTTGTTGAAGATATCCATTTCCATCAGAATACATCCTCATACAGTATCATTGTTGAAGTGTATGATGATCTCCTGGTTCTGCTCATTTCACTCAACACTCAACCTTTAAAAAAAAATGAGCAAATAGTAAAAATAACTTTGACCATTGAAAACTTTTATGTAGAAAAGGAAGAACAGACCCCAAATCCTGAGGATCCTAAAAGCAAACCATATCCAAATGAAGCCCCAAAGTGTGATATGAGTTGGTCCCCATATCACAAGTCTCTCTTGGAAGAATTCAAAAGGGATCTTAAAAGAGTTAGATGGCAATAACAAAATTAAATGATGATCAATTCTGATGGACGAGGCTCTTTTCAACTATGATTTTATTTAGTCCAGTTCCAATGATCTTCTGATAAAGAGGCCATCTACACACAAAAGAGAGGATTGTGGGACTGTGTGGATGACAACATAGCATTTTCATTCTTCTTGTTGTTATTTGTTTGTTTTATTTTTTTCTCATTTTTATCTGATTTTATCTTGTGCAGCAAGATAATTGTACAAATATGAATGTATACATTGAATTTAATATATATTTTACCATGTTTAACATTTATTGGATTATTTACCATTTAGGGCAGTGGATAGTGAGAATGGAGAAAAATTTGAACACAATGTTTTTCAAGTGTCAATGTTGAAAAAGTATCCATTCATATGTTTTGAAAATAAAAAGCTTTAATAATAAAAAGAAGGAAGTAAAATTGTAAAAAAAAAAAAAAAAAAAAAGGAGGAAACAAACAAAGAAAGAAAAGAAAAGAAATTCTGCATTGCCTCAATACCTGCCAACCCAATGGCCTCTGGGGAGAGAATCCAGAAAGAAACAATTCAGAAAGCATGTCATTAAAAATGTACTTACTTTGTGGAAAAAAAAGAGAGAAGAAAAATGGGGAAAGGGAATGAGAATTTTACAACAGGGTTTGGAAAAGTAAAAACAGAAATTATTTGAAGAAAATTATATAATTCCTTACAAAAAAGATTTGAAAAATAAACCAATTTTTAAAAAACAGAATTGTGAAATGGAAAAAAATGCAATGACCAAAACAATTCATTTGGTCAAATGCAAAATGAGATTTAAAAGTTAAGTTAATAAAATAATTCATTATAAATTGGAATAGAACAAATGGAAGTGAATGACCGAATGAGACTTCGTCAGTCAAATAAAACCAAAAAAAGAAAAAAAAAAAAAAAAAAAAAAAAAAAAAAAACAGGAGAAAATATAAAATACCTCATTGGAAAAACAACTGACCTGAAAAATAAATTGAAGAGAGACAATACAAGAATTAATGGGCTTCCTGAAAAGCATGAGGAAAAAAAGAGTCTAGATATGATCTTTCAGGAAATCATCAAATAAAATTGCCCTAATGTCCTAGAACCAGAGAGTAAACTAGCTATTGAAAGAATTCAGTGATCACCTCCTGAAAGAGACCCCAAAATGAAAATTACAAGTAACATCATAGCTAAATTTCAGAATTATCCAATCAAGGAGAAAATATTGCAAACAGCCAGAAAGAAACAATTCAAATAACAAGGAACCACAATCAGGATTGTCCAGGACCTAGCAGCTTTAACTTTAAAGGATCAGAAGACATGGAATCTGATATTCCAAAAGGCAGAGAAATTTGGATTACAGCCAGAAATCTATCCAGCAAAAATGAGAATTATCTTTAAGGGGAAAAGATGGACATTCAGTGAAGCAGGTGAATTTCATTTATTTCTAATGAAAACATCAGAGTTGAACAGAAAACTTGATCTTCAACTAAAAAACTTAAGAGAAGCATAAAAATAAAAAAAAGAAAATAATAATTTTCTTAGATAATGCAGATTATTGGAAGGGATGTGGGAAAACAAGGACACTGATACATTGTTGGTGGAATTGTGAATACATCCAGCCATTCTGGAGAATGATTTGGAGCTATGCTCAAAAAGTTATCAAACTGTGCATACGCTTTGATCCAGCAGTGTTACTACTGGGCTTATATCCCAAAGATATCTTAAAGAATGGAAAGGGACCTGTATGTGCAAGACAGCCCTCTTTGTAGTGGCCAGAAACTGGAAACTGAATGGATGCCCATCAATTGGAGGATGGCTGAATAAATTGTGGTATATAAATATTATGGAATATTATTGTTCTGTAAAAAAAAATGACCAAAAGGATGATTTCAGAAAGGCCTGGAGAGACTTATATGAACTGCTGCTGAGTGAAATGAGCAGGATCAGGAGACAATTATATACTTCAACAACAATACTATATGATGATCAATTCTGATGGACATGGCCATCTTCAACAATGAGATGAACCAAATCAATTCCAATAGAGCAGTAGTGAACTGAACCAGTTATGCCCAGCAAAAGAACTCTGGGAGATGACTATGAACCACTACATAGAATTCCCAATACCCCTGCAATTTTGAAATTGTACACTATTTCAAAGTCCAATTCTTTTTATACAGCAAAATAACTATTTGGACATGTACATCTATATATCTATATATATATATATATATATAGTATTTAATTTATTACTATGTTAATATGTTAGTATGATAATATCAAACTCTTGAGATCTGTATCTCTGTTATGGGTATACTTAGAGGTTATAGATATAATCTAATTTTATTGTGATGATATAAAAAACAAGCCGGAGGAGGAAAGGTGATTCTATTAGAAGAAGAGAAAAATGGAGTTAAAATGGTGCAAATTATATCTCATGAAGAGGCAAAAAAAGACCTATTACAATTGAGGAAAAGAAGGGAGGGAGATGAGTACTGTGTGAATCTTATGCTAATTAAATTTGGCTCAAAAACAGAATATCAGACACATTTAGCTTCACAAAGAAGCTTGCCTCACCCTGTAGGGAAGTAAAAGGGGAACAGGAAAAGGAAAGGGGGAGGCTATTAGAAGGGACAACAAAAGTAGAAGGGGAAAGGTTTAAAAAGAAAAGGGGGAAAGCTGTTTGAGGGAGGTAGTGGTAGGAAGCATAATACTGGGGAGGAAGGAAAGGAAAGAGAAAACTAACTGGGGGAAAATAAGATGGCATGAAATACAAAGTAAGTGATTTTAACTGTGATCGTGAATGGGATGAACTATTTCTTCCATATAATGGAGTGGATAACAGACCAGATTAAAACAGAGAATCCTACAATTTATTGTTTACAAGAAACAGATTTAAAGCAGAGTAATACATTTAGAGTAAAGATAAAAAACTGGAACAGAATCTATTATGCTTCAATTGAAGTTATATATACAATCAATAATTTCACCCAAGAAAATGGCAATAATGAGACAGCCCACCAAATTTGTGAGATGTAGCCAGAGAAGTTATTAGGGGAAATCTTATATCTCTAGATGCTTACTTGCATAAAATAAAGAGAAGACCAGTGAAATGGGATTGCAACTAAAAAAGCTAGAAAAAGAACAAATTAAAACCCCCCAATTAAAAATTCTGAAAATATAATGGGAGATTAATAAAATTTAAAGTAAGAAACTATTGAGTTAATAAATAAAACTAAGAGTTGGTTTTATGAAAAAATCAACAAAATATATAAACATTTAGTTAATTTGATTAGAAAAAGGAAAGAAGAAAATCCAATTGTTAGTATCAAAAATGAAAAGGAAGAACTTTCCACCAGTGAAGAGGAAATTAGAGCAATAATTAGGAGATATTTTGTCCAACTATATGTCAATACATCTGATAATCTAAATGAAATGGAGGAATACCTACAAAAATATAGATTGCCCAGATTAACAAAAGAGGAAATAAAATATTTTAAATAGTCCCATTTTAGAAAAAGAAACAAAACAAGTTATTGATTAAAAAATTTGCAGGACCGGATGGATTTACATGTGAATGCTACCAAACTTTAAGAACAATTAATTCCAATATTATGCAAACTATTTGAAAAAATAGGGAAAGAAGTCCTACCAAATTTCTTTTATGATATAGGTATGATGCTGCTTCCAAAACCAGGTAGGGTCAAAACAGAAAGAAAATTATAGACCAATTTCCTTAATGAATATTGATGCAGCCGGGAGTGGGGTCACACGCCTGTAGTCCTAGGTACTCAGGAGACTGAGGCTGGAGGATTGCTTGAGCCTAGGAGTTCTGGGCTGCTGTGTGCTATGCTGATTGGGTGTCTACACTAAGTTCAGCATCAATGTGGTGACCCCCCAGGAATGGGGGACCATCAGGTTGCCTAAGGAGGGGTGAACCAGCCCAGGTCAGAAATGGAGCAGGTCAATGAATATTGGTGCAAAAATCTTAAATAAAATATTAGTAAATAAATTACAGCAAATTATCCCCAGGATAATACACCATGACAAAATAGGATTTATAAGAAGCAAGGCTGGTTCAATATTAGGAAACAGTTAGCCTAGACTATCTCAATAACCAAACTAAGAAAAACCATATGATTATCTCAATAGATGCAGAAAAAGCATTTGATAGCCATTCTTATTAAAAACACTAGAGGATAGAGGAACAAATGGAATCTGCCTTAAAATGATCAATAGCATCTGTTAAAGCCATCAGCAAGCATCATATGTAATGGGGATAAACAAGAGCAATTTCCAGTTAAGATCAGAGGTGAAATAAGGCTGCCTACTGTCACCATTACTATTCAATATTTTATTAGAAAGGTTGGCTTTGGCACTAAGAGAAGAAAAAGAGATTAAAGGAATTAGAGTAGGAAATAAGGAAACCAAACTATCACTCTTTGCAGATGATATGATGGTATACTTAGAGAACCCTAAAAAATGAACTAAAAAACTACTAGAAACTTCAAACTTTAGCAGAGTTGCAGGATACAAAATAAATCATCAGCATTTTTGCATATTACTAAGAAACTCCAATAGCAAGACATACAAATAGAAATTCCATTTAAAATAACTGTCAATAATATAAAATATTTGGGAATCTATATGCCAAGGCAAAGTCAGAAAGTATATTAATACAACCACAAAACACTTTACACACAAACAATGTCAGATCTAATCAACTGAAAAAATATCAAATGCTCATTGGTAGGACCACCTAATATAATAAAAAGTGAAAATAATATCTAAATTGATCTATTTATTCAGTGCAATACCAATCAAACTTTCAAGAAATTATTTTATAGATCTAGAAAAAATAACAAAGTTCATCTGGAAGAACAAAAAATAATCAAGAATTTCAAGGGAATTCATGGAAAAAATGCAAATGAAGGTATCTAGCTGCGCCAGACCTAAAACTGTATCATAAAGCAGTGGTCATCAAAATCATTTGGTACCAGCTAAGAAACCGAGTAGTTGATCAGTGGAATAGGTTAGGTTCATAGGACAAAATAGTCAATGACTATAGTAATGTAGTGTTTCACAAATCCAAAACATCCACTTTTGGGATAAGAACTCACTATTTGGCAAAAACTGCTGGGAAAATTGGAAAATAGTATGGCAGAAACTAGGCATTGGCCCACGCCTAACACTGTATACCAAAATAAGGTTGAAATGAGTTCATGATTTAGACATAAAGAGTGATTTTATAAGCAAATTAGAAGAACAAAGGATAGTTTACCTCTCAGATCTGTGGGGAAAAAAGTAATTTGTGGCCAAAGAAGGACAGAGTACATTATTGAACACAATTTTTTTTTTATTATATTAAGTTAAAAAGTGCATTCAAGGGTTCTGATAATGGTCTAATTTCTAAAATATGTAGAGAATTGACTCAAATTTATAAGAATTCAAGCCATTCTCTAAATGATAAATGGTTAAAGGATATGAACAGACAATTTTCAGATGAAAAAATTGAAACAAATTCTAGTCAGATGAAAAGGTGCACTAAATCATTATTGATCAGAAAATTGATCTCTGAGATACCACCACACAACTCTCAGATTGGCTAAGATGACAGGAAAAGATAATGACAAATGTTTGAGGCAGTGTGGGAAAACTGGGACACTAATGCATTGTTGGTAGAATTGTGAACTGATCCCACCATTCTGGAGAGCAATTTGGAACTATGCTCAAGGGCTATCAAAATGTGCATACTCTTTGATCCAACAGTGTTTCTACTTGGACTTATATCCCAAGGAGATCATAAAGAAGGGATATGGACTCACATATGCAAAAATGTTTGTGGCAGCCCTTTTTGTAATGGCAAGAAAATGGAAAATGAATGGATGTCCATCAATTAGAGACTCATTTATGAGCTATGATATGAGAAGGTAATGAAATATTATTGCTCTATAAAAATGACTAGCAGGATGAGTTCAGAGAGGCCTGATGAGACATGCATGAACTGATGTTAAGTGAGCTTTGCAGAACCAAGAGAACATTAAACATGGCAACAAGAAGATTATATGAAGATCAAATCTGATAGATGTGGGTCTTTTCAACATTGAAATGACTAAGGCAAGTTCCAATGATCTTGTGATGAAGAGAATTATCAACCCAAAGAGAGGACTGTGGGAACTGAGTATGGATAACAACATAGCATTTTCACTCTTTTTTGTGAAGTGAAGTTGTTTGCTTGCATTTTGTTTTTTTATTTGTGTTGAAAAATTATCCATGTATATGTTTTGAAAATAAAAAAGCTTTAATTAAAAAAAAGATATACTGCTTCAAGTGTCAGGGTTTTTCAAGCCATGAAGCTTTGAGAGACCAAGAAATAACAAAACATCATAAAGAATGAAAAAAGTAGAACAGAATGTAAAACATCTTATAAGAAAAACAACAGATCTGGAGAATAGATCAAGAAGAGAAAAAATAAGAATGATTGATCTATCTGAAAGTTGTCACAAACACACACACACACAACTTTCACACAAGAATGCAAGAAATAATGATTTTTTTAATGTCCTAAAGGGGACTGAGGGGGAAAATGGAAATAGAAATAGAAAAAATCCACCTATTTCCATCTCAAAGAGATCCTTTGTGGAAAACACATAGGAATATTATTGTCAAATTTTGAAACTCCCAGATCAAAGAGAAAATTTTGCAAGAAACAAGAAAAAAAATTTAAGTATGTTAGAGCTACAAGTAGAATTGTATGGGACTTATCAAAAGCTCAAATAAAACACTAAAAGTCCTGTAATAATATCTACCAACAATTAAAAGAACTAAACCTGCAGCCAAAAATATCATATCCTATAAAATTATCTATAACATTAAATAAGAAAAAATAGACATGAGACAAACTTACATATTTTCAGGATTTTGTATCAACCAAACAAAAGTTCAATACAAAATTTATATGTAAGAGCCAATATCAAAGATCAGTTTCAAGGATTAACATGGACATTTTTTTTAACATGGGAAATGTATACCATAGTACAATAGAGTAGTTCAACAGAAAGCTTGGGGCAAAATTAAGGTAAAAATAGTAATTATGTTATACAAATGAGGAGCAAAGAAAAATAGATACAGAGAATTAGAGGGGAGAGAAGGGCTCATAGTTTTGAAAACTTACTCATATTGGGAATGGGCTAAATAGGCAACACTACAAATATACCATGAATAATATAGCATCCTCCAAAATCTATAAAGAAAATAAGGGGGAGGGATGGGTGGAGAGGGAAGCAAAGGGTATGGGAAGAAGATAAGGGAGGGATCATGAGTGGGGAAGTTAAGTAATAACAAGGCAAGAGTTAAAAAAAGCAGAATTAAAGCAAAGAGTCAGCAGGAATAGAAAAGATCTGTGTGATAATGTGGTATCTGTGACAAGGCCATTGTGTGTGTGTGTGTGTGTTTAATATACATATATATTATACATATTATATAAGTATATATGTGTGTGTTTATATATATATATATATATATATATATATATATATATATATATTATAACTTTATATATATAAAAACTTTCTTGAACTGGTAATTCATTGTTATATATTGTGAATCCTCCAAGATAGTCTCCTGGGCATATAAAAATGTTCTCTTTTATTTTATTTTATTTTGTATTCTTTTTCTGGTTTTTGGTCTTTTTAAATAAATAATATTTAAAAATAAAATATTAAAAAATTTAAAGTAGTTTTGAGGATCTACATGTTTTCAGTGCAACCAAGTGGATAATGAAGAATCTTAGAAAAAGACAGGTTTCAGTTTTGAGAAACACAGTATGAATAGCCAAGTTCCTAGATAACTTTCTAAGTCTAAGAATATTAGTTGACAGGAGACCTCATCACTGGGAGTTTCCAATATCCATGAAATCATAGATGTGACAAATAGTACCTAAAATTTTGTTTGGTAGCTCAGTGGTGTTTCCATTATGTTTCATTTTTTTCTTTTTTTTAATTTTGTTTTTTATTAATTTTTATGATTATAACATTTTCTTTGACAATACATATGCATAGGTAATTTTTTTAACATCATTATCCCTTGTACTCCCTTCTGTTCCGAGTTTTTCCCCTCCTTCCCTCCACCCCCTCCCCTAGATGGCAGGCATTCCCATACATATTAAATATCTTATAGTATATCCTAAGTACAATATATATGTGCAGAACCGAATTTTGTTGTTGTGGTGGTTGCAAAGGAAGGATTGTGTTCGCAAGGTAAAAATAATCTGGGAAGAGAAACAAAACAAAACAAAACAAAAAAAAACCCAATGCTCACAGTTTATACTCATTTCCCAGTATTCCTTTTCTGAATGTAGCTGATTTTGTCCATCATTGATCAATTGGAATTGGATTAGCTCTTCTCTATATTGAAGATATCCACTTCCATCAGAATACATCCTCATACAGTATAATTGTTAAAGTGTATAATGATCCCCTAGTTCTGCTCGTTTCACTCAGCATCAGTTGATGTAAGTCTCTCCAAGCCTCTCTGTATGCCTCCTGTTGGTCATTTCTTACAGAACAATAATATTCCATAACATTCATATACCATAATTTATCCAACCATTCTCCAATTGATGGACATCCATTCATTTTCCAGTTTCTAGCCACTAAGAAAAGGGCTGCCACAAACATTTTGGCACATACAGGTCCCTTTCCCTTCTTTAGTATTTCCTTGGGATATAAGCCCAGTAGTAGCACTGCTGGATCAAAGGGTATGCACATTTTGATAACTTTTTGGTCATAATTCCAGATTGCTCTCCAGAATGGTTGGATTCTTTCACAACTCCACCAACAATGCATCTGTGTCCCAGTTTTCCCACATCCCCTCCAACATTCATTGTTATTTGTTCCTGTCATTTTAGCCAATCTGACAGGTATGTAATGATATCTCAGAGTTGTCTTCATTTGCATTTCTCTAATCAATAGTGATTTGGAACACTTTTCTTTCTTTTTTTTTCCCTGTAAGATTCTTTTTTTTTTTTCCTTTTTTTACTTATTTTTTTTTTTTGGACAGTATATATGCATGAGTAATTTTTTAAACATTATCCCTTGTATTCATTTTTCCAAATTATCCCCTCTCTCCCTCCACTCCCTCCCCCCATGACAGATAATCCCATACATTTTACATGTGTTACAATATAACCTAGATACAATATATGTGTGTAAATACCATTTTCTTGTTGCACATTAAGTATTAGATTCCGAAGGCATAAGTAACCTGCGTAGATAGACAGTAGTGCTAACAATTTACATTCACTTCCCAGTGTTCCTTCTCTGGGTGTAGCTACCTCTGTCCATCATTGATCAACTGGAAGTGAGTTGGATTTTCTTTATGTTGAAGATATCCACTTCCCTCAGAATACATCCTCATACAACAATGAAGTGTACAGTGATCTTCTGGTTCTATTCATTTCACTAAGCATCAGTTGATGTAAGTCTCTCCAAGCCTCTGTGTATTCCCCCTGCTGGTCATTTCTTACAGAGCAATAATATTCCATAACATTCATATACCATAATTTGCCCAACCATTCTCCAATTGATGGACATCCATTCATCTTCCAGTTTCTAGCTACTACAAAAAGAGCTGCCACAAACATGTTGGCACATACATGTCCCTTTCCCCTCCTCAGTATTTCTTTGGGATATAAGGCCAATAGCAGCAATGCTGGATCAAAGGGTATGCACAGTTTGATAACTTTTTGGGCATAGTTCCAAATTGCTCTCCAGAATGGCTGGATTCTTTCACAATTCCACCAGCAATGTATTAGTGTCCCAGTTTTCCCACATCCCCTCCAACAGTCATCATTATTTGTTCCTGTCATCTTAGCCAATCTGATGGGTGTATAGTGGTATCTCAGAGTTGTCTTAATTTGCATTTCTCTGATCAGTAGTGATTTGGAACACTTTCATATGAGTGGATATAGTTTCAATTTCATCATCTGAGAATTGTCTGTTCATATCCTGTGATCATTTATCAATTGGAGAATGGTTTGATTTCTTATAAATTAGGGTCAGTTCTCTATATATTTTGGAAATGAGACCTTTGTCAGAATCTTTAACTTTAAAAATATTTTCCCAATTTGTTACTTCCCTTCTAATCTTGTTTGCATTAGTATTGTTTGTACAGAAACTTTTTAGTTTGATGTAATCAAAATCTTCTATTTTGTGATCAATAATGATCTCTAGTTCTCTTCTGGTCATAAATTCCTTCCTCCTCCACAGGTCTGAGAGTTAGACTATTCTCTGTTCCTCTAATCTATTTATGATCTCATTCTTTATGTCTAAATCATGGACCCATTTTGATCTTATCTTGGTGTATGGTGTTACATGTGGATCCATTTCTAATTTCTGCCATACTGATTTCCAATTTTCCCAACAGTTTTTTCCAAATAATGAATTTTTATCCCTAATGTTGGTATCTTTCAGTTTGTCAAAAACTAGATTGCTATAGATGTACCCTTTTTTGTCTTTTGTATCTAATCTGTGGAAAACTCTTTCATATGAGTGGAAATAGTTTTAATTTCGTCATCTGAAAATTGTCTGTTCATATCTTTTGACCATTAATCAACTGGAGAATGGCTTGATTTCTTATAAATTAAAGTCAATTCTCCGTATATTTTGGAGATGAGGCCTCTATCAGAACCTTTAACTGTAAAAATGTTTTCCCAATTTGTTACTTCCCTTCTAATCTTGTTTGCATTAGTTTTGTTTGTGCAGGAACTTTTTAATTTGGTGCAATCAAAATTTTCTATTTTGTGATCAATAATGGTCTCTAGTTTTCTCTTGGACACAAACTCCTTCCTCCTCACAAGTCTGAGAGGTAAACCATCCCATGTTCCTCCAATTTATTTATGATTTCGTTCTTTATGCCTAAATCTTGGACCCATTTTGACCTTATCTTAATATGTGGTGTTAAATGTGGGTCCATGCCTAGTTTCTGCCATACTAATTTCCAGGTTTCCCAGCAGTTTTTGTCAAATAATGAATTATTATCCTAAGATTTGGGATCTTTGCATTTGTCAAACACTAGATTGCTATTTTTATTCACTATCTTGCCCTGTGAACCTAACCTATGCCACTGATCAACTAGTCTATTTCTTAGCCAATACCAAATGGTTTTGGTGACTGTTGCTTTATAATATAGTTCTAGATCAGGTACAGCTAGACCACCTTCATTTAATTTTTTTTTTCATTGCTTCCCTTGAAATTCTTGACCTTTTGTTCCATATGAATTCTGTTGTTATTTTTTCTAGGTCATTAAAATAGTTTCTTGGGAGTCTGGGTATAGCACTAAATAAATAGATTAGTTTAGGGAGTATTGTCATCTTAATTATATTTCCTTGGCCTATCCAAGAGCACTCAATGTCTTTCCAATTATTTAAATCTGACTTTATTTTTGTGGCTAGTGTTTTGTAATTTTGCTCATATAATTCCTGACTTTCCTTTGGTAGATATATTCCCAAATATTTTATAATATCTACCGTTATTTTGAATGGAATTTCTCTTTGTGTCTCTTGCTGTTGGATTGTGTTGGTAATGTATAATAATGCTGAGAATTTATGTGGATTTATTTTGTATCCTGCAACTTTGCTAAAATTCTGAATTATTTCTAATAGCTTTTTAGCAGAGTCTTTAGGGTTCTCTAAGTATACCATCATGTCATCTGCAAAGAGTGATAATTTGATTTCCTCTTTTCCTACTCTAGTTCCTTGAATCTCTTTCTCGGCTCTTATTGCTGAGGCTAGAGTTTCTAGTACTATATTGAATAGTAATGGTGATAGTGGGCAACTTTGTTTCACTCCTGATCTTACAGGGAAAAGTTCCAGTTTATCGCCATTACATATAATGTTTACTGAAGGTTTTAAATATATGCTCGATATTATTTTAAGGAATAGTCCAGGGGGAAGCAAGGTGGGGCAGTAGATAGAGCACCAGCCTTGAATTCAGGAGGACCTGAGTTCAAATCTGGTCTCAAACACTTAACACTTCCTAGCTTTGTGACCTTGGGCAAGTCACTTAACCCCTGCCCCGGGGGGGTGGGGGGGGGAGAAGAGGAATAGTCCATTTATTCCTATATTCTCAAGCATTTTTAGTAGGAATAAATGTTGGATTTTATCAAATGCTTTTTCTGCATCTATTGAGATGATCATATGGTTTTTATTAATTTGATTATTAATATGGTCAATTATACTAATAGTTTTCCTAATATTAAACCATCCCTGCATTCCTGGTATAAATCCCACTTGGTCATAGTGTATCATCCTAAGGATGATTTTCTGAAGTCTTTTTGCTAATATCTTATTTAAGATTTTAGCATCAATATTCATTAAGGAAATTGGTCTATAATTTTCTTTCTCAATTTTCAGGCTACCTGGTTTAGGTAACAGTATCATGTCTGTATCATAAAAGGAATTTGGTAGGACTCCTTCAATCCCATTTTTTTCAAATAGTTTATATAGCATTGGAGTTAGTTGTTCTTTAAATGTTTGGTAGAATTCACATGTAAATCCATCTGGTCCTGGGGATTTTTATGTCTGTATCATAAAAGGAATTTGGTAGGACTCCTTCAATCCCTATTTTTTCAAATAGTTTATATAGCATTGGAGTTAGTTGTTCTTTAAATGTTTGGTAGAATTCACATGTAAATCCATCTGGTCTTGGGGATTTTTTCTTAGGAAGTTGTTCTATTTCTTTTTCTGAGATGGGACTATTTAGACTACTTACTTCTTCCTCTGTTAATCTGGGCAAGCTATATTTTTGAAGGTATTCTTCCATTTCATTTAAGTTATAGAATTTATTGGCATAAAGTTGAGCAAAGTAGCTCCTAACTATTGTTCTAATTTCCTCTTCATTAGTGGTGAGTTCTCCCTTTTCATTTTCAAGACTAACAATTTGCTTTTTCTCTTTCCTTTTTTTAATCAGGTTTACTAAGGGTTTGTCTATTTTGTTGATTTTTTCATAGAACCAAATCTTAGTTTTATTAATTAATTCAATAGTTTTTTTACTTTCAATTTTATTAATCTCACCTTTTATTTTTTGAATTTCAAGTTTTGTGTTTGCCTGGGGGTTTTTAAATTGTTCCTTTTCTAGAAATTTTAGTTGCAAGCCCAATTTGTTGGCTCTCTCTTTCTCTATTTTATGCAAGTAGGCCTATAGAGATATAAAACTTCCCCTTATTACTGCTTTGGCTGTATCCCACACATTTTGGTATGATGTCTCATTATTGTCATTTTCTTGGGTGAAGTTATTAATTATGTCTATGTTTTCTGTTTTACTCAATCATTCTTTAGTATAAGATTATTTAGTTTCCAATTATTTTTTGGTCTATTTTCCCCTGGCTTTTTATTAAATGTAATTTTGATTGCATTGTGGTCTAAAAAGGATGCATTTACTATTTCTGCCTTACTGCATTTGATTTTGAGATTTTTAATGTCCTAGTATATGATCAATTTTTGTAGAGGTTCCATGAACTGCTGAGAAGAAAGTATACTCCTTTCTGTCTCCATTTAGCTTTCGCCAAAGATCTATCATATCAAACTTTTCTAGTATTCTATTTACCTCTTTGACTTCTTATTTATTTTGCGGTTTGATTTATCTAATTCTGAGAGTGCAAGGTTGAGATCTCCCACTATTATAGTTTTGCTGTCTATTTCTTCTTGCAGCTCTCTTAATTTCTCTTTTAAGAATTTAGATGCTGCACCACTTGGTGCATATATGTTTAATGTTGATACTGCTTCATTATTGATGCTACCTTTTAGCAGGATATAATGCCCTTCCTTATCTCTTTTAATTAGATCAATTTTTCTTTTTGCTTGATCTGAGATGAGGATGGCTACCCCTGCTTTTTTGGCTTTGCCTAAAGCATAGTAGATTCTGCTCCACCCTTTTACTTTTAGTTTGAATGTATCATCCTGTTTCAGCTGTGTTTCCTGTAAACAACATATAGTAGGATTCTGACTTTTAATCCAGTCTGCTAATTGCTTTCCCCCCCCCCCCCCCCCCCCCGGTTCTTTGAAGTTCCTGACTTTTTGTTCTTTCAAATGAATTTGTTCTGATACAATAAAATTTTTTAGTAATTTAATCAGGATGACATTGAATAAATAGATTAGAGTTAAGTAAAATTGTCATTTAAAAAAATTCATATGGCTTTACCCACCCATGAACAATAAATATTATTTCTATTAATTAAATCTGAGTTTATTTGAATAAAGTGTTTATTATTATAGTTGTATAGTTCCTGTGTCTATTTTAGCAAGTATGCTCATGTATTTTATATTGTGTAGTAATTATAAATGGTCTAACACAATATTGAATAATATTGTTGACACATAGTGTCATTTCTTTATTTTTCTCTTTTGATAAAATGTTTTAATTTTAACTTTGAGATCATGATTATAACCCTTGCTTTTTTTTTACATAATAAATTTTACCCCTTCCCTTTATTTCATTATTGTGTATATCTCTCATTTTTATAATGTTTCTTGAAAGCAATATAGTGTTGAATTCAAATTTTTAATATGCTATCAGTTTCCATTTTATAGGTAAATTCATCCCACTCACCTTCTAAGCTATAATTTCTTGGTTTATGATTTCCTCATTCTTATTTTTCTTCATTTTCCTTCTCAACTTACCCTATCTCTCCCTCCTTATAACCCTCTCCTTTGTTTTACTTCTACTCACTACCTTCAGTTTATTATTCTTTAATTTACCCACCTCTATCTGAGTTCTTTATCCTCTTGTTCCACCCTATTCTTTTTTTCGTCTTATTTCTTTCTGAATTTAAGAGATTTTTATACATATATGTGCTAGGGCATGTATGTATGCATGTTGTTCCCTTTTTAATCCATTCTCTATGAGAGTAAGTTTCTAGCACTATCCACCTTCCACCCACTAATTTGGTCTGTATCAATTTTTCCTTTTTTGTGCTTCATTTGTGAGATAATTACTTCTTTTTATCTCTCCCTATACAACTTTACTTCTTTTCAGAATCACCTAATAATACTCAGCTCAGTCCAAGCCTTTCTTCCAACCTATCCAAATAATGTCAATACTATTTTCACATTTAAGAAGTATACAATTTGATCTTATTGAGGCCATTGCAATTAGTTTTTAATGTTTACTTTTATTTCTCCTGGATGTTATATGTGAAATTTTCCCATAAGTTCTAGGGGTTTTTTCACAAAAACCTGAAAATCTTTCAGTTCATTAAATATCCATTTTCCCTCTTGTACATTATGCTTAACTTTTCTGGGTACGTTTCCCTTGTGTATAACTTCAGCTCTTTTGTCTTCATAATATAATCTTTCAATATAGTAGGTACTAGGTTTTGTATAGTCTTTATTGTAGCGCCATGATCTTTGAGTTGTTGTTTCTTTTGTTGCTTCCAATATTTTGTCCTTAACCTGGAATCTTTGAAACTTGACTATGATATTCTTATAAGTTTTCTGCCTGGGATTTCTTTCAGGTGGTGATAGATTGGGTAGATTTTTTTTTCTTCTATTTCTACTTTGCTTTCTTATTCAGGGCAATTTTCCTTGATGATTTCTTATAATATATCAAGATTATTTTTAGTCATAATTTTCAGTTAGTACAACTATCTTTATATCATTTCTCCTCATCTGTTCTCCAAATCCATTGTTTTTCTGATGTCTAGGATCTTCATTAGCTTTCCCTTGCCAAATTCTACTTTTCAAAGGATTATTTTCTTCCTTAATTTTTTGATTCTCTGCTTTAAGTTGGTCATAATTTTCTTGATTTTCTTGGAATGCTCTTCTTTCCTCTAATTTTCTCATTTTTCCTCGATTTGTTTTTTAAATTCCTTGAAGAACTCTTTTTGTTCTCAGGACCATTTAAGATTTCTTTTTGAAATGGCTTTTTTAGCTCTATTATCTTCCTTTAAATATGAAACCAAATCTTCTCTATCCCTATGGTAATTATATGTGATTGACTTCTTCCTCTTTAGCTCACTCATTTTTATTTTAGGGTCTTTTTATTTTATTTTGCTTTTAGTAGTTGTAAATGTAATCATGTTCTAGTTCCCATGTATGGAGAATAATGCCCCAAAGTCTCAGATCCTTCTTAGTGTTTTTTACTGAGGTCTGTCCCCAGGACACATGTACTCTGCACAACTGTGCTTGGCATTCCTTGACAGTGGAAGATGCTTCAGTTTTTTCCTGCTCAGTCTTCAGACCCTCATATTGTAAGTGAGATGAAAGTTTCTAAGCCTGAAGCTGCTTCTCAACCCAGTTGGCCTCAAGGATTATTTGTTGATTCTGCCGAATTGCCTCAGCCCTAGACACTGAGTCTTTCCTTGGGTCTTCTCATATTGTCTTTGAAGGCAATTGTTTTACTCCATGCTTATTTCTGCTGCTCTTGAGATAATGTTCCGTCTTTTTGTGTGGAGGAAATTTTGAGAGTTGAAAGTTTGACACCTTCCTAGATCATCCTCACAACCCCCTTATTCTATAGAGAGAAAACAGACAAATTTGACTCTGGTTCTTCTGACTTCTGAGCTGGTGTTCATTTTCATGCATCATGCCTTTCCCTTCCTTGTAAAACTGAAATATCCATGCCATTCCCCTCCTGCAAAAGAGCCCAAGTTCATTCTCCATTGTCATCAAGAAGGCAAGATTAGGCAATACAAAAGAAAATTGTTCAGGACTGGATATGTATTCCCCACTCTGTATTTTCTAGGCTAAAGTTTTCTTAGTTTTATTACATTTTGGACCAATTCAGATAAATTATAACACCTTCATTCCATTTCTCCACAGATATTGTTTTCTTGATAAAGTTGCTCTTCAGAGGTGCAGGGACAATTACCATTCTTAAACCACAACCAGTATATTTTTAACATACAAGTAGATCTAGAATTCTGTGCAGAGTTAGAAAATAGAATATGTTAGTAATTCCTCTAAAATGGCACAGATATTAGAAGTGGAAATCAAATGGAAATTAAAGTAATAACTAAATTCAATAGTTCTATTTCAAAGTTTTAAGATTACATTGCAGAGAGCTCTCAGTACTATTTCATGACTTCTGATTATAGCCAGGGAACAGTGTTAGGAGGGCACATTTTTGTATTTCCTGGGAAGGATATTTGCATTTTCGTGCAGATGTTTGCATTAACCTGCTGGGCTGCAGAGACCCTCCCTCCCCTCTACTTGGAATTGAATAAAAATATGTTGGTTGTCAGCAGCGTTGGAATGGAAAGGAAGCTCCCAGCTCCTACAGAATCTAGAGATTTGGGGGTGAATTGCAAAGTAAAAAATGTGGCCATATAAAAAATAAAGTGCAAATGAGATACAGATGTGTGGAATGTGTGCATGTGTATATGATAAACAATCTTGTAGTCTCAGGTTTCATATTAATTTAAAGATTTCCAGGGCATTGAGAATGTCTTACCTTACCATAACAGGAAAACAAAGTATTAATATAAGATTTTCTTTTTTCTTTTTTTTTTTCCAAATAGCTCTTGTGTCCCAAGTAGATTACCCTCTTCTGAAGCATAAGTGGAAAAGGAGGATAAGGATTTTTATGCAGGACACTGAATTTAGGAGATCTTGACAACAGTTCAAATTTTCAAGAAGGATTTAGCTCTTGGTTTATAATAATAATTAGTTCAGATGGAGAATTACTAGGAAGTGGGCTTTAATAAGGTCTTTTGACATAAAACCCAATTCCCTTTCTCAATTGAGGGTGGGCTTCATCCTGTTCAGCCTAGGAACAGTTTGCAGTGCTTGCCCTGGGTACAGAACGTTATAGTTATATTCTCATTACCATAATAGATGACACCATAGAAGCAAATGAAATATTTTTGCTGACATACTCCAGAACTATAGCATAAGTTTAGAAAAAGGGCTCCAAACAATTTTTATTTATATTGCTTTTTACAATTTTTAAAGTACTTTAAACATATTATATTATTTGATTTCCACAACAACCATATGAGATAGGACTATTTTCGATTTTTTCAAATTTATGACTCGCCTAGGAACAGACAAATAGAAAAAGATTGAATCAGTATTCAAATTTGGGTCTTCCTAACTACAAGCCTGATTCTGCAATTTAGATGCCCCTAAATATGTTAGAAAGAAGTCTCTTTGTTCATTTCTATAAAAATAAAGGGTGCTTCCTGTTATTTAGAATTTCCCTGAAATGTATGAGATTATTTGGTAACTTTTATATCTATTTTTTCACACATTCTGAAGACAGAAGGATATATTGATCTGTCCAGCTCCCAGCCCCCTCCTCTCTGCTGCCTCTACTCCCACTCACTGGTAAAGAATTCTTGGAGCTCTGAGCCAGATTGGATTTCTCCCTCTTTATGTAGTATCATGGGACACTTTTCCCAGATAATAGTGATATGTCACTAGATGATCTTGCCTCTTCAGGAAGCCTGACATGACCCTAGAATATGAACATAGAAGTCAGTATTCTGTATACTTTTGTGTGCAGAATATATATTTTCTCTCAGATGCATATTAATATAAGTCATTAATATACTGCATAATAATGGGACAGAATTCTGTGCTTGAAAAAAGAATTCTTACCAGATGTTAACTCAATGGAATTGATAAGACAATAATTATCTAGTTTAGCATGGTGATTAATAGTTCTCTAGTTCAGTATGATTAAATTAACCTTACAATAAATAATGGTTCCCTAGTGATATATAATGATTGGCTTATACTCAGTATGGTGAATGGATTTAATTATAATAGAGTATTTAAGAAGTCAAAGTCAGACTAGGGAGGGACTAGAACAGACTCGAGGAAGACTGGGGATTGGAAGCTGGAGCACAAGGTCCCAGACTCAGAGAGACTTCAAGACAGAGAGTGTTGTGGTTGTCCTGTTGCCTCCCCCACAGAAACCAAGACATATTCTGGAGGATCTCCAGAAAACTGGCCTGGGCCCCAGGCAAGGAAACAGGCTTTGAAGGAGATAATAAAGACTTTTGGACTTTAATACCTGGATATTCTCCTGGTGATTACTCTGCTGAAACAAAGGCTGGTCCAAAGACCTCCAGAAAACTAACCAGAACATTACATTTTGGCGTCCGAATATGGTATCCGAATTACACTCAGAAGTCTATATGACACAATCCTGAGCTCAGTGAAAAAATCTCCATGACCCAGAAATTAGGGTGAATACAAAAATAGAGAAGAAGGAAACTTTGTTAAGGGTTATACTGGTGTTTCATCTGAAATGGGACAATTGTTTAGAAAACAGCCTTCTCCACTGCAAGGAAAGTGTGTAGAAAGCATAATTGAGGCTAACAAAAAAAAGAAAAAAGGTTTGATTGTAACTTGGGAGCAGATCATCGGACTTTTAGAAATATTACAGTACTCTTCTCCTTGGTTCTCTAAGGAAGAATTAGAGCCAGACAAGTGGAAACTAGTAGGAGAGAATTTAATTGAATATTACAATGATAATAGTTCTGATTCAATTCCTAAAGAAATATTCTATACATATAACTTAATACAATTGGCTTTAGAGAATTACATAAATTATAAAATAAGGAAACAGAAGAAAATGCAGGTGGGAGATGGTACTAATATAACATGAAGTATTCAATAAGAAAGGAGTTAAGTACAATGCTGATGAAATGAAGGAGTGTGGTGCTTCACAGCAGGAGCCATTAAGGCATTCCCCATTCCCTGACTTACTCTCTTCAATTACCCTTCATGGTGAAGGGAGGAGAAGGGGGAGGGGTAGTAACACAATCAGCACCACCCATGAAGCAATTTTGTCCACCCCCTATGACAAAATTACAAAAGGCACTAGCTAAAGCTAAAAAAGGACAAGCTATATATGATTTAATAGAAGCATACCCTGTTATTCAAGAGTTTGACTCTTCAGGTCAAGAAATGAGAAGATACACTCCTTTTGATCTGGAAATTATCAAAGATATGAAAAAGGGTTGCACTCTTTATAGGGCTACAATTTCTTATCTTAAGATGGTATTAGAGAATCTGGCTTATGAAATTTTAACCCCTAATGATCTGAAATCTATAGCAAAGACATGTTTAGAACTTGGACAAAACTTGTGGCTTTTGGAGTATGAATATATATGAATATATATACTATGTAGAATATAAAACCAACAAAATAGGCAAACTAAAGTTAATATACAAATCACCTTTGACCTACTAGCAGGTAAAGGTCAGTATGCAGATTCTTTAGCACAGATTAATTATCCTTTGATATCATATGAGCAAATTGCTGCTGCTATCAAAGTATGGGGCACTCTCCCAAGAAGACAAGATAGAGTGGAAGCCTTCACGAAAATAGAACAAGGTCCAAATGAACACTTTGCTAATTTCATGGGATGTCTGCAGACAGTTGTCATATGAACTACTGGTGAAAATGCAGCAACAGGAATAATGATAAAACAACTTTCTAAAGAAAATGCTAATGAGGTTTGAAGAAGAATCATACACGCAAGGGTGCTCCTTTAGAGGAGATCATAAAATGCTGTGCTACAGTGGGCTCAAATGCCTTTTATACCCAGGCTGTGATGCTGAACATGGGATGACAGGGTCCCTCTTAGCAAGGGACTTCCAGAGACACTTGTCAATGCTTTCAATGTGGTAAAGTAGGGCATTTGAAAGCTCAATGTTGGCATAGAGATACAGGGAAAAGACAGGATGAGAAAACAAGGCCCAAAACTCCCTGTCCAAAATGCAACAGAGGCTTCCACTGGGCCTCAGAATATAAATTTACCCAGAGAAATGATAGGGGGGCCCAGCTCCAAGACCTCAAACAAAAAACGATGGGGCATAATGGCAGCCAAGTTTACACCCAGAGAGTCTTTAAAAGTTCAATACTCTGATATGAAAAATCAGCCAAAAAACAATCAGATGAGAGAAAGGGATTACAATTGAGGAAAATACAGGTTTTATAACCCAACAGAAGAACAGTGTCCAGTGCAAGCAGCTCCAATGTAATTGCCAGATGAGAGATCCAGAACGTGGAGAATGGAAGGGACCAGAAAGGTTAACTGTTTGGGAGAGAGTGTTTGCTTGTTTCTCTACAGATAGAGAAGGAATCAGGTGGGTGCCAACAAGTCATATTCACTTCATCCATCAAAGAGAGACAGAAAAAGAGAAAAACCTCAAAACAAAGGAGAAGACCTAAGAAACATCTTATGATGAAAGAGCATGGCTGATAATGAGATTGTTACAGAACTTCAAAACACATAGGAATCATTGGATTCCCTGAGATGAAAAATTGTTGATAAGACTGTTGCAGAACTTCAAACCCAGCAGGAATCATTGGATTCTGTGACGCATGAAGTAATGGACAACAGATTGGTTTTGGACTATTTCTAGGACTTACAGACATGTATAATTTTTCATGTTGATTCATGTTATTTGTTACATCACTACTAGACTTTGTTACTATGTGTTTGTCTAATACTTTCCATATTGATGGATTTATGTATACCTGTTTCAAATGAGATCCTTCAAAAATGCTCTAATCTGGTTTGACTCCCCATTTTCTTTAGGTGTTTTCACCTCCTTTCCTGCGACATCAGGGAGGGCAAGATCATCTCCTTTTTTTGTGTTTTCATTCCTTTCTCCTGAGAAGTCAGGTAAGGCATGATCACCTCCTTTTTGGGGTTCTCACCTCCCTGAAAAGCAAGGGAGGATGTGACCACCTATGTTCAAAAAAAAAAAAAAAAAAGAAAGCCAGAGATGTAACAGGCCAGAATTCTGTACAAGGATTCTTTTTTTTTTAATTTTTTAATTTTATAATTATAATTTTTTTGACATTACATATGAATGGGAATTTTTTTTTACATCATTATCCCTGGTACTCACTTCTTTTCCGAATTGTCCCCTCCTTTGCTCTATCCTTCCTCTAGATGACAGGCAAGCCCATACATATTACACGTGTTACAGTATATCCTAGATATAATATATGTGTGTAAAACCGAGTTTCTTGTTGCATGGTAAGAATTGGATTCAGAAGGTAAAAGTAACCTGGGTAGAAAGACAATAGTGCAAACAGTTTACCCTCAATTTCCAGTGTTCCTTCTCTCGGTGTAGCTGATTCTGTCTATCATTGATCAACCAGAACTGAATTAGATCCTCTCTATGTTGAAGATATCCACTTCAATAAGAATACATCTTCAAACAGTATCGTTGTTGAAGAGTATCTCCTGCTTCTGCTCATTTCACTCAGCATCCAAGCCTCTCTGTATTCTTCTTCCTGGTCATTTCTTACAGAGCAATAATATTCCCTAACATTCATATACCATAATTTACACAACCATTCTCCAATTCATGGACATCCATTCATTTTCCAGTTTCTAGCCACTACAAAAAGGGCTGCCACAAACATTTTGTCACATACATATCCCTTTCACTTCTTTAGTATTTCTTTGGGATATAATCCCAGTAGTAATACTGCTGGATCAAAGAGTATATGCACAGTTTGAAAAATTGTGGGGCATAGTTCCAAATTGCTCTCAAGAATGGTTGGATTATCCAGCCATTCTGGAGAGCAATTTGGAACTATGCCCAAAAAGTTATCAAACTGTGCATACCCTTTGACCCAGCATTGCTGTTATTGGGATTATATCCCAAAGAAATACTAAAGAGCAGAAAGGGACCTGTATGTGCCAAAATGTTTGTGGCAGCTCTTTTTGTTGTAGCTAGAAACTGGAAGTTGAATGGATGTCCATCAATTGGAGAATGGTTGGGTAAACTGTGGTATATGAAGGTTATGGAATATAACTGCTCTGTAAGAAATGACCAGCAAGAGGAATACAGAGAAGCTTGGAGAGACTTAAATCAACTGTTGCTGTGTCTGAGCTCTGAGGCTCTAAGAATGGATTGAGTCACTTTGGTTGGGGGTGGGGGTGGCTGGGTCCCTAGAAATGCTAGCTTTCTGGAATTTTGTTCTTTTTTTTTTTTAATTTTTATTTTATTTTATAATTATAACATTTTTTTGAAAGTACATATGCATGGGTAATTTTTTACAACATTATCCCTTGCACTTACTTCTATTCAGATTTTTTCCCTTCCTCCCCCAACCCCCTCCCCCAGATGGCAAGCAGTCTTATATATGTTAAATATATTACAGTATATTCTAGATACAATATATGTGTGTAGAACAAAATTTTTTGTTGCACAGGAAGAATTGGATTCAGAAGGTAAAAATAATAGTTTACATTCATTTCCCAGTGTTCCTTTTCTGGGTGTAGCTGGTTCTGTCCATCATTAATCAATTGGAATTGGATTAGCTCTTCTCTATGTTGAAGAAATCCACTTCCATCAGCATACATCCTCGTACAGTATCATTGTTGAAGTGTATAATGATCTTCTGGTTCTGCTCGTTTCACTCAGCATCAGTTGATGTAAGTCTCTCCAAGCCTCTCTGTATTTCTCCTGTTGTTCATTTCTTATAGAACAATAATATTCCATAAGATTCATATACCATAGTTTACCCAACCATTCTCCAATTGATGGACATCAATTCATCTTCCAGCTTCTAGCCACTATGAAAAGAACTGCCACAAACATTTTGGCACATACAGGTCCCTTTCCCTTCTTTAGTAGTTCCTTGGGGTATAAGCCCAGTAGTAGTATGGCTGGGTCAAAGGGTATGCACATTTTGATATCTTTTTGGGCATAATTCCAGATTACTCTCAAGAACGGTTGGATTCTTTCACAACTCCACCAACAATGCATCAGTGTCCCAGTTTTCCCACAGCCCCTCCAAGAGTCATCATTATTTGTTCCTGTCATCTTAGCCAATCTGACAGGTGTGTAATGATACCTCAGAGTTGTCTTAATTTGCATTTCTCTGATCAATAGTGATTTGGAACACTCTTTCATATGAGTGGAAATAGTTTTAATTTCATCATCTGAAAATTGTCTGTTCATATCCTTTGACCACTTATCAATTGGAGAATGGCTTGATTTCTTATAAATTAAAGTCAATTCTCTGTATATTTTGGAGATGAGGCCTTTATCAGAACCTTTAACTGTAAAAATGTTTTCCCAATTTGTTACTTCCCTTCTAATATTGTTTGCATTAGTTTTGTTTGTGCAGAAACTTTTTAATTTGGTGTAATCAAAATGTTCTATTTTGTGATCAATAATGGTCTCTAGTTCTCCCTTGGACACAAACTCCTTCCTCCTCCACAAGTCTGAGAGGTTAAACATCCCATGTTCCTCCAATTTATTTATGATTTCGTTCTTTATGCCTAAATCTTGGACCCATTTTGATCTAATCTTAGTATGTGGTGTTAAATGTGGGTCCATGCCTAGTTTCTGCCATACTAATTTCCAGTTTTCCCAGCAGTTTTTGTCAAATAATGAATTCTTATCCCAAAATTTGGGATCTTTGGGTTTGTCAAAGATTAGATTGCTATTTTTGATTCACTATCTTGCCCTGTGAACCTAACCTATGCCACTGATCAACTAGTCTATTTCTTAGCCAATACCAAATGGTTTTGGTGACTGTTGCTTTATAATATAGCTTTAAATCAGGTACACTTAGACCCCCTTCCTCTGACTTTTTTCATTAGTTCCCTTGCAATTCTCGACCTTTTATTCTTCCATATGAATTTTGTTGTTATTTTTTCTAGGTCATTAAAATAGTTTCTTGGGAGTCTGATTGGTATAGCACTAAATAAATAGATTAGTTTGGGGAGTATTGTCATCTTTATTATATTCGTTCGGCCTATCCAAGAACACTGAATGTCTTTCCAATTATTTAAATCTGACTTTATTTTTGTGGCAAGTGTTTTGTAATTTTGCTCATATAATTCCTGAATTTTCTTTGGCAGATGGATTCCCAAATATTTTATACTCACAACAGTTGTTTTGAATGGAATTTCTCTTTGTATCTCTTGCTGTTGGATTTTGTTGGTGATGTATAAAAATGCTGAGAATTTATGTGGATTTATTTTGTATCCTGCGACTTTGCTAAAATTCTGAATTATTTCTAATAGCTTTTTAGCAGAGTCTTTGGGGTTCTCTAAGTATACCATCATGTCATCTCCGAAAAGTGACAATTTGATTTCTTCATTTCCTACTCTAATTCCTTGGATCTCTTTCTCGGCTCTTATTGCCAAGGCTAGAGTTTCGAGTACTATATTGAATAGTAATGGTGATAGTGGGCAACCTTGTTTCACTCCTGATCTTACTGGGAAAGGTTCTAGTTTATCACCATTACATATGATGTTTACTGAAGGTTTTAAATATATGCTCCTTATTATTTTAAGGAATAGTCCATTTATTCCTATACTCTCAAGTGTTTTTAGTAGGAATGGATGTTGGATTTTATCAAATGCCTTTTCTGCATCTATTGAGATGATCATATGGTTTTTATTAATTTGATTATTAATATGGTCAATTATACTAATAGTTTTCCTAATATTAAACCAGCCCTGCATTCCTGGTATAAATCCTACTTGATCATAGTGTATTATCCTGGAGATGATTTTCTGAAGTCTATTTGCTAATATCTTATTTAAGATTTTATCATCAATATTCATTAAGGAAATTGGTCTATAGTTTTCTTTCTCAGTTTTCGATCTACCTGGTTTAGGTATCAGTACCATATCTGTGTCATAGAAGGAATTTGGTAGGGCTCCTTCAATCCCTATTTTTTCAAATAGTTTACATAGCATTGGAGTTAGTTGTTCTTTAAATGTTTGGTAGAATTCACCTGTAAATCCATCTGGTCCTGGGGACTTTTTCTTAGGAAGTTGGTTAATAGCTTTGTCTATTTCTTTTTCTGAGATGGGACTATTTAGACTACTTACTTCTTCCTCTGTTAATCTGGGCAAGCTATATTTTTGAAGGTATTCTTCCATTTCATTTAAGTTATCGAATTTATCGGCATAAAGTTGAGCAAAGTAGCTCCTAACTATTTTTCTAATTTCCTCTTCATTAGTGGTGATTTCTCCCTTTTCATTTACAAGGCTAAAAATTTGCTTTTTCTCTTTCCTTTTTTTAATCAGGTTTACTAAGGGTTTGTCTATTTTGTTGGTTTTTTCATAAAACCAACTCTTAGTTTTATTAATTAATTCAATAGTTTTTTTTTTTACTTTCAATTTTATTAATCTCACCTTTTATTTTTTGAATTTCAAGTTTTGTGTTTGTCTGGGGGTTTTTAATTTGTTCCTTTTCTAACAATTTTAGTTGTAAGCCCAATTCGTTGGCCCTCTCTTTCTCTATTTTATGCAAGTAGGCCTGTAGAGATATAAAACTTCCCCTTATTACTGCTTTGGCTGTATCCCACACATTTTAGTACGATGTCTCATTATTGTCATTTTCTTGGGTGAAGTTATTAATTATGTCTATGATTTGCTGTTTTACCCAATCATTCTTTAGTATAAGATTATTTAGTTTCCAATTATTTTTTGGTCTATTTTCCCCTGGCTTTTTATTTAATGTTATTTTGATTGCATTATGGTCTGAAAAGGATGCATTTATTATTTCTGCCTTACTGCATTTGATTTTGAGGTTTTTATGCCCTAGTATATGATCAATTTTTGTATAGGTTCCATGAACTGCTGAGAAGAAAGTATATTCCTTTCTGTCTCCATTTAGCTTTCGCCAAAGATCTATCATATCAAACTTTTCTAGTATTCTATTTACCTCTTTGACTTCTTTCTTATTTATTTTGTGGTTTGATTTATCTAATTCTGAGAGTGCAAGGTTGAGATCTCCCGCTATTATAGTTTTGCTATCTATTTCCTCTTGCAGCTCTCTTAATTTCTCTTTTAAGAATTTGGATGCTGCACCACTTGGTGCATACATGTTTAATATTGATACTGCTTCACTATTGATGCTGCCCTTTAGCAGGATATAATGCCCTTCCTTATCTCTTTTAATTAGATCAATTTTTGTTTTTGCTTGATCTGAGATGAGGATGGCTACTCCTGCTTTTTTGGTTTTGCCTGAAGCATAATAGATTCTGCTCCACCCTTTTACTTTTAGTTTGAATGTCTCACCCTGTTTCAGGTGTGTTTC
The DNA here is from genome assembly GCF_048593235.1 of Sminthopsis crassicaudata. Classification (NCBI taxonomy): domain Eukaryota; kingdom Metazoa; phylum Chordata; class Mammalia; order Dasyuromorphia; family Dasyuridae; genus Sminthopsis; species Sminthopsis crassicaudata. The sequence continues at coordinate 440,867,074 of NC_133617.1, forward strand.
CTGTAAACAACATATAGTAGGATTCTGACTTTTAATCCAGTCTGCTAACTGCTTCCTCTTTATGAGGCAGTTTGCCCCATTCACATTTATGGTTAGAAGGATTAATTCTATATTGCTTGCCATCCTATTAACCCTTGCTTATGCTTTTCCCCTTTCTTTCCCTTTTACCCTCCTATCCAGTATTAAACTGGTGAACACCACTTGCTTTTCACAGCCCTCCCTTTTTAGGATCCCTCCCCCACCTTAAAGATCCTCCCCTTATTTTACCCCTTTTCCTTGAAATTACTGTATTCCCTTCCCCTTAGCTTACTCCTTCCCTTTCACTTTTCAATGAAGTGGAAGAAGTTTCACCATAAATCGAATATGTCTATTGATACATGCTATGTTCATCTCCCTCCTTTCTTTCTCTCAGATATAATAGGTTACCTTTGCCTCTTCATGAGATGTAGTACCACCACTTTACACATTTTTATGATATAATCTCCTTTCCACCTCTAGTTTCTAAGACAAATTGTACATATGTTCTTTACATATTTTTTTGACAGAAGTATAGTTCTCAAGATTTCTTTTTACCTTTTTAGAAATCTCTTGAGTTCTGTATTTGAAGATCAAACCTTTTATGTAGGTCTGGTTTTTTCATCAAAAATAGATGGAATTCATTTATTTCGTTAAATGTCCATCTTCTTCCCTGGAAAACGATGCTCATTCTTGCTGGGTAAGTTATTCTTGGCTGCATACCAAGTTCCTTAGCCTTTCGGAATATCATGTTCCAGGCCCTTCGTTCTTTTAATGTGGACGCTGCTAGATCCTGGGTTATCCTTATTGTGGATCCTCCATATCTGAATTGTTTTTTTCTAGCAGCTTCCAATATCTTTTCCTTTGTCTGATGGTTCTTGAACTTGGCCACTATATTTCTTGGCGTTTTGATTTTAGGGTCCCTTTCAGTGGGTGATCGATGAATTTTTTCAATGTCTATTTTACCCTCTGTTTCCAGAATGTCTGGGCAGTTCTTTTTGATAATTTCCTCGAAAATAGTGTCCAAGCTCTTTTTTTCCTCCCATTTTTCAGGGAGTCCGATTATTCTCAAATTGTCTCTCCTGGCTCTGTTTTCCAGGTCTGTTTTCTTTCTGGTAAGGTACTTGACATTCTTTTCAATTGTTTCATTTCTCTGGTTTTGCTTGACTACCTCTTGGTTTCTCCTTGAGTCATTCATTTCCACTTGTTCCAGTCTAATTTTCAATGATGTATTTTCTTCACTCACTTTTTTTGTATCTCTTTGTAATTGTCCAATTGAGTTTTTATCTTCTATGGAATTTTTTTCCATTTTATCCATTTTATTTTTTAGAGAGCTGATTTCTTTTTCCAGCTCACTAATCCTGTTTTCCTTGGAGTTGTTTACCTTTTCCAGCTCACTAATCCTGTTTTCCTTGGAGTTGTTTACCTTTTCCAGCTCACTAATCTTGTTTCTCAAGGATTTGATTTCTTTATCCACTCTGTCTTTGAATGCATGGGATGACTTCTCCAGGCTCTCTTGCCAAGCTTCCCTTTCCTTTTCTTATTTCTCTTCCACCTCTCTTGTGAGAGCCTTTTTGATTTCCTCTATGAGGTTCTTTTGTATTGAGGAGCAGCTTATATCCCTCCCAGGGGATACATCTGGGGACAGTCTGTTCCTAGTCTCCTCAGCATTTGAAGTCTGCTCCCTCTCCACACAGAAGCTGTCAATGGTTAGAGCCCTTTTGAATTTTTTGTTCATTTTGTCAGAGTAGGAATCAAAGAAAACAAACTGACAAGAGAAACAATTGGTCTGTTTTGCTGGGGATGGGGCTGGATGGTATTAATGGGCTTCCTCTACAGACTGGGGGTAGGGCAGCAGAGAGCCACTAACAGAACAGCAATGACTGTACTGAGTCTGAGCTCTGAGGCTCCGAGAACGCACCGAGTCAGTCCAGGTGGGGGTTGGGGGTAGCCGGGTTCTGAGAGATGATGGCTTTCTGGGGTTTTAATCTTCACCTCCGGTGTGCTGCTCCTGGCTTGTTGCCAAGACGGAGCATCCACACTGGGGCAAAAGCCCTTTCACAGAAACGGCAGAGATCACACCCCTCCCCCTCACGTCTGAGCTGTGTGAGCTGCCTGTCTTGCTCTGGCTGCCTGCCCTCAGTCTGTGCCCAGTCTGATTGACCCTCCCCCGAGCAAACACAGACCTTTTCTGGCGACTTTCAAGGATGTCTTCTCTTGGTGATTATTTGTGGATTTCTTTCTGGGTCAAGCATTAAGTCAGAGGCTTGTCATGAAGTAAGTTCTGAGAGAAAATGAGGAGCTCAAGCAGCCGTCTGCCTCCATGCCGCCATCTTGGCCGGAAGTTGGAGTTTTATTCTTTACCTCTGGTGTTTACAACTTCTCTGCTGCTCCTGGCTTGCTGCCAAGACAGAACATCCACACTGGGGTAAAAGTCTTTTCTCAGAAATGGAAGAGATCTCATCCCTCCCCCCTCCAGATGGGGCTTTGTGAGCTGCCTGTCTCACTCTGACTGGCTGCCCTCAGTCTGCGCCCAGTCTGTTCAACCCTCCCCTGAGCAAACACAGACCTTTTCTGAAGAATTTCAAGGATGTCTTCTGTTGGTGATTATTTGTGGGTTTCTTTTCCCATCAAACATTAATTCCAAGGCTTGTCATGAAGTAAGTCCTGAGAGAAAACGGGGAGCTCAAGCAGCTGTCTGCCTCCACGCTACCATTTTGTGTGTTTGAGTTTTTAAATGAGTTATTTTGCTCTATGGAATGTTTTTCCATTTCACTAATTTTTTTTTTTTTTTTTTTTTTTTAGTGAGTTATTTTCTTTTTCTAATTTGCAAATCCTACTTTCTTGGGAATTCTTTATCTTTTCCAATTCACAGATCTTACTTTCCTGTGATTTTTTAACCTTTTCCAATTCACAAATTTTGTTTCCTTGTACTTCCTGTGAATTCTTTATCTTTTCCAATTCAAATTTCAGAACTTTGTTACTCTCTAGCATAGCTTCTCTTTCCTTTGCCCATTTATCTTCTAACTCTCTTTTTATGTCTTTAATTGTCTCTTCTAGGAGAGAGTTATGTGATGGGGGCCACTTATCATTCCCCTTCAGGGTATTTTCTGGAGACTGTCTGTTTTTGGAGTGGGTTGGAAACCCATTCTTTTTCTGTATAGAAGCTGTCAATCATTCTCTTCATTTTTTTACTCATTTTTAAAAATCTATGGGGTCTGTCTTCAGGGTAAGGAGGTTACCTGCTTCCTCTGCACAACAGAGATAGTTTGGATGGCAGCTGTCTTGTGTATGGGCTGCAAAGGTAAGAGGGTGCTCTGGGAGAGGGTGTCCCCCCCCCCCCACCGGAAGTGATTCAGAGCTGGTTAGCATGACTGGGCTGCTGGAGTATCTGGTGAAGAATCCCCTCTGTGTGGTCTAGCAACTGCCCTGAGGCTACAGGCTGAACAGTAAAAGTGTCATAACCCCATACCAAAGCCCCAGCGGGGCCTGGCCACGGATATTAGCAGCTGACCAACGAATAGCCCTGGCACACAGACCGGAAGTGTCTCTGCCCCAGGAAGCACAGTCATTGCTGTGGAAGTTTCGCTGCTGTGGAAGTTCCATTGCCTCAGGCTGAGCCCCCCACTGTGAGATTAGAGGCTGCCCTGGGGCTGTTTCCCCCTCACTGCCTTGTAGGTTCTTAACTGCCCCAAGGAAAAGCCCCAGAGAGCAGAAGATGGCTGGCCTTGCAGTGATCTGTGCTGAGTCACTTCAGGTTTGGGGTAGCAATAGGCAGTTTCTGGCGATTTTTTTTTAAGTGGTTTGATTTCTCTGCTGATCTGCAATTAGGTAAGCAGAATACAGTAATCAGCCTATGCCAGAGTCCTCTGTCAGGATAAACTGTTAGGTTTTCTAACCCCAGAGGTCTCCCCAGACCAATTGGCACAATATGCTAGCCTAGTTCTATCACTGTCTGCTGCTGGTCTTTTTCTCCTCCCGTTCAGTACTGACCTTTTCTGACGACATTCCAGATTCTCTTCAGCTTGTAAGTTGTCTTTCTATTCTTTGTGGTTTTTACCAGTCCAGTGCTATTTTTGAGGCTGAATTAAATAGTTGATGTTGAGGGTAAGAGAGAGCTTAGAAATTCGAGTGTATTTTCTCTGCCATCTTGGCTCCACCTCCCTGTACAAGGATTCTTACAAGGTGTTTACTCAGTGGAATTGATAAGACAATGGTTATCTAATTTAGCATGGTGATTAATAGTTCTCTAGTTCAGTATGACTGAATTAACCTTACAACAAATAATGGTTCCCTAGTGCTATAATGATTGGTTTATACTCAGTACGGTGAATGGATTTAATTGTAATAGAGTATTTAAGAGGTCAGAGTCAGACCTAGAGGGGGGGTACTGGAACAGATTCGGAGAAGACAGAGGACTGGAGGCTGGAGCACAAACTCCCAGACTCAGGGAGACTTCAAGACAGAGACCATCATGGTGGTCCTGCTGCCTCCCCCCAGAGAAACCAAAACACATTCTGGAGGACCTCCAGGCAAGGAAACAGACTGTGAAGGAGATAATAAAGATTTTTGGACTTTATCTCTGGCTATTCTCATGATGATTATTTAGCTAAAATGAAGGCTGGTCCAAAGACCTGCAGAAAACTAACCAGAACATTATACTGCATTACTAAATATATATTATGTTGAGTCAAGTGACTTGCCAGGGTCACATAGCTAGTTCTGAGACTGAATTTGAACTCATATTTTCTTAACTCTCAGGCCAACACTCTATCCATTGTATCACCTAACTGCCCAGCCCCAAGTTACTCCAAAGTTATCAGTAAGAATAGTTTCCTTGAGAAGGTATTTAAGAATTGATGTAAATGATACTATCTCACAAAAATTATGCATTACAACAATTCTTAGATGGTAAACTGGACTTTGCATGTTTAACTAAATTAATAAAATTCTTCAGTCATCAATCATTTGTTGCTGTTGTTAATAATGAATTTATTGATATGTTTAACTTTTTATAGATACCCACATACATGTGTGTGGGTAAAAATAGGCACTGGTTTAATAAACCAGTTTTGCTCTTGAAATAAAACAAGTAGTGAACATCCCATTGTGGAAGACTTTTAATTAGCCAATTTTTATTCTGAAATAACTGGGATTTTAAAAATATATAATTGAAGATGTCAAACATTAACAACTAAAATAAAACCAAACACTGTATCAGCAAGAAAACAAGTAAAGGCAGTTTGGGACATTATTTAGCTGCTGCTGAGTGAATGATCTATTGATTTACATGTCAAATGTGGTTTTTACTGAGTTTCATTCCCAACATAATTGTGATTTTCAAAGAAGAGTATTTTTCAGTTAATAAGTCAATAGAAGAGAAAATATAAACAAAGAGAAAGACCAGAACCAGACCATGGTTAGGAGAGATTGTTGTTAAAGAATAGTCAAAAGTATGTGCATTTTTAATTTACTGAACTTCTGGAAATTTTTAAAAGTTTTTTTTCCTAATGGCTACTCGATAGACAGCCATTTGATAGACTAAATCCTGTATGTACAAATACAAACTTTAGAAAATGGTTTATATTTCTAATTTTATTTTGGGGGTAGGTGTCCATCTGTAACTTAGCTTTGTAAATGCTCATCTATGAGCCTCCATTATTATCAGATGGAATTCACTGGTCTCCTTTAAGGTATTAGGTATTGTCTTTAAATTCAGAAAAAAATAATCAAGGTTCAGAACAAGAACAAAGACAATTTTCCTCTTAGCACTTAGAGCTATTAAAGACATAAAAAAATTGAGACTATTTGCCAAAAATTCCCTTTGCCCTATTCTTCATATCCTATCACTCAAATATATTCCTCCATTGTTTGTTTCTTCACTCTAGCCTCAGATGAAAAAGCAGTTCTTCTCTTTGAAGATAAATCCTTCTGTGTTTACTCATTTGCCAAGAAAACATCTTGAATGACTATGGTCATGGAGTCATGAAAAACCAAACATGACTCAATGTCTGAACAATAACATTCACCTTTGATTCTCTATCCACCCAACTTCTCTAGCAAATTGCCTCTACTAATATCTTGTTCCATTTCTCTGTTCTTCTCATTCTTTCACTGCTTCTTATAAAGCACATATTAAAACAACTCACATGATCCAACCACAACCATGAACTAACCTTCATCTTATATTTCCCCCACTCTTTTTATCTCAAGTTCTCAAAAGAGTTATCTGTAATTTGCTATGCCCAGTTTCTCCTCTCTTGTTTTTTTTTTTTTTTTTTTTTTTTAAACTCTCTGCAATATGACTTCTGGTGTCATTCAATGAAATTGCCCTTTGTAAAGTCATCATTTATTACTTGTCAAATCTATTGACCCTTCTTAATCTTGATTCTCTTTGACATCTGCACTGATATTGCTGATCACTTTCTCTTTCTGGTTATACCCTCCCCTTTAGGTTTTATGAAACTGCCCTCTCTTATCTGTCTAGACACTCCTCAGTCTTTCTGATGGCATTTTATCTATGTCGCCCTTTAACCATGGGAGGAAGAGTTCTTTAAGACTTTGTCCTAGTCCCTGTTTCTTTTTTTTTTCCCATATCCTATCTGGTAGTGATCTCAAAAGCTTCCATAGGTTCAATGAACAGTCTCTATGCAGATGATCTCTATTTCTAGATCTAATATCTCTGCTGAGATAAAGTTGTACATTTCCATCTTTCCGTTGGTCATCTCAAACAGGGTATCCTATAAATATCTCAAACTCAACATGCCCAAAGCATTACTTTCTCTTGTTTCATTGTATTTCATTCAATGCTTGGATAATACCTTGCATGATAGGCATTTCACAAATATTTATTGGATCAGATTACATTAATTTGAAAACCACTAGGGGATCCAGAAGGCTGAAAAATGTTCCCTATCCTTCCCTTTCTCTATCCTGGTATACTGGAATAGAGTTTCTCTTTTATAGCTCCAATAGAGCACTTCTCTTGAGTCTTACTCTGGAGAAAAATTCTGAGTTCCATCTCTGTTCATTTTCCACATTTGGAAAACATGGATAATATTATTTATATTGTCCATCTCAAAGTGTCACTATGAGGAAAGTTCTTTTTAAGCCACATCAGGCTATAGAAATGGGAATGATTGCTGTTTTTATATGACACTTTGTTAAACAATGATATCTGTATAATAGTGATTAAATTCTTTTTCCCCTGAGAGATCTTGCTATATACAAGACAGTGTCAATAACTAAGGCAAATTTAAATATTTTCCAAATACCTTACTCTCAGAAACATGAACAAAATGGTTGCCAATTTTACACCACAGCAACTCTGAATACCACACATTCAGACACAAAATGAGTGTATATAGCAATGCATATGTTTTTTTTTTTTAATTTTTATTTTATTTTATAATTATAACATTTTTTGACAGTACATATGCATGGGTAATTTTTTACAACATTATCCCTTGCACTTACTTCTATTCAGATTTTTTCCCTTCCTCCCCCAACCCCCTCCCCCTGATGGCAAGCGGTCTTATATATGTTAAATATATTACAATATATTCTAGATACAAAATATGTGTGTAGAACCGAATTTTTTGTTGCACAGGAAGAATTGGATTCAGAAGGTAAAAATAACAGTTTACATTCATTTCCCAGTGTTCCTTTTCTGGATGTAGCTGGTTCTGTCCATCATTAATCAATTGGAATTGGATTAGCTCTTCTCTATGTTGAAGAAATCCACTTCCATCAGCATACATCCTCGTACAGTATCATTGTTGAAGTGTATAATGATCTTCTGGTTCTGCTCATTTCACTCAGCATCAGTTGATGTAAGTCTCTCCAAGCCTCTCTGTATTTCTCCTGTTGGTCATTTCTTATAGAACAATAATATTCCATAACATTCATATACCATAGTTTACCCAACCATTCTCCAATTGATGGACATCCATTCATCTTCCAGCTTCTAGCCACTATGAAAAGGGCTGCCACAAACATTTTCGCACATACAGGACCCTTTCCCTTCTTTAGTAGTTCCTTGGGGTATAAGCCCAGTAGTAGTATGGCTGGGTCAAAGGGTATGCACATTTTGATAACTTTTTGGGCATAATTCCAGATTGCTCTCCAGAATGGTTGGATTCTTTCACAACTCCACCAACAATGCATCAATGTCCCAGTTTTCCCACAGCCCCTCCAACATTCATCATTATTTGTTCCTGTCATCTTAGCCAATCTGACAGGTGTGTAATGATACCTCAGAGTTGTCTTAATTTGCATTTCTCTGATCAATAGTGATTTGGAACACTCTTTCATATGAGTGGAAATAGTTTTAATTTCATCATCTGAAAATTGTCTGTTCATATCCTTTGACCACTTATCAATTGGAGAATGGCTTGATTTCTTATAAATTAAAGTCAATTCTCTGTATATTTTGGAGACGAGGACTTTATCAGAACCTTTAACTGTAAAAATGTTTTCCCAATTTGTTACTTCCCTTCTAATCTTGTTTGCATTAGTTTTGTTTGTGCAGAAACTTTTTAATTTGGTGTAATCAAAATGTTCTATTTTGTGATCAATAATGGTCTCTAGTTCTCCCTTGGACACAAACTCCTTCCTCCTCCACAAGTCTGAGAGGTAAACCATCCCATGTTCCTCCAATTTATTTATGATTTCGTTCTTTATGCCTAAATCTTGGACCCATTTTGATCTAATCTTAGTATGTGGTGTTAAAGGTGGGTCCATGCCTAGTTTCTGCCATACTAATTTCCAGTTTTCCCAGCAGTTTTTGTCAAATAATGAATTCTTATCCCAAAATTTGGAATCTTTGGGTTTGTCAAAGATTAGATTGCTATTTTTATTCACTATCTTGCCCTGTGGACCTAACCTATGCCACTGATCAACTAGTCTATTTCTTAGCCAATACCAAATGGTTTTGGTGACTGTTGCTTTATAATATAGCTTTAAATCAGGTACACTTAGACCCCCTTCCTCTGACTTTTTTTTCATTAGTTCCCTTGCAATTCTCGACCTTTTATTCTTCCATATGAATTTTGTTGTTATTTTTTCTAGGTCATTAAAATAGTTTCTTGGGAGTCTGATTGGTATAGCACTAAATAAATAGATTAGTTTGGGGAGTATTGTCATCTTTATTATATTCGCTCGGCCTATCCAAGAACACTGAATGTCTTTCCAATTATTTAAATCTGACTTTATTTTTGTGGCAAGTGTTTTGTAATTTTGCTCATATAATTCCTGACTCTCCTTTGGTAGATATATTCCCAAATATTTTATACTATCGACTGTTATTTTGAATGGAATTTCTCTTTGTATCTCTTGCTGTTGGATTGTGTTGGTAATGTATAAAAATCCTGAGGATTTATGTGGATTTATTTTGTATCCTGCGACTTTGCTAAAATTCTGGATTATTTCTAATAGCTTTTTAGCAGAGTCTTTGGGGTTCTCTAAGTATACCATCATGTCATCTGCAAAAAGTGACAATTTGATTTCTTCATTTCCTACTCTAATTCCTTGGATCTCTTTCTCGGCTCTTATTGCTAAAGCTAGAGTTTCTAGTACTATATTGAATAGTAATGGTGATAGTGGGCAACCTTGTTTCACTCCTGATCTTACAGGGAAAGGTTCTAGTTTATCACCATTACATATGATGTTTACTGAAGGTTTTAAATATATGCTCCTTATTATTTTAAGGAATAGTCCATTTATTCCTATACTCTCAAGCGTTTTTAGTAGGAATGGATGTTGGATTTTATCAAATGCCTTTTCTGCATCTATTGAGATGATCATATGGTTTTTATTAATTTGATTATTAATATGGTCAATTATACTAATAGTTTTCCTAATATTAAACCAGCCCTGCATTCCTGGTATAAATCCCACTTGGTCATAGTGTATTATCCTGGGGATGATTTTCTGAAGTCTATTTGCTAATATCTTATTTAAGATTTTAGCATCAATATTCATTAAGGAAATTGGTCTATAGTTTTCTTTCTCAGTTTTCGATCTACCTGGTTTAGGTATCAGTACCATGTCTGTGTCATAGAAGGAATTTGGTAGGACTCCTTCAATCCCTATTTTTTCAAATAGTTTACATAGCAAGCAATGCATATGTTATGGGTAAATAAAGTTATGAAAAATGAAAATGGTAAGTTAATCATGAAAAACACATGGAGTAGTTAGTTGATCAGTGGAATAGGTTAGATACACAAGACACAATGACTATAGTAATCTAGTGTCTGATAAACTGAAGACTCCAACTTCTGGAATAAGAACTTACTATTTGACAAAAATTTCTGGGAAAATTAGAAAATAATATGGCAGAAACTAAGCCTTGATCAACACTAACACCTTATGCCAGGATAAGATCAAAATTGGTTGTTCATGATTTAGATATAAAAAGTAATACTATAAGAGGGGAGCTAGATGGTGCAGTGGATAGAGTGCATAGTGGATAGTGCATAGTCCTGAAGTCAGGAGGACCTGAGTTCAAATCTGGCCTCTGACTCTTAACACTTTCTAGCTATGTGACCTTGGGCAAGTCACTTAATCCCAATTGCCTCAGCAAAAATAAAATAAAATAAAAAGTAATACTATAAACAAATTAGGACAACAAAGGATAGTCTACCTCTCAAATCTGTGGAGAAGGAAGGAATTTATGGCCAAAGAAGAACTAAAATACATTATGAAATGCAAAATGTATATATTTTTATTATATTTATTTAAGAAAGATTATAAGGGAAGCAGAAAACTGAAGGAAAAAATGTTGCATCCATGGATTCTTATTAAGGCCTCATTTCTATAATTTAGAGAGAATTTATTTATAAGATTTTGTAAGAATATTTATAAGAACTTATAAGAATATTAGCCATACTCCAATTGATAAATGGTCAAAATATATGAACAATTTTCAGATGAAGAAATTAAAACCATTTTTTGTTATACAAAAAAATTCTAAATCACTATTAATTAGAGAAATGCAAATTAAGACAACACTAACATCTCTCAGATTGGCTAAGATGACAGGAAAAAATAATGATCAATATTGGAGGATATATGGGAAAACTGGGACATTAATACATTGTTGGTGGAGTTGTGAACTGATGCAACCATTCTGGAGAACAATCTGGAATTATGCCCAAAGAGCTATCAAACTGTACATACCTTTTGATTCAGCAGTGTTTCTACTTGGTCTGTATTCCAAAGAGATCATAAAAAAATTAATGAATGGATCCACATGTGAAAAAAATATTTGTAGCATCCCTTTTTGTAATGGCAAGGAACTGAAAACTGAGTAGATACCTATCAGTTGGGGAATTACTGAATAAATTATAGTATATGAATATTATGGAATATTATTGTTCTATAAGAAACGATCAGCAGGACGATTTCAGAAAGGCTTAGAGAGACTTACATGAACTGATGCTAAGTGACTAGAACCAAAAAAACATTGTACACAGCAATAACAAGATCATGTGATGATTAATTCTGATAGACATGGTTCTTTTCAATAATGAGATGATTCAGGCTAGTTCTAAAGATCTTGAGTTGGAGAGAGCCATCTGCCTTCAGAGTGAAGACTGGGGATTGAATGGAAATCATAACATAGTATTTTCACCTTGTTTGTTGTTGTTTGCTTATTTTTTTTCTTATTTCCCCCTTTTTGATCTGCTTTTTCTTGTGCAGCATGTTAAATGTGGAAATAAGTGTATAGAAGAATTGCACATGCTTAATATATATTGGATTACTTGCTATCTAAAGAATGAGGTTGAGGAGAGAAAGGGATAAAAATTTGGAACACAAGATTTTGTAAGGGTGAATGGTGAAAATTACCTTCACATGTATTTTGAAAAGGACAAGCAATTATTTAAAAAAAAACATGAAGCATACATTGAAAGCAATATTTACATGAGGCAGAACAATATAATAGAGAGTTGGATTTGTATTCTCAAAAACCTAGGTTCAAATCTTTTCTCTGACAACTTGTCAGCTAGGTAACTCTGGAGAAGCCTCAATCTCTCTGAGTCTGTTTCCTTATATATAAAATGAAGGATTGGACTAGATGGCTTCTTGGGTCTTTTCTGCTTTGTAGTTTCATATTATTGGGTGTAAATCAATATAGGACAACAGATCATGGAAGTGTCAACTTTGTAGATGAAAGGGCAGTTTGCGAGAGTAGTGCAGATCTACTGTGGATCATGTCAGGAAGGAAAAGAAGAAAAGCATGGCTGGAAGAAGATAAGTCTACTGGTTCAGCTACCCATGATGTGGCCCTCTCCAAGATACTCTCCTTTGGACTGCTGTTTTCTTATCTTCAGATTGGGGTCACCAGGCTTTTTGTCCCTTAAAATGGACAAAAACCTACTGATATTCTCTTCTGCTCTTTAGATCTCTGGCCTGCTCTTCCTTATAATGGACTGGCCGGAAGTAAGCAGTGTAGTTCAGTTAAAAAAAAAATAGAGAGAGAAATATACAATATTCTGGATTCTAATCCTAGCTCTGCTCTTGATTTACCAATCAGGTATGTACGTAACCCGTCCTGATCCCTGTACTCAACCCCTTGAGGCTTCATTTATCTCATCTGTAAAATAAGGTGACTATGCAAAATAATCTAAGAGTCTCCCCAAGACTAAATATAATGATTTTCCCTTAAGCAAGGAAAGCTTTTTTAGAGGAAATGGATTTTGAGATGGAATATAAAAACAGGAAGAACTCAGTTCAACAGGATCTTTTCCAGCATCAAGGTCATACTAGCAATAGTCTCAGACATTTTCCTATTTCCAAATCTAGAGCTCTATCTGTATACTGCCTTGCTTCCTGGTGGTATAGTGGGCAGAGTGCTAGACCTGAAGTCAGGAAGATTCATCTGTCTGAGTTCAAAAGTCAGACACTTATTTGCTTTGTGACTTGGGCAAATCATAATCATGTTTGCCTGAGTTTCCTTATCTCTAATATGAATTAGAGAAGGAAATGGCAAACTACTCTAATATTTTTGCTGAGAAAACTCCAAATAAGATTATGAAAGTTGGACACTACTGAAAAATGACAGAATACTTATTATTTGTGTAGTGTCAATATATATGTGTATGTATATATGTAAGTATATATGTGTGTGTGGTTATATATGTATATATCTGCTGTATGTACATTTTAATTTATTTAACATGAGAACCCACTGTAGGCTAAGTGCTATTATTGCCCCCATCCCATTTTATATGTAAAAAAATTAAGAATGAAAGCAGTTTAGCATTTTGCCAAGCTGAAGATTAAATAGGATAATATTTATAAAGTGCTCAGAATAGTACTTGGCATAAAGCAGGCACTTAAAAATGTCTATTCCCTGCTTTCTCTCTTCCTTTGACCTAAGTGTTTGAAGCAGGATTTGAACTATCTTCTTCAATCTGTAAATCTATTTCTATATTCATGTCACATACCTACCTAACTCATCAATCCAAAGCTTCCAAATTAAATGTGCTTTTCATCATGGCATTCTGTAGATATAGTAATATCTTTCAAAATTCCAATATAGGCTAAGTGAAGAATACCAAGAATAGAAATGAATTTGGTCCTTATTTCGGAGTCTCATATCATTTCCTGTTGTCAAGGTACATAATAGTGTACTTTTATGAATCTGAGATTAAGAAGTAGACAATACTATGTGATGTTCCTGCTGCTCATGACAATATCACATTCTGGTTCTATCAAGCCAGAAACTGGGCTGAATTACTTCATCAACTTCCCAGTCAATCCAGATGCTATGGTGGCTAACTCTGGCTTCTCTTACTCACACTATATTCTAGAAATTATAGGCTCTCAATTTAATCTTCTCATTTTACAGATGAGGAAACTAAAGTCCCCAATAAATTCAGTGGCTTGTCTAAAGGCACATAGATAGTTATATAACAGAGCTAAGATTTAGGTTGAGGCTTTCTGACTTCAACTTCCAGAGCTCTTGTACTATTACCCAAATTGGATTCTAGCAGCCCATATTTTGATGTCAAGAAAAGAAAGGCAAATATATCTTTAGCTGGTATGAAATCAGCGACATCTGAAAGCAAATCAGTGATTGTCAGCAGTCCTGGATTCTAATCCAAAATGAAACTCAGTCACTTACTACCGTGTTTCCCCGATAATAAGACACTGTCTTATTATTTTTTTGGGACTAAAAAACACCAGAGGGCTTATTTTCAGGGGAGGGCTTATTTTATCCTCCATCATGCCCCTTTTATCCTCCATCATGCCCATTTTAGCCTCCATCATGCCCCTTTTAGCCTCCATCATGCCCCCTGAGTGCTTATTTTATTCTCCATCGCTTACTGAACTTACCGAGTTTTTAGATGGTCCTGTCTCAGCTCTACTCCGCGGCGCTGCTCTCAGTAGCGCCAGCAAGCAAATCACCAGGGAAGAAGAGGATGACGCGCTCACTGCTGCAGCTCTGATTGGATGCAGCTCGGGGAGCGCGACGTGCGTTTCACCCGGGAGGGGAGGGCGGCGCTGCTTACTGAAGGTACCGCTACGCAGCATATAGCGCAGGGGATCACCATGATGACCGTTTTCATAGTAAGTTCGATAGGGCTTATTTTCGGGGGAGGGCTTATTTTAGCAGAATATTAAAGAGTATGTGGGTGTCTTATTTTCAGGATAGGTCTTATTATCGGGGAAACACGGTAGCTATGTGACCTTTGGAAAATCAATTAATTCTCAAATAGTTTTTTTTTCACCTGTATGTAGAGGGAGAGGGATAAAACAATCTCTCAGATCTCCTTCAGCTCTAAAATTCTGATTCTGTTTTCTTTTTATCTCTCTAATTCTGTGTCCTTTATAGAGATCTGGGGATGAAGAGAGCCTTTGCTAACCTTTGAAGGTAATATGTATAAGACCTTTAGTATCAACCAGATTTTCACTTAAATGAAATGATAATAATGACAATTGGCATTTATATAGTACTTTAATGTTTGTTACATGCATGATTGTTTAACTCTCTGCAGAAGATTAAGTATCTTCTTGTAATTCTTGGGCTTTGTCAAAAGCACTATGAATCTTCATTCTCATGCTTTTTGTCCCACATTCTAAAGATATTCTATTTTATTTAATTTCTGAGACAAGAGTAATATGATAGTTATAGGGATAGAGACTGGACTTGCACTTTCACTGACAGGCAGAAATCCTAAGTGAGGAGACTACCAATCTACTATTTTAGGTTGGCATTTTCTCTAGAAACCAGAGTCTTAGAGAATTGACTAGAACCCTAGAACTTTGTGACTTACACAGATCCACATAGTATCAAGATGGAACTTGAACCCAGGTTTTTCTAGGTATGTTACCAGTATTCTCTCCATTAGACCATGCTGCTTCCCCTGTTTGATTCACCTGAAAGCAAAAGAATAAAAATGAAAAGAGGGGAAGGAGGGGAAATCACTTTCATATCCCATTGTTTACCCCTGCAGATTATTGGATTGTTCAAGGCACCAGAGTTCAGTTTCCAGAGAGATGTCATCCTGTTCTTAGAATGATGTTCTGAGGCCTCCAAAGGTTAATTCATCTCTTCAAATGTAAGCCATTTACTCCTGGAGATGTTACTAAAGGATTTTAATACCACCAGACAAAAGATAAAAATTTAAATATTAATATTTTAAAACTATATTTGCCATATGAGTTTGTTTTTAGTGGATTCCTCCAGAATTGCACTATAAACAAAAGAAAATACTAATTATTATGTACATTATACATGAGGACACTATCTATGCTATTGTGTGCTATCATTTTATGATTCAGCTGGTCACTTATGTACTAGACCCCCTACAGAAAGACCATTCTGTTTTATCAGGCTATAATCTCAGCATTCATTCAGTCAGTCAATCATTCATCACTCATTCAGAAAACATTTATTAGGTGGCTATTTGTATGAATACAGGCCATGTTTTCAATGGAACCTGAAACATTTGCATAAGATGCTTCTAATTGGTGGAGAGAATGTTGACATGACCCTGTGTAACTGATAAAGGGATGGAATTGGAGTGAATGCTTTGGAGAGAAGAAATCTTTCATATGACACTTTTAGTTCTGGGGAAGAAAAAGACTGAAAGACTATTGTAAGCATATAGGGGAAGCCTAATCCTCAATGTGTCTTTGATTTCCAGCAGGCCTTCCCAAATGATATGGGGTATTTGTCTTTGTAAAATACCTTGCACTAGCTGTAAGATGCTGGGCAATTCACATCACCCAACCAAACCTCAGCTTCCTCTGGTGCGGGGGGTCCATCTGCTGCAGGGGGTCTGGGGGTTGAGCAGGAGGAATAGGGCGAAGTCAAAGGAAGACAGGATGTTTGAGTGAGGAACTGATGGGAGTGATGCTCCCACTTCTCTCAGGCTCCTTCAGGCTTTATTTTTATTTTATATCATGATCATATATTTTTCTTTAGGTCAACATAGTCTTCAGACATGTGTCTGACTTATTAACCTTTATATGTTACTACATTTGACATTTAATATTTGAATAAGTTTTTTTATGGTTAAGTGTTAATTATTGATTACATTACACGAAGCCAATAATGAAAAGGTAAATGTTATGCAAGGTTAAATGTCAGTGAATTTTGTTAGTTTACTTATGTCTTCTTTGTCAATTCTATGGATTGTTTGATTCCTCTATTTCCCTAATTTAGTATACATAGGCATTTAGGGCAATTCCTAGTTGTACTTTAACCATCTTTTGGTTCCTAGATATACTGATCTCTTCTGAGTCTAAGTTGGTTAAATAACATTATTTCTTGGATCTTTGGATTCTCTCCGATAGTGACAATGCTTTCCATAGAGTTCTCTCCTTTATCATTTGTCTCAGTGAGAGATTAGTTTTATTAGGACAAAATGTGCATGTGGAATCATTTCTAGTTAACTTGCCCAAATTCCCCTTGTCATCAGATTTTTTAAAAATAATGTTTGTGCTGTGATCAAGCCAATTATAAATAATATAGCAAACAATAGTCCACTAATGAGAATCATAGAAGGAAATGTTCCTGCATGAGTGTTGTGCACATTCGATCTCAGTGCTGGGCTTTGCCAATCAGTTTAAAGATTGCAGCTTCCAGCACACTGGGAGGGACTTATCCAAGATAATATAACCAGTGACATGAAAATCTAACTTTTATTTTGGCTTTATTTTGGGCTTGGCACTGAAGGGAGACACTGAGTTTAGATAAGGCCTGGATCTCAGCTTGATGGAACTTAAAATCGCTTAAGGATTTATAACACAAATATAAATTATTGCAATAGTCAATATTTATTACATGATAAAGTGTTACTATGGAGAAAAACAAAGCTCTATGTGTAAACAAAAGGAGGTAGGGATAAATCACTTCAGAGGGATAAATCACTTAAGAGTTTGCAATTATTTCTGTTTCTGATTTTTTAAGGTTTCTATAGATGTCACACCAGAAAGTCCACTTTCAACATAACTGAGAAATGTGGCTAACCCAGACTGCAGCTGAAATCTTTATGAAATGATCTTTACTAAGAAGAAACATTCAGGTCATCTGGAGAAAATACTCATTGCACAATTATTCACAGGACAAGAGAAATGGCAACATTTTCAGCTGAACTTCCAAAATCAAAGGCAAGCTATTCAATATTGCCGAATTACTTTTTCCATATACACATTTAATAAATAAATAAACATAGAAGTGAGTTTAAGCCAGATATATGTTTTATTTGTTAGAAAATATTAAAATTCATGTAATTGCCAAATAATAATAGCATATCTCTATAATGCTTTTATATATAAATATATATATATACATATGTCAAAAACCTTTTTTATTATCACTTTAATTCCCAAATAGACTCCTCTATATTCCCCTATATAAGCTATTTCTTGGAAAGGAAGCTGGATTTGCATTTAGAGGATTCAGAATTTAAATATTAGGTCTGCCACTAACCTTTGTGACTTTGGGACTACTTCTAAAGTCTATAGCCATTGAAGCAAAGAATAAAAAGGGAAAGGAGAAACAGTTAATCAAAACTAATCAAGGAGCCAAATATATGTGCATGTATTTATGTTTGCATAAATAAATATGTGCATGTGTGCATATTGTTCTGCACTCACAGACTTCTTTCTGTCCTTTCTTTTGTACAGAAGGAAGATTTTCTTCTTTTTTCATTCAGAGCCAGGCTTATTAATTATAATTCCATTATAGTGTGTATACATATATACAATATAGTACTATATAGTCTAGAAATATGTAAATATGGTATGCACATATACTATAAACAATAATATATAATATATACACTATAATATGATTATAATTGTGTTTCATCCTTCATAGTTCTTTCAATTTCCATTTAAATCTTACCATGCTTCTCCATTTTTCTTAATAATCCTTATGACACAATAATATTCAGTAACATAGGCCATATTGCCAGCAAAATACCTTCAAAACACTGTATCCTCTCTGCTTATTCCTCAAAAAGCCCTCTTAAGGACTTGAGTAGGGAAATGTTTTGTGCCAAGTTATCCTATCAGAAAGAAAGTAGTATTTGTTCCTTCAGAATGCATTTTGCATTGGAATTTGAGCTACTAATAGCAATTTGTTTATCTACTTACTGTACCTGCAATAATAGTATTATATTGCCAGTGGGGACTAGCTTGATCTTGGAAATAGCAGCATGACGATATTAGAGTTTAAGGTGACCCTCAATATGTTGAAAGTCCAGACCAGTACTGTGAGGTATCTCAAAAGAATTTGCAGGCTCGGACCCATCTGCAAGTCAAAGGACAAAACTTATTATCTATAACACCAATTAAAACTGCTAAATTCCAAAAGAAGTTAGCAAAGAACCAGTAGGAAGATATATTTATAGGGAAAAGTTGAGAGACCTAATGTCACTGATAGGATAATTTTATGACATAGGTGAAGTTGAGAAGTAGTCTGGTTCTGATTTTGTGCACAGGTATAGTATCCATAGTTCGTGGGGCAGACCCGGATGGGGAGAAAGGGGTAGAGAAAACATTCCAAGGATGTGTTTTTAGGCCTGAAATGTCATTAGATCAAGATGCAGACACCCAATTTTGTTCTACATCTGCATTAACTTTAAATATCTCATTATTGATGCTCATTAGTTTCAGAAACCCTATTATCACAGACCAACAGACTGTAATCTAGCAACCAACAATATTTGTTAGAATATTTGTTAGAATAGAATAAATTGAGGCAGAATAGCCTAAGGGAAGAAATGTTTCATATTTCATTACATCACTCCCAGGGCCAGGTGGTCTTGGGGTTATTGTAATAACCTTCTTCCTAAGGGCTGCACCACATCAATGACATTTTGAGTGAAGTCCTTAGGAAGGAGCTCAACTTGTAGCCATCTTGGCTTAGAGTGGGCAGAAGGTAGAGCTGAGGTGGAAAACTGGGTAGAAGATCCCAAAGCTAGAAAACATTTTGTTATCTGCAGTCCCTCACCATAGATCTGGCCAAAAAGACTACTACATTTTTGTGTTACAATTTGTTCCTAATCATTGTTTCCAATTCTTTACTATTATAAAAATTATAGCGATAAAGATTTGTAGGTATATGGGACTTCTTCATGGGTCAATGCAAATACTTTTTGACAAAAGCACTCAAAAAATGAAGAAAATGAGGTTCACAGAGGCAATGTGGTGACTTGATTAAGGTCACATGGAAACTGGGAGAGTTGATACTTAAATTCAAATCCTCTAAGTTCCAGTGAAATCACTAGGCCTCTCTAGAGTGGTAAAGGAAAATTTCCAAAAGAAAAAAAAATGATTAAGATTTACAAACTGTTTTACAAAAAAAAAATAACTTATTATATATTCAAAAGAAATCTGTGAAGTAAATCACACTAGTGCTATTATCCCCAATGTGCCAGTGAACTAGGAAATCTAAACAGTTTAGATCTAATTACAAACCACCTACCTCAACTATCTAATTTTATAGGTGAGGAAACTGAGAATAAGAAATGAAGTGGTTAGTCCCATTTTACTGAGTAAATAAGGAGCAGAAACAAAATTTGAATTCAGGTTTTCTCACTCTCAATTACAACTTTTTTTTTTTCCTTTTACATCTCAAAGAGATCGAAGATCATTCCACAGTCAGACAAACAAAGACAATCTATCTTCTCCTTGACTTTAAAATTAACTGAAGTGAAAATAAGAATTAGGTAAAGATTTAAAAAACAAGATAGTAGTTAATTTGGTATTTATTGAATAAAAGAATGATTTATGTTGTTGTACAAGGTAGGCAACATAATTGGACTAGAAATCAGAAGATTTGGTTCCAGTTTCCTCTCAGTCACTAGAAACAGAGATGATGTGAAGCCAGAACCCTTTATCAGCTGATCCAGCCTCTATTGTCAGTAACTCTAATCCATCCATCCTATCCAACCTTGGAAACTGTCTTGATTAGCACATATATACAAATCTGGGGCCTAGGCCTTACTTGGTTGAGCCCTTGAGCTATTTCATGGAATAAATGGCAAATCTTTATTACGTGTGATAAATAGCTCATCATGATTTCTTCATGTGAATCACTGTTTTCCCATAGTCTAAAACTATATTCTCTAAATCTCCTAAAGCGCGACAGAGAAGGCCATAGAGACAGAGACAGAAATGAAGACAGAGGTGTACAGAGACAAAGAGATAAAGACCAGAAGATGGAAACAGAGACAAAGAGACAGAAGCAAACACAGATGAGAGAGAAAAGAATTTATTAAGCTTACTCTGTGTTAGCACTAAGATAACCTATGAAGATACAAATAAAAGTAATCAAGCTAGTTTCTGCCTTAAGGGAGCTTACATATAAATGAGAGAAGACAACACATAAAAGGAAAAAATTAAGAAATTAGAGAGGTAGGTATGTGGGGGAGCATAGGCATACAGAAAGTAGTAAGATCAAGGTAGCCTAATTCTGGCAAAATAAAGAGAGTAGAACAATGCAGAGGGACTATAAACAGAGGCAGACCACCTAGAGGTTTTGGCTCCTTCATTTTGCAGTTAAGGAAACAGAAATCCAGAAGAGGATTAAGTGAATTGTGTGGATCAAACAATTAAGTAAACCAGACCCTTAAAATTCTCAATCCTGCATTGCTTCCATTGTTCCACAATATTTCCTAGATAATATATGACAGATTCAGCTTTCAAACCATATCATGTAACTTCAAATCCAGTCCTCTTCCCATTGCACTATACTAGACTGCAGTTCCTCCATCTGCAAAACGAATGTATTGAACCAAAGGATCGTTCCCTCCAGTTCTGCTGATCTTTGTTTTAACTGATGGATGGTTCAGTTTTTGTCCAGGTGGTGATTTTCTCAAGAACCACAAGATGGCATTGTCTACTATGGGACTATGTTCAATTTCCAGTAAAAATCTACAGCCCAGACTGTAGATTTTAGTTTCTAGATTTTCTATCTCCTATTACCATAAAATTATATTTAAAATATATAAACTATATTTCTATGCAAACATTCCTGTGAATTAAAAAAAATAAGTTTGAAGGAATTGATTTGGGGTAGTCACTGGAGATCCTAAATGCTGTCACATAAATGTGAGTCCTAGATGAGCAAGAAGGTTGGAATATCCCCCACACTACAAAGGAACATGGGGATTTTTTCCACTATCCAATTGTCAGCAGATTAAGTAAAGTTAACACTAGTTCTGAATAACCAAGGTAAAGGGGACAACCTAGTGCAGCATTATCATTTTAATAGAGGCCCACGAAGGTAAAGTGACTTCTCCAAAGGTGTGTGGGGGTGGGTGTATGGATGTGTTCATGACTTCACCAAAGTTGCCACAAATTCAATTCCATTTTGTGGTGATCTGGGAAAGTTTTGGAACAAGAAGTCACTTATCCCTTCTAGTCTGGATTTGAAAATTGTACTCATGCATTTGAAAACTTTATTTTTGTGTAATTTTTACTGATTATTGAATTTTGAATATTTCTCATTCAATTTGACATGCAATATACATTTCTGAAAGCCTAAGAAAGCAGAATTTTCTGAAATTAAATATATGACTTCATTTTTAAAAATCATATTATAAAATGTCTCATATTATACCTCTTAACACTTCCTGTCAATCTGCCTACATAACAGGTACCTAACTTATCTCTAGTTCTAAGTCTGACCAGAACACAGTATCACCCTTCATCTCCCAGAATCTTTAGCACCTAATAATGTCTTTGACATAATAGGAATTTAATAAATGCATGTTGAATTGAGTTAAATTAAGCCCGATCAAGATTTGGAGACAATAGTAAATCATTTGGAATGCTACTGACAGCAAAACAAAGGCAAAGACAATTAAATGTATCTATATTTATATATAGAGAGATATAAATATATCTATAAAGTTGGGTACAACTGAAAAATGATTGAACATCTATCGGTATTTATGTAAACATTATATGCAGACAGGTATGTGTGCATATGTTTATACATATTATTTTTCTAGACCTGTGATTTCATTGATGTGGGGAAATCCCCCCAAGTGAATTCCTTCCTCTGGTAAAGATCAGCAATACCTCTGCAATTTATAACCTTATAGAGATGCCTGGGACATTTAATGAAAGGTAAAATGATTTGAACAAGATCAGGTAGCTAGTAATGGTAAAGACTTGATTTAAATTCAGAGAGAAAATCTTGTCTCCCAAATTGTCTCTCTGTCTACAATACAAGTTCTATCCAGGTCAGACAGAAACAGAGGGCTTTAAACCAGTTGTACTTAAGAATCCCTACTGGTCTTATATCAACTAAAGGACTACCCATTAATATTATTTATGTTCTATTATATTTTTATTTGTTTTGTTTACTATTTTCCATTTATACTTTAATCTGGTTCAGTTTGCACTGGGGTGGTTGGGGAAAGTGACTTGGCCATGTGTTTGAGACCTCTATACCACATAACTTTTTGTTTAAATATACATTTTCTTAAATGCCAGAAAATCCCAAGGATATGGCACATGGCTATTTACTTTGTAATATGTCAACTTACAAGTAAAAATAAAGGCTCTAAGCTTCCTATGGAAAGCACAGGAAGGACACAATACCAACTTTGGGTCAGGGCATTATGGGCCTCCTCTGATTTCCACATACCAAATTCACATATTTCATGCTTTGGATATAAAGAGATGATTAGACTTTATATACACTAAACAGATGCTTCAATTAAATAAGTACTCAAATAAGTAACTCTATTTCTACCCCTATCAGTGTGATGGATCATAGTGACCAAGCTCCTTATTGGACAGAGACTAGGGCAGCTGTGCCTGCCTAGAATTGCCATATTAGTTTTTCAATCACATAAGTTCTTTTGTTAATATCTCACACACAAACTCTATTCCGTGGTTGGCCTTCCCTAATACAAGACAAAATTATTGATCTAGAGTTGGTAGGTACCTCAAACGTCACATTGTCCAACTCCCTTATTTTGAGATATGGAAAAGGAAGGAAGAGAAAGTGATTTGCCTTATGTCACAAAGGTAATCATCGTACAGTGAGGAAAAAGAAAACCCACTAACTGGAGTCATCATGCACCCAATCCTGCCTTCTTAGCTTATATTATAAATTATATATTATATTATATATTATAAATTAAATTATATATTATATTATAAATTCTTAGCTTCAGAACCTCAGGGTAAGATACTTACATCCCCCAAAGTTCAATTTTCTTATCATCAAAATCAGAAATTGGAACTAGCCACACATCTTTCTAGTTATAGATCTAATATCAGAAGTAACAAGGCCAGACCCTTTTCCACTATTATTCATTAATTTTGATTGTGTCTGACTCTTATTTGGAGTTTTCTTAGTAATGATAATAGAGTAGTTTGCCATTTCTTTCTCTAGATCATTTTACAAATGAAGAAACTAAGGCAGAGTCAAGTGACTTATCCAAGGTCACATAACTAATGTAGATGTCGAAGAATAAATTTGAATTTAGGTCTTCCTGACTTCAGGTCCACAATTCTATTCACTGAACCTTGTGATCATGGTTTTTTTTTTCCTTTAGCCCTCCACAATAGAATTTGCCTAGTCATCATCAAAAATAAAAAGTCCTTTTTTTTTTTTTTTTTTTTTTTTTTGGGCCATGTCCTTTATTTTGCATATTTATTCCACTACCATCATGTCAGAGAGTGGATTATCATCAATCTTCCAGAATCATAATTGATCAATTCTTTGAACAGAGATCCTAAGTTTTCTCTCTCAGTCTTGGACAAACACTACAAATACGTTGAACAAGGAATTAAAATACAAAATTTTTTAGGAACTAAAATATAAAATTTTGGGGTTTGGGGGAAGCTAAGTTATGCAGTGGATAGAGCACCAACCCTGAAATCAGGAGGACCTGAATTCAAATCTTCTCTCAGACACTTAACACTTCCTAGTTGTGTGACCCTGAGCAAGTCTCTTAACCCCAATTGCCTCAGAGGAGAAAAAAGGTTTTTTTTTTTTTTGTTTGTTTTTGTTTGTTTGTTTTTAATTAAGAAGCATTTATTTCCTTTCTCACTCCCTCTGGTAAACAAACAACTCGTAACAAAAATTCAAAGTCAAGAATAACAAATTCTCATATTTACCATGCCCCCAAATATTTCATTCATATTTATTCCATCATCATACTGTCTAAAAATTGATAATACTCATCATCATTCTTCTGAAATCATAGTTGAAAACTGTTTTGAACAGAGTTCTTAAGTTTTGCTTCTTAGCTTATATCTTAGACACTACATTAACTGAGTCCTGAATTTAAGAGAAGGAAAATATTCTATATTGCTCTTGATAAAAAGCTATAAAATTTTCAAATAAGAAGCATTCATTTTCTCTTCTTCCCAAGCCCTCCTTCCCTGTCCCTGAAAAAGCAACAAACAAATCTTATAACAAACATTAAATAATCAATTTTCACTGATTATTTTCATATTTTATATATTCAAAAATGTGTATCTGGTTCTGCATATTTAGTCCACCATCACTTAATCAGGAAATAAATAACATTCATCATCTTTGCAAGGTATCTAGGTGGCACACTGGATAGAGTGCTAAGCCTGGAGTCAAGAAGATCTGGTTTCAAGTCCAGCCTTAGACACGTACTAGTTGTGTGTAACTCTGAGCAAGTCACTTAACCCTGTTTGTCTCAGTTTTCTTATCTAAAAATGAGCTGAAGAATGAAATGGCAAACCAATTCTATATCTTTGCCAAGAAAACCTTAAATATGGTAATGAAGAGTTGAAGAAATAAGAATCACAACTCAATATATTAATGGAATGTCTATAATTAAAAAAAATCATTGATTATAAACAGCTTCTTCAAACAGTATTGCAAAACATCTATAAAAGCATGCATTATATGCTATTTCCAGTGTGAACAAATCCTCTACTTTATGCCATTTTTGTGGTTGTTGGAGGGAAGGGATTTGAACTGGGTCTTTCATTTCATAGGTAAGAATTTCCTATTGTGGGGGCAGCCATTTGGTGCAATGAATAGAATTTGTCCATAGAGTCAGGAGAATTTGAGTTAAAGTGTAACCCCAGATATTTAATTCATACTAGCTGTGCGACCCTGTGCAAGTCACTTAACTGCAATTACCTCATGAAAGAAAGGAAGGAAGGAAGGAAGGAAGGAAGGAAGGAAGGAAGGAAGGAAGGAAGGAAGGAAGGAAGGAAGGGAGAGAGAGAAAGAGAGAGAGAGAGACAGAGGAAGGAAGGAAGGAAGGAAGGAAGGAAGGAAGGAAGGAAGGAAGGAAGGAAGGAAGGAAGGAAGGAAGGAAGGAAGGAAGGAAGGAAGGAAGGAAGGAAGGAAGGAAGGAAGAAAAGAGAAAAAAATTCCTATTGTGAAAACTTTCTACAATAGCAGTTTATCAATTCACTATAATTTTTTTTACAAGAACTTAAGGAAGTTATTTGGGGATACTAAAAATAAACGTAGCCCTACATCCAGTATATAATGGAGGTGAGACCTAAATTGAGACTTTTTGGCCCCAAGACTGGGCTTTATCATATATATCATGTTGTCACCCTCATTCTGTAAAATATAGCAAATGAATTCAAATAAATATTTACCTGGGCTAATAAGGTTGCTAAATGAGTGCTTGAAATTTATCTTCCTGTATTTCTGGGAAATGTTATTAACTATCAGAGGATGAATCAATAACATAATTCGTGCTGGATTTTATTAACATTTGCTGGAATTTTTAAAATCTTCCTCCTATTAGCAGGGATGAAATCCCAAGTGCTACATGGAGCCCAAGCTCCAAACTCCTTACAAGTTGGCAAAACTTCTATCTTCTCATGCAGTGTCAGCTACTCATGAAACCATTATCCAAGAAAAATATAGAGGAGTTTCTTATATGTCCAACTACACATTTGTAGAAGCAAATATAATTGGTGTCTCTGGTATCCAAAGCATGGCAAGATGGACAGATAAGAAGATTGTATAACTCAAGTGCTAAAATAATCAGGGTTGATTGGCTGCTGTCCTACCTTATCTCTCTTTATTTTTATTTTTTTGCTGAGGCAATTGAGGTTAAATGACTTGCACAAACAGTAAGTGTCTGAGACCAGATTTGAACTCAGATCCTCTTGACTTCAGAGATTGTAATCCACTGTGCCCATGTACCTGCCCCTGTCCTACCTTCTCAAAGAGAAACAAAATGGCATCATTACATTGGAGCCAAATGATCAGACCAATAAGAGCTCAGAAGACTCTACCATAAATCAGGAACATTTGGAGTGAAGATGTCTAAATCTGCAAATCTTACATTTCTTGTGAGCTACTACAATTTTGATTCAATCATAGAACTACAGCAATTTCTTTGATGCAAGCATACTATACTGGGTGATCCTTTGCCAGGATCTACCCATATCAGGTAATGAATTTCAAAGTTCATCAGACAGCCTTGAAAATGTTCTTATATAATTGGGAAAACATTTTTACAGTTAAAGGTTCTGATAAAGGCCTCATCTCCAAAATATACAGATAATTGACTTTAATTTATAAGAAATCAAGCCATTCTCCAATTTATAGTCAAAGGATATGAACAGACAATTTTCAGATGATGAAATTAAAACTATTTCCACTCATATGAAAGAGTGTTCCAAATCACTATTGATCAGAGAAATGCAAATTAAGACAATGCTGAGATATCATTACACACCTGTCAGATTGGCTAAGATGACAGGAACAAATACTGATGAATGTTGGAGGGGATGTGGGAAAACTGGGACACTAATACATTATTGGTGGAGTTGTGAAAGAATCCAACCATTCTGGAGAGCAATCTGGAATTATGCTCAAAAAGTTATCAAAATGTGCATACCCTTTGACCCAGCAGTGCTACTACTGGGCTTATATCCCAAGGAAATACTAAAGAAGGGAAAGGGACCTGTATGTGCCAAAATGTTTGTGGCAGCTCTTTTCATAGTGGCTAGAAACTGGAAAATGAATGGATTTCCATCAATTGGAGAATGGTTGGGTAAATTATGGTATATGAATGTTATGGAATATTATTGTTCTGTAAGAAATGACCAACAGGAGGAATACAGAGAGGCTTGGAGAGACTTGCATCAACTGATGCTGAGTGAAACGAGCAGAACTAGGGGATCATTATACACTTCAACAATGATACTGTATGAGGATGTATTCTGATGAAAGTGGATATCTTCAACATAGAGAAGAGCTAATCCAATTCCAATTGATTAATGATGGACAGAATCAGCTACACCCAGAAAAGGAACACTGGGAAATGAGTGTAAACTGTGAGCATTGTTTTGTTTTGTTTTGTTTTGTTTTGTTTCTCTTCCCAGATTATTTTTACCTTGTGAATACAATCCTTCCTTTGCAACAACAACAACAAAATTCGGTTCTGCACATATATATTGTACCTAGGATATACTATAAGATATTTAATATGTATGGGAATGCCTGCCATCTAGGGGAGGGGGTGGAGGGAAGGAGGGGAAAAATTCGGAATAAAAGGGAGTACAAGGGATAATGTTATAAAAAAAATTACCTATGCATATGTAATGTCAAAGAAAATGTTATAAAAAAAAACAAAATAAAACAAAAAAAAAAAAAAAAAAGAAGAAGAAGAAAATGTTCTTGTATCACTTCTGTCCTCTATATGAGTACTTGTCTCGTGTGAATTTTCTGTAAAATAATCTTTAAGGCAAAATGAAGTTTGGAAGAGTTGGGTTTTTTTGTTTGTTTGTTTGTTTTGTTTTTTGTTTTGTTTTGTTTTTCCTGAGGTTGGGGTTAAGTGAGTTGCCCAGGGTCACACAGCTAGGAAGTGTTAAGTGTCTGAGACTAGATTTGTACTGGGGTCCTCCTGAAATTCAAGGCTGGTGCTCTATCCACTGCACCACCTAGCTGTCCCCTTTTGGAAGAGTTTTTAAAGAATTTTTAAAAATAAGAGAATTAGAGAAAAAATTGGAGAGGAAGGGAAAATGAGCATATTACAAGAGAATCATGAAAAAGCTATAATAGTATGGCAAAAGATATACAAAAATTGACTGAAGAAAATAACACCTTAAAAAATAAAATCAACTAAATGGAAAAGGAAGTATAAAAGCTCACTGAAAAAAACAATTCCTTAAAAATTAGAATTGAACAAGTAAAAACTAATAATTCTATGAGGCATCAGAATATGATAAAACAAAATAAAAAAATTAATGAAGAAGAAAATATGAAATTTCTCATTGGAAAAACAACTGACCTAGGAAAATAGATCCAGGAGAAATATTATAAGAATTATTAGATTACTGGGAAGCCATGATTTAAAAAATAACCTTGGAAAACATCTTTTAAGAAAATATCACCTAGAAAAAATAACAACAAAGTTCATCTGGAAGAACAAAAGATCAAAAATTTCAGGAGGATTGATAAAAAAAAAAAAAGTGTCAATGAAGGTGGCCTAGCTGTCCCAGACCTAAAACTATATTATAAAGCAGCAGTCATCCAAACAATTTGATACTGGCCAAGAAATAGAATAATGGATCAGTAGAATAGGTTAGGATCACAGGACAAAATAATAAATAACTATAACAATTGTAGTGTTTGAAAAATCCAAGGACCCCAGTTTTTGGGATAAGAACTCACTATTAGACAAAAACTGCTGGGAAAATTGAAAACTAATATGTAAGAAGGTAGGCATTGGCCATACATAACACTAAATGCCAAGATAAAGTCAAAATGGGTTCATGATTTAGACATAAAGAGTGATATTATAAGCAAATTAGAAGAATATAGGATAGTTCTCTGGAGAAGGAAGGAATATGTGCCCAAAGAAGAACTGGAACTAATAATTGAACACCAAATAGATAATTTTGATTATATTAACTTAAAAAGTTTTTGTGAAAATAAAACTAATGCAGTCAAGATTAGAAGGGAAGCAATAAATTTGGAGAACATTTTTATATTTAAGGGTTCTGAGAATAGCCTAATTTCTAAAATATGTAGGAATTTACTCAAATTTATAAGAATTCAAGCTATTTGCCAATTGATAAATGGTCAAAGGATACGAACAGACAATTTTCTTTTTCTTTTTTTTAAAGATTTTTAATAGTTTTTATTTACCACATATATGCATGGGTAATTTCATAACATTGACAATAGCCAAACCTTTTGTTCTAATTTTCCCCCTCCTCCCTCCCTTCCAGATGGAAGGTTGACCATGCATGTTCAATATGTTAAAGTATAAATTAAATACAATATATGTATACATCTCCAAATAGTTATTTTGCTATACAAAAAGAATCAGACTTCGAAATAGTGTACAATTAGCCTGTGAAGGAAATCCAAAATGCAAGTGGACAAAATTAGAGGGATGGGAATTCCATGCAGTGGTTCATAGTCATCTCCCAGAGTTCTCCCGTTGGGTGTAGCTGGTTCACTTCATTACTGCTCTATTGGAACTGAACAGACCATTTTCAAATGAAAAAATTAAAACCATTTCTAATCATATGAAAAGGTGCTCCAAATCACTATTGATCAGAGAAATGCAAATTAAGACAATTTCTGAAGTACCACTACAAAGCTCTCTGATTGGCTAAGATGACAGGAAAAGATAATGATGAATGTTGGAGGGCATGTAGGAAAACTAGGACATTAATACATTGTTGGTGGAACTGTGAACGGATCTAACCATTCTGGAGAGCAATCTGGAACTATGCTCAAACTGGGGCAGCTAGGTAGTTTAGTGGATAGAGTACCAGCCTTGAAGTAAGGAGGACCTGAGTTCAAATTTGGCCTCAGACATTTAACCCCAATTTCCTCTGGGGGAAAAAAAGTTATCAAATTGTGCAAACCCTCTGATCCAGGAGTGTTTCTATTGGGCCTATATCCCAAAGAGATCTTACAGGAAGGAAAGGGACCCGCATGTACAAAAATGTTTTTGGCAGGCCTTTACATGGTGGTAAGGAACTGGAAACTGAGTAGATGCCCATGAGTTGAAGTAGGGCTAAATAAGTTATGGTATATGAATGTTATGGAATATTATTGTTTTATAAGAAACAATCAGGAAGATGATTTTATAGAGGCCAGGAGAGACTTACATGAGCTGATACTAAGTGAAATGAGCATAACCAGGAGATCATTGTACATGGCAACATCAATATTATACAACAATCAGTTCTGATGGACGTGACTCTTTCCAACAATGAGATGACTGATGCTAGTTCCAATGATCTTGTGATGAAAAGAGCCATCTACACCCAAAGAAAGAACTGTGGGAACTGAATGTGAATCACAACATAACATTCTCACTCGTTTTGTTGTTGTTCGCTGGCCTTTTGTTTTCTTACTCATTTTCTTTCCTTTTTGATCTGATTTTTTGGTACAACAAGAGTATTGTATAATATGTTTACACATATTGGATTTAATATATATTTTAACATGTATAACATATATTGGATTGCTTGTCATCTGGGTGAGGGGGTGAGGGAGTGGGGAGGAGGGGGAATCTGAAACACAAGGCTATGCAAGGCTCAGTGTTGAAAAATTATCCATGTATATGTTTTGAAAATAAAAAGCTTTTTAAAAACAGAGAAAGAAGGCCTTTTACTAAATATAATTTATGAAAAAAAATTCTCCTCCCCAAAAATGGATGTTTTAAAGAAAATAAATAACCTTGGCTTCTGTGTTTATGTAAAAAAATAAATAAAGAAAAATAAAGAAAATACCAAACAAAACTGCCTTGATAATATTAGAACCAAATAGCAAAATAGAAGTTGAAAAAATCCACCAATCACCATCTGAAGGGAATGCCAAAATGAAAACTCCCAGAAACATCATACTCAAATTTCAGAACTCATTGATCAATGTTCCATGGAATTTAAAATGATATCTTCAGGAATAAACATCTATTTTAAAATATAGTGTGTGTGTGTGTGTATGTGTGTATATATATGTATATATATACACACACATACACATATATATGTTTGTATTTGGGTATAATTATATGTTTTGTAGGTGACTATTTTATATATATATATATATATATATATATACATATATATATATACACACTTGAACATATATACATATACACATACTCATGTACATACACACAGAGAGCAATAAGTCAAGATTAAAAATATCTGTTTAAGGCTACCCTGAGGTTTATGAGGTATCCAAGGATGTCCATTTGGAAAAATACTAAAGAAGATTAAGGCAGAAGAGCCAGGATCAGATGAGATAATGGCTGTAAAAAGCACTTTGCTAACCCGAAAAGGCTATATAAATGTCAGCTTTACTTATTATTTTGTCAGAAAGCAGTAGTGGCAGTAATTGACAAGTATGGCTACTATGTCAATACCCTTGAAAATGTTCCTCATTCATACACATTTAATTGTTTTTATTTTAGATTTTATAGCCATGCTTTTTATGATTGTCAATCATACATTCTAGTGAATAATTAAAGGTTTAAACTACATTAAGCTACCTTAAAATTATTTTGTAAGACTCTTCAGAATTTAGAACTTGGTTGTATGTGTGTGTGTGAAGAGAAACAGACAAAGACAGAGAGAGACTGAAAAACAGAGACAAAGAAACAGAGACAGAAGAGACAAAGAGAAAGAGACAGATTCAGAGAGGAAGAGAGAGACAGAGAGGAAAGGAGAGAGAGGAACAGAGAGAGGGGAGAGGAAGAGAGAGACAGAGAGGAAAGGAGAGAGAGGAACAGAGAGAGGGGAGAGGAAGAGAGAGACAGAGAGGAAAGGAGAGAGAGGAACAGAGAGAGGGGAGAGAAAGAGAGAAACAGAGAGAAGGAGGAAGAGAAGGAAGGATGGAAAGAGAGAGAGAGAGAGAGAAAGTTAGAGAGAATGTGTTTTAATCCAATATTATAAATGGATATTAACTTTCTATGCCATATATTTAAACATGATGATAATAAGCAGTTAGGTGGCAAAGAGCTCGGGGCCTGGAATCAGGAAAACCTGAATTTAAATTTGTCCTCAGACATGTTTAGATTATGACCCTGGTCAAGTCATTTAACCTTATTTGCCTCAGTTTCCTCATTTGCCAAATGAGCTGGATCGGGAAATAGGAAAACACTCCAATATCTTTGCAAAATCACAAAGACATGGATATGACTCAACAACAACAACAACAAAGACCCTCTACATTCAAAAAGTCTCCATTATTATACCTCAGTTGGATTCTTCTCTGTTTCTATTAACTCTCTGTTACAAAATGAATAATATTGCAATATATAAAGAAAACTTTACCAAAGATATGAGTGATGAAACAAGGCATTTACATTTTCCCCCAGGTAAGCAATATATACATATCCATGCAGGGTGCACAAAAGATTGCTGGAGTTTTTCAAACTAATTCAAGTCTATTAATAAAAGGATATTCAATAGAATTAGAAGACATTGGAATTAATGGGCAGAGAATGAAAGTTAAAACACAGGGCTAGAAATGGTTTGTAAATTAGGACTAGGAGGCATTTTTGAGCTCATCTAGTCTAACCTTTCATTTTATAGCTGAAGAAACTTAGTTCCAGATAGATTACATTACTTATTCAAACTTATAGTGATGGCTAAGTTAATATTTGAACCTAGGCTCTTAACTCCAAACCAGAGGCCTTTACAATGTTTCATGTTTCTCCTCTCCATATTTATTAGCAAATCTTCATTGAGTTTAATTTAATTGCTCTTTCTGTGCAACATCTGTATAGCAAATGTCCTATAAAAATAGTTACACATAAAATACAGTTCTAATGAGTGAAAAGCATTTCCTGGTTCAGGTAACTTTTAATATCATAGTAAATTTTATGACTCTAATTTAATTTTAACCATCTGAATACTGGGGGAGGATGGAATATATCTCACTTCTGCCAAAGTTACATCCTGACATTCTTCTAATCTTAGCTGAGAACAGCTGGGAATTTCAAAATAGAGTCAACAGCAAAGGGAGATCTATTATTCTCAGGCTTCAAAGATGATGAAGATTCCATGTCTTCACAGGGGTTCTTCTGAATTTGCTATCTTGGTAGTGTGGGCTGATTTAAAAACTTGTTTGGATCCTCCTTAATATTGACTTTGAATCTTAGTCATCACTTTTAATGCTAAACCATACCACAATATTTCTATACTCCTGGGATCTATAATTGTATTAGTGTGGATATACTTTCTACTACTGGAGAATCTCATATCTTTATGGTGTAGGAAGCATTATTTGAGAGTAGCTCACTCTATGGCCACTTTGGGGCAACTTAGGTGGCCAGTGGATAAGAGCTCCAGGCCTGAAGTCAACAAGACTCCTCTTCCTGAATTCAGATCTGGTTTCAGATACTTATTTGTTAACCTTGTGCGCTAGCTGTGTGACCCTAAGCAAATTAATTGTATTTGCCTTAGTTTCTCATCTGAAAAAAGGAACTGTAAAAGGGCAATATTTTTTTCTAAGAAAAGTCCAAATGGGGCATGAAATATTGGACATGATTGCACAAAACATAGTTACCTTGGTGAGAAGCCACTTATATACACTGTTTATGGACACAACCTGTAAATAGGACCTTATATGATACTTTGTCTTTCTTTACGAAACCTGGAAGAGCTTGTTTACTACTGAATAGCCATCAAGAAGTGTAGCAGAAACTTTGCTAAAGTTAGAGGTCTTAATTTCAAATCCTATCAAGATCTACCTTGTGAATCCTTTTCCTTTGTTCATATTTTCCTAACAATCTTGTACAATAAATAGAGCAATGAATTCTAAAATGTCATTTTCATAATCATCATAATGATGTGTTTATTAAGTACCATGCTTAGGAATACAAAGAAAGGAAAAAAATAGAGTCCTTGCTCTCAAGAAATTCCAATTCCAATAGGAAAGACCACATCTGAAGAACAATGTGCATATAAAATGTACAATTATATACAGGCTAAATGGGAGATAATTTCAGAGGGAAAGTACTAACACTGGACTTCAGAACTTCAGGCAACGAATTCTATCTACTGACCACCTTGTTGCCCCAAAGTGGCTAAGGAAGTGAGCCTTTCTCAAAGGCTGCCTCCTATACCCTAAAGGTGTGAGATACGCAATGGTAGAAAGTATATTCACATTGATAAAACCACAGATCCTTGTAATATGGAAAGTAAGAGAAGAAAGTAGAACTAAGAAAGACCTTTTGAAGAAGATGGGATTTGAGGTGAATCTTGAAAAAAGCCAAAAAGTGAAGAGAAGAGCATTCCAGGCATGAAAGATGGCCAATTAAAAAATAATAATAAAGGGTAAGGAAATGGAGTGTCATGTGTAAGAAAAAGCAAAAAGGTCAGAATCACTGAATTGTAGATTAGGTACTAGGGATTAAGATGTTGAAATATTGGAAAGGACTTTAAAAGTGAGATAGAGGATTTTATATTGGTGATAATATGAAACCACTGGAATTTATTGGGTTGGAGTGGAAGATGAAGTGGTCAAACACTGAGATTTTTGGCAATGTAATAGAAGACGGACTCTAGTGGAAAGGAACTTGTAATAGGAATACTAGATAAAAGAATATTTCCATAGTCTATCTTTGGTGGCTGGATCAGAAAAAAAAAAGACATGCACCAGAGATGTGAAGAAATAGCCTTCAAATATTTGGTGATAGATTGGCCAAATGAGGTTAAAAAGAATGAGGAAAAGAGGATGACACTGATTTTGTGAACATCGGTAACTGGTAGGATGATGATGTTATAAATTATAGGAAAGCTCAGAAGAGGGAAAGGTTTGAGGAGGACAGAAATTGAGTTCTGTTTTGCAAACACTGACTTTGAGATGTCTCTAGGACATCCAATTTGAGATGTTTAATAAGCAGTTGAGATGTGAGCTTAGAAGTTAAAAATATTAAGGCTGTATAAATAGATCTGCAAATCAGCAGCATAGATATAATAATTGAATCTATGGGATCTGGTGATATCAACTGAGACAATATAGAAGGAGAAGAGATGAGGGTCTAGAACCAATCCTTACAAGACATCTACAATTAATGATCTGAGAATGACTTGGATGAAGATCCAGCAAAGAAAATGGAGAAGGAGCAGTCAGACAGGAGAATAAAGAGAGAACAAAAAACTTGCCAAATCTTACAGAAAAGAGTATTGATTTGACATCAATAGTGTCAAATTTTATAGAGAAATCAATAAGGACAAGTACTGAGGAAAAAAACCCTTAAATTTAGCAAATGAGAGATTACTTAAGAAAGGTAAGTTTCAGCTTAAAGATAAGGCCATTTTGATCCATCAGTGCCACTACTGGATCTATATCCCAAATAAATTATAAAGGAGGGAAAAGGACCTACATGTGCAAAAATGTTTGTAATAGCTCTTTTTGTGGTAGCAAAGAATTGAAAAATGAGTATAGCCCATCAAATGGGGAATGGCTGAATAAATTGTGTTATATGAAGGTAATGGAATAATTATTTTTCTATAAAAAATGATGAACAAGCTGATTTTAAAAAGGCCTAGAAAGATTTACACAAAGTGATGCTGAGTGAAACAAGCAGAACCAGGAATACATTATACACAGTAACAGCAAGAATGTGCAATAATCATCTGTGACAGATTTGGTTCTTCTCAGTGCTTCAGTGACCCAAGGCAATCCCAGCAGATTTTGGATAGAAAATGCCATCTGCATCCAGAAAAAGAACTATGGAGATTGAATGTAAATCAATACATGCTATGTTCATTTTTTCTGTTTTTTTTTTTTCTCTCCCATGGTCTTTCTCTTTTGTTCCACTGTTTCTCTCCCAATATGATTCATAAAGCAATGTGTATTAAAAATAATTTTAAAAGATAAGGCAGAAGCCACTATTCAAAAGGTTTAGAAGAAAGTGAGAATAAAGAAAGCTAAGACATTCAATCTTTGTGCATGACCTTCTCATTTAACTTAGTCAAAAAAAAAAAGGGGGAGGAGAAATATAGGATGAAAACTATCAGGAATGATAAGATGAAATAAAGAATTTTTTGAAGGACTATTTGTAGGCAGCAGGGAAGCAGCCATTAGAGAAGGAAAGATTAGAAATATCAACTTATAGAGACTACATATGCATATGTATATATATATATATGTGTGTATATATATATATGTGTGTGTATATATATATATATATATATATATACATATATTATTTATGTGTTTGTTTTAGTGGGCATGAAGGCAGTGAAGCAAATGCTGTGGAGATCTTAAAGTTTGGTCAGTTATTGAAAACATCAAAGTGTATCCTGGGACATTGCCAGTCCATAATAAGTCTTCTCTTGCCTCTGAACTTTGATTCTGACACACCAACAACATTGAGAATCAAAGAGAGTTTCTTGCAGTAGGAGGTAGATGAACTGGGTCTTAAAGAGAGGTGGGAAGTTCATGAAGAAGTGGTGAGTAGGGGTGTATTTAAAGCATGGAGAAGGGTGCAGGGAAGGCATGAAATGTCAGAGACAGAAGGTGGGATGTTATATAACAGAGAACAGACACTAAGTTTGAGCGGAATGTAGAGTATTCAATGGCAATAAGGTATAATCAATCAGCCTGGAAAGATAGATAGGAGCCAGATTGTGAAGAAATGAAAGGGGAGGCGGGGGAGAAAGGAGGAAACAGAGATAGTTGAAGAAAGGCAGAGAGATAGAGAAAGAAACAGAGAAACACACAAAGTTGCATATTAACCTGAGACAACAGGAAATCACTTGACACTTCTTGACTAGAGAAGTGATAGTCACATCTGCACCTAAAGAAATCCAGCTTGGCAGTTCTGTGGGAGATAGAAGAAACTTGGAAGTAGATAGAGGACCAATAAAAAATGACTGAAGTGGTCCAAATGAGAAATGTTGAGGATCTGTCCTAGAGAGCTGGACTGTGTGACTTGAGAAAAGGTACAAATACAAAAGAAGCAGCTGATGGAGTATGAGTGGGAGAGTGAAGAGTTGTAAATGACTCCCAGGATGTGAATGATGACGGAGAAAAGAAAAAGAAAGGGAAGCTAAAAGGAGAGTTAAGGTTAATTATGATGCATATTCAATTATGGGGGAAAGGCAGTTTATATCAAGATTTCAAATATTTTCATGAACTTTGGAAAGAAAGTATTTGTTATTGTTGTATTCAGATTATATCTAAATTCAAAACCTTTCTCCTTGAAATGATCCCAGGAGAAAAAATATATTTCATAGGAACCCTAGAGAAAAGAAAAGAAGCAAGAAGTAAGCTACATTTATTTAGCCAAGTAATTTGGATTAAGTGACTTGCCCAGAGTAATACAGCTAGTGAGTGTTAAGTATCTGAGTCTGAATTTAAACTCAGGTGCTCCTGATTCCAGAACTGCTGCTTCACCCACTGTGCCATCTTATTTCCCCTAATAAACTACATTTATTGACAATTTTTCTTATAAGACTTCTATAAGAAAGGCATTGTCCTGGACCCTAGAAGGAAAGAGGAAAACAAACATTGTATGTTTACTATATTTCAGGAACTATGCTAATGGTTTATAAATATTATCTCATTTGATTCTCATAGCAAACCTGGGAAATAGATGTTATTATTATCCTAATTTTATAGATGAGAAAACTGAGGTAGACAGAGGTTAAGTAATTTGGAAAATGTCACACAGTGTTTGAATCTGGATTTGAATTCGGGTTTACCTGATTCCAAATCTAGCACTTTATTCTAGTTGCCCCCTTGTAGCATAATTCTGAGAGAGGAAACTACTAGAATCTCATCAAAACCTTCTATGTCTTTAAACTACTTTTAATTTCATTTAAATTTGATATAATAAGCATATTATTATTATTTGGGAAGAATATAAGGCTAGACCTGAAATTCCACCAAAGTAGATAATTCTTATGTGAAAATACCTTGGCTTTCTTATTTTTGGAGGAGGGGAGTGGTGAGGGAGTCTTGGGGTTTCCTCCTTCAATGATCATGCATTTTTCCACTGGCTCAGTTATGCTGTCTACACAGATAATACCCCAAACATACTCCTAATTTTTTTTTTTCTGAACTTCAGTCCCACATTGCTAACTCTCTGCTAGACCTTCTTATGAAAATGTGCCCTTGATCTCTCAAATTCAATATGTATAAAATAGAACTTAAGATGCAATCTTTGCAAACACACCCCTCAAATTTCCTTTCTAATCACTTAAATACACAACTTTTAACTTAATCTTCCCTTTTCCTCTCCCCCACTGTCCAAAGAGTTATAAAGTCATACTCAATTCTAACTCCATAATATTTTGTGTTCTTATATTCTCCCTTGCTTCATTCAGAAGATTACTTCCCTAGTTTAGATCCTTATCACCTCTCACCTGGACCATGATAATAGCCTCCTAATTAGAGATCCTTGTTTCTAGTGTCTCTCCTTGAAAATAACATCTATGTGATTGCCAAAATAATTGTCTTAAGGAGAAAGCCATGAGATTACACCTGATTTATATCACAAATTTAGAAAGGGAAGTGATTAAAGAGACCACCAGAGTAGGGTAGGTGGCACAGTGGATAGAACTTTAGGTTCGGAATCAGGAAAACCTAAGTTCAAATTTGGCCTCAGACATTTACTACTTGTGTGACCCTGTGTAAATGAATAACTTAACCCCGTTTGAATTTTTTCATCTGAAAAATGACCTATAGAAGCATAAGGCAAATTACTCCAGTATCTTTCCCAAGAAAACCCCAAATGGGATCATGAAGAGTTTGACAAAAACAAGTGAACAACACTATAGAGACCAGTGAACAAAATCTCTTATTTTTAATAGATGAAAAGTTTAAGTAACTTGGCCATATTCAATAAGGTAGTAAGTGGCAAAGTTAAATTTTGAACCAAGGCTTTTTGACTCCTAATGGAGCATTCTTTCACCTATACCAAACTGGTTTTCTCATGACCCTTTCTCAAAAATGTTCCTTATATCTTTAAATAAAAATATGAATTCTTTAGCCTGATATGTACATTCCTCTCAAATCTGGTTTCTACTTACCTTTTTAGACCGACTACCTAACACTCACCTTCATGCAACCTTTATTTCACTCAAACTGGCCTTCTAGGTATTCCAAAACTTGGAATTTTATCTCCTGTTTCTTTTCCTTTTTCCTTCCTTCCTTCCTTTCTTCCTTCCTTCCTTCCTTTTCTTTCCTTTCTTCCTCCCCTCCTTTCCTTCCTCTTCTTTCCTTTTCTCCATTCCTTTTCTTTTACTTTCTTTTCTTTCATTTCTTTTTTTCCTTCTTTTTTCCCTCTCTTACTTCTTTCCTTCCTTTCTCCCTCCTTTTCTCCCTTCCTATTTTCCTTCTTTCTTTTCTTCCTTTCTTGGTTTCTTTTCCTTCTTCCTATACCTATAGCTAAAATACATCCTCATCACTGCCTTTAAGGATTCCTAGCTTCCTTTGAAGCATGAATTATTTTTGTTCTTTTCCAATTTTTAGTACTCTCTTACTCTATTTTCAAATTATTTTGTATTTATTCACCTTATCAGTTCTATCCTTTGCTCTCTTCTCATCCCAACCCAATAATGTTCAAGATTCTTGAAGAAAAAGCCTTGCATATACTATTTATTGGATTGGACTGAAAATAAAAGGATTAATTACCATGTTTTTGTTGTTGTCATTCTTTGATCATTTTTTCAATCACTTTACAGATGAGCTAAGTAACTTGCCCATGGTCACACAGCTAGGAAGTATCTGTAAATACAAAATAATTTGAAAATAGAGTAAGAGAGTACTAAAAATTGGAAAAGAACAAAAAGTAACTTGCCCATGGTCACACAGCTAGGAAGTATCTAAGCCAGATTTAAATCTTCCTGGCTCCAGACCCAGAGTTCTATCCACTGAAGCCACCTTACTCCTCCTATTATAGTGTTTACAAATGAGAAAATTTAGGTTCTGAGACAATAAGTGTATTGCACCAGGAAACCCAGTAACAAGGCCAAGACTCAAACTTGGCATCCCAGGCTCTAAAACACAATGATGTCAAATTCAAATAGAAATGGAATCCTGCCAGCTGCATGTTAATTTGAAAAATCACAAAATAACATCTAAACTATATCATAGTTTTACTTAATTCATTTACTATTTCCAAATTACATTTAAATCTAGTTCAAGTCCACACAAAAGTGTTATGTAATGAAACTTTGATACCTGTGTCACATACCATGGCTTCTTCTAATCATTCAGCAAATATTAAGAACTATGGAGCATTATGTTAAATATTTTTAAAATGGAGAAAATGAAAGAAAACAAAGCAAAAAATAGACAATAATAATAATATTTATGCAGTATTTATACAAAATTTACAGTATATTAGATGATGTAATGAATAGTGCTGAGTCTGAAGTCAGGAACCCCTGAGTTCAAATCAAGCTCAAATACTTACTTGCTTGTTGTGAGCCTGAGCGAATAATTTAACCCTGTTTGCCTTATTTTCTTCATCTATAAAATGAGTTGGAAAAGGAAATGACAAACTACTGTAGTAACTTTGCCCAAGAACACTCCAAATGGGATAATGAAGAGTTGGACACAGCTGAAAAACGACTGAACAATAACAACAAATTAAAATTTACAGAGAACTTCATATATATGTATATATTATCCCACTTAAATTCACAAAAGAAATCTATAAGGTAAATATTATGACTAGCCCCATTTTATTATTGAAGAAAATGAGGTTCACAGAAATTAATCACTTCCCCATCTTCAAATAGTTTCAGGGGCAGGTTTTGGATCCAGATCTTTCTGACTCAAAATCCAGAGTTCACACATCTCTATGCTATCTTAAAAGGAAATTTTATATTAAAACTACAAGAGAGAGTACACTTTGCAATTCATGTGGATCTAGTCAAATGATCCTGCAAGTTAAATTCAAAGGTTATGGAACAATTCCTACTCCTGGTCCCTTTAATGTGCTGTATGGCATATATTTCGTTCTAAAACTAAGATGGCTTTTTATTGGCTAAGTTTTGAGAATTTTGTGATATTTCTAAGGTAATTGGAGACACTTTAGGGTTTTGTACTGTTGCCAAGCCAGGATTAAGATCCACTGGCTTGGAGCCAGGGGCCATCTGCAAATGATGGAACTTTCAGCTGTCATGACATTGGGTTTGGATGCTTTGTTGAGAAGTGTGTTTCTATTCCACTGAAATAATTGGATGTTGATAACTTGTTTGTAGAGCAGCAGGAGTATTGCCTCTGTAAGGATCAGACCTCAGTTGAAAACATGCCTCTGATAC
Organism: Sminthopsis crassicaudata; assembly: GCF_048593235.1. NCBI lineage: Eukaryota > Metazoa > Chordata > Mammalia > Dasyuromorphia > Dasyuridae > Sminthopsis > Sminthopsis crassicaudata. The sequence goes on from NC_133617.1 coordinate 440,908,789, forward strand.
TAGTTATGTGACTTTGGGCAAGTCATTAACATTTCTGGGCCTGTTTTCTCATCTATAGAATGAAGGAAGAGAACAAAAGGACACCTCAGGTCTCTTTTAGTGCTAGGTCCATTATACTATGATAATGATATGGTAAGAAAGATTCATTCGAATTTTCTTTAAAATTAGGAAAGAAGGAAAGAAAGAAGAGTTTTACAAATGACATTTATTCCCCATGCCCCACTTTTCTCATGTCTCCCCCAAATATGGTTAGTGTTTTGTTCACAAAACACTTCATATCATCTGTCTTTATACCATCTAAAACAACTAGACCATACAGATCATCTATGTCCCTCTTCATTTTACAGATGAGGAAACTGAGGTTCAGAAAGGTTGCATAACCACAAGATCACAAATATGTCCATTAAAATAGTGTAAAAGCTAATAAATATAAAAATTGTGTTAAATATTAGAAAATAAAGGTTTTTTTTTCCGAATTGCCTGGAGATCAGGCAGTGTTTATTATTTTGTTGGTTGGTGGTTTAGAGGAAGTATGGTCATTTTCACAACTCAATTTAATCTGAATGAAAATCTATAGTTCTAGAATGCTCTTGGCAGGAAAAACACATTTCATAACAATCTTTGGGAAAGGAAGTCCAAAGTTCTTTTATATTACTCTCTTCCCAATTAAATATTTCCTTAAGAAATTGACTGTATGAACATATAAAAATCTCAAAAGAACACCTTAGTGATATAGCCATATTTATGTTAATATTTTTAAGTTTCCAAATAAAACTATCAGGTGTAAATCTCTTTGAATGGTCCCCTTGGCTCCTATATATATAAAGCAATTAAAGTGGAGCATCACTTGACAGTGAACTTTTTTAACAAATAAAAAGTTTTGAAAAATCTTTCAAGGTATTATTTAGTTACAAGCAAAAAGAAAGGAGATAGTGTCATATAATGGAAAGAATCCTGAGAGTTATGAGTCGGGGTATTCAGACACAATTTGGCATATATCGGTTTTGATCCCAAGGACCTGTTTTTGAATCTTGACTGTCACTTACCATGCAATCTGGGACACTTAATTGAACCACTCTTGGCCTCAGTTTCCTCATTTGCAAAATAAGAGGGTTAAAGGAGATCATCTATAATGATCCTTCCAATTCTGGAGCCTAAGACCACAGGAGTCCATTCTTTTCCAATTATTACTTTTATGACCTTGGTTGGAAAAACAATTGCTCTCTGCTGGCTTCACAAGCAAAATGACCTTTGATTCAAATGATTAGTTTTAAAGCTGCAAGAGAACTCAAAGATTATCTACTACAACTTGTTCATTTAATAGAAAAATAAACTGAGGGCTGTGAGACTGAGTAATCTGCCCAAAGAGGAATATAGTGAAAACAAACAAAAAAAAAAAATCAACAAAAACTGTTAGAATGTGAGCCCAAGAATTCCCTTGACAATTTGCAACACTTACTGGATATGGGATATTGTTAAAATGGAAGGAAGCTAGGGATTGATGACTTCCATAAGTTCCACTGAGATATAGCATTGACTGATTCAGGAAACAGTCCTAGCTCCTCTAGAGAATATGGGGTTTCATAGTTAAAGAAATATAACCCATTTTTGTTGCCTGACATAATAACTGTTTTTAAATGAAGAGAAAGCTTTTCAGTGGTAGAACTCCAGGCAACCATGGTTTATTGAGCACTGGGGAACATATATTGAAGAAACTTGGGAGGAAAAAAGAAGAAGAAAAGATAATCCTTTCTTGAAAATGAAACAAGAAAAAGCCCTGTTAAGAATAATTCAGTTAAGCAATTATGCCTCAGCATTATTGAAGCATGTTAAATCTCAGGTCCATTGCTATCATGAATATCATTGCTGTGGTTGCTAGAAAGGCTGACCTTGGATTTGTTTAGTCATTTCATTTTTCAGCCATGTCCAACTCTCCTTTATCCCATTTGTGCGATTTTTGGGGGGCAAGAATACTGAAGTGGCTTCTCCAACTCATTGTAAACAGATGAAGAATTGAGGCAAAACGAATTGATTAAGTGATTTTCCCAGGGTTAAACAGCTAGTAAGTATCTGGAGCTAAATTTGAATTCAGGCCTTTTTGACTCCAGGTCTTGCATTCTATCCACTACTCCATGTAGGTTCCCATGATCTTGGATTAAACACACTAAAACAGAAACTGAAAACAGAAATGCTCCTATGGCTGCACTGGCCCAGGGCTTAGGATCCTAAGCATGGGCATAATTGGTCAACTACTCACTCTGAGATTTCCCTAAAGATTATATATTCCTAGCATGGTTCAGATTTCTTACTTAATCATAAGAGAGATTTTCTCATGTTGCCATGGAAAGAATCCTAAGTTGAAAGATATGCTTAAAAGGAAAGAGCAAAATCAAATTGTTAGTCTTAAAAATGAAAAGGGGGAACTTTCCACCAATGAAAATGAAGAGAAAATTAGAGCAATAATAAGGAGTTACTTTGCTCAATTTTATGCCAATAAAATTGATAACCTAAGTGAAATGGATGACTACCTCCAAAAATATAGGCTTCCCAGATTAACAGAGGAGGAAGTAAATTGCTTAAATAGTCCCATTTCAGAAAAAGAAATAGAACAAGCAATTAATAAACTCCCTAATAAAAAAAAAAAAAAAAAAAAAAAAACAAAAAACAGGACCAGATGGATTTGCCTGTGAATTCTACCAAACATTTAAAGAACAATTAGCTACAATGCTTTATAAATTATTTGAAAAATTAGGGAATGAAGGAGTCCTACCAAATTCCTGTTATGACGCAGATATGGTACTGATACCTAAACCAGGTAGGTTGAAAACGGAGAAACAAAACTATAGACCAATCTCCCTAATGAATATTGATGCTAAAATCTTAAATAAGATTTTAGCAAAAAGACCACAGAAAATCATCCCCAGGAAAATACATCATGATGAAGTAGGATGTATACCAGGAATGCAGGGCTGGCTCAATATTAGGAAAACTATAAGTATAATTGACCATATTAATAACAAAATTAACAAAAACCATATGATCATCTCAATAGATGCAGAAGGACTTCCCGCCAAGATGGCAGCTTGAAGGCAGACAGCTGCTTGAGCTCCTCACTTTCTCTCAGGACTTACTTCATGATAAGCCTCAGAGTTAATGCTTGACCAGAAAAGAAATCCACAAATAATCACCAAGAGAAGACATCCTTGAAATTCGCCAGAAAAGGTCTGTGTTTGCTCGGGGGAGGGTCGAACAGACTGGGCACAGACTGAGGGCAGGCAGCCAGAGCCAGACAGCTCACACAGCTCAGACCAGAGGGGGGAGGGGTACAATCTCTGCCATTCCTGCAAAAAGGCTTTTACCCCAGTGTGGATACTCCATCTTGGCAGCAAGCCAGGAGCACTGGAAAGGATGTAAACACTGGAGGTGAGGATTAAAACCCTGGAAAGCTAGCATCTCTCAGAGCCCGGCCACCCCCAACCCCCACCTGGAGTGACTCAGCCCGTTCTCAGAGCCTCAGAGAGCAGACTCAGTGCAGCCATCACTTTCCTGTTAGTGGCTCTCTGCTGCCCTACCCCCAGTCTGTAGAGGAAGCCCATTAACACCATCCAGCCCCATCCCCCCAAAAACAGACCAATTGTTTCTCTTGTCAGTTTGTTTTCTTCCATTCTGCTCTTGACAAAATGAACAAAAAATTCAAAAGGGCTCTAACCATTGACAGTTTCTGTGTGGAGAGAGAGCAGACTTCAAATGCTGAGGAGACTAAAAACAGACTGTCCCCAGAGGAATCCCCTAAGGGGGATATGATCTGCTCCTCAATACAAAAGAATCTCATAGAAGAAATCAAAAAGGCTCTCACAAGAGAGCTAGAAGAGAAATGGGAAAATGAAAGGGAAGCTTGGCAAGAGACCCTGGAGAAGTCATTCCACACATTTAAAGACAGAGTGGATAAAGAAAACAAATCATTGAGAAATAAAATTAGTGAATTAGAAAAGGCAAACAACTCCAAGGAAAACATGATTAGTGAGCTGGATAAAGAAATCAGTTCTCTAAAAAATAAAATGGATAAAATGGAAAAAAATTCCATAGAAGATAAAAACACAATTGGACAATTACAAAAAAGATATAAAAAAAGCAAGTGAAGAAAATACATCATTGAAAATTAGACTCGAACAAGTAGAAATGAATGACTCAAGGAGAAACCAAGAGGTAGTCAAGCAAAACCAGAGAAATGAAACAATTGAAAAGATTGTCAAGTACCTTATTAGAAAGGCAACAGACCTGGAAAACAGATCCAGGAGAGACAATTTGAGAATAATCGAACTACCTGAAAAATGTGAGGAAAAAAAGAGCCTGGACACTATTTTCAAGGAAATTATCAAAGAGAACTGCCCAGACGTTCTGGAAACATAGGGTAAAATAGACATTGAAAAAATTCATCGATCACCTACTGAAAGGGACCTTAAAATCAAAACGGCAGGAAATATAGTGGCCAAGTTCAAGAACCATCAGACAAAGGAAAAGATATTGGAAGCTTCTAGAAAAAAGCAATTAAGATATGGAAGATACACAATAAGGATAACCCAGGATCTAGCAGCATCCACATTAAAAGAACGAAGGGACTGGGACATGATATTCCGAAAGGCTAAGGAACTAGGTATGCAGCCAAGAATAACTTACCCAGCAAGAATGAACATCGTTTTCCAGGGAAGAAGATGGACATTTAACGAAATAAATGAATTCCATCTATTTTTGATGAAAAAACCAGACCTACATAAAATGTTTGATCTTCAAATACAGAACTCAAGAGATTTCTAAAAAGGTAAAAAGAAATATTGAGAACTATAATTCTGCCATAAAAATATGTAAAGAACATATGTATAATTTGTCCTAGAAACTAGAGGTGGAAAGGAAATTATATCATAAAAAGGTGTAAAGTGGTGGTACTATATCTCATGAAGAGGCAAAGGTAACCTATTATATCTGAGAGAAAGAAAGGAGGGAGATGAACATAGTGTGCATCAATAGACATATTCGATTTATGGTGAAACTTCTTCCACTTCATTGAAAAGTGAGAGGGAAGGAGTAAGCTAAGGGGAAGGGAATACAGAAATTGTGAGGAAAAGGGGTAAAATAAGGGGAGGAGCTTTAAGGTGGGGGAGGGATCCTAAAAAGGGAGGGCTGTGAAAAGCAAGTGGTGTTCACAAGTTTAATACTGGGGAGGGGGGTAAGAGGGAAGGAAAGGGGAAAAGCATAAGCAGGGGTTAATAGGATGGCAAGCAATATAGAATTAGTCATTCTAACCATAAATGTGAATGGGGCAAACTGCTTCATAAGGAGGAAGCAGTTAGCAGACTGGATTAAAAGTCAGAATCCTACTATATGTTGTTTACAGGAAACACACCTGAAACAAGGTGATACATTCAAACAAAAAGTAAAAGGGTGGAGCAGAATCTACTGTGCTTCAGGCAAAGCCAAAAAAGCAGGGGTAGCCATCCTCATCTCAGATCAAGCAAAAACAAAAATTGATCTAATTAAAAGAGATAAAGAAGGGCATTATATCCTGCTAAAGGGTAGCATAGATAATGAAGCAGTATCAATATTAAACATATATGCACCAAGTGGTACAGCATCTAAATAAATAAAAATAAAGAAATAAAGAGAGCTGCAAAAAGAAATAGACAGCAAAACTTTAATAGTGGGAGATCTCAACCTTGCACTCTCAGAATTAGATAAATCAAACCACAAAATAAATAAGAAAGAAGTCAAAGAGGTAAATAGAATACTAGAAAAGTTTGATATGATAGATCTTTGGCGAAAGCTAAATGGAGACAGAAAAGAGTATACTTTCTTTTCAGCAGTTCATGGAACCTACGCAAAAAATGATCATATACTAGGGCATAAAAACCTCTAAATCAAATGCAGTAAGGCAGAAATAGTAAATGCATCCTTTTCAGACCACAATGCAATCAAAATTACACTTAACAAAAAGCCAGGGGAAAATAGACCAAAAAATAATTGGAAACTAAATAATCTTAAACTAAAGAATGATTGGGTAAAACAGCAAATCATAGACATAATTAATAGCTTCACCCAAGAAAATGACAATAATGAGACATCATACCAAAAATGTGTGGGATACAGCCAAAGCAGTAATAAGGGGAAGTTTTATATCTCTAGAGGACTAGTTGCATAAAATAGAGAAAGAGAGGGCCAACAAATTGGGCTTACAACTAAAATTACTAGAAAAGGAACAAATTAAAAACCCCCACACAAACACAAAATTTGAAATTCAAAAAATAAAAGGTGAGATTAATAAAATTGAAAGTAAAAAACTATTAAATTAATTAATAAAACTAAGAGTTGGTTCTATGAAAAAACCAACAAAATAGACAAACCTTTAGTAAACCTGATTTAAAAAAAGGAAAGAAAAAAAGCAAATTTTTAGCCTTGTAAATGAAAAGGGAGAAATCACCACTAATGAAGAGGAAATTAGAACAATAGTTAGGAGCTACTTTGCTCAAATTTATGCCAATAAATTCGATAACTTAAATGAAATGGAAGAATGCCTTCAAAAATATAGCTTGCCCAGATTAACAGAGGAAGAAGTAAGTAGCCTAAATAGTCTCATCTCAGAAAAAGAAATAGACCAAGCTATTAACCAACTTCCTAAGAAAAAATCCCCAGGACTAGATGGACTTACATGTGAATTCCACCAAACATTTAAAGAACAACTAACTCCAAAGCTATATAAACTATTTGAAAAAAAATAGGGATTGAAGGAGTCCTACCAAATTCCTTTTATGACACAGACATGGTACTGATACCTAAACCAGGTAGATCGAAAACTGAGAAAGAAAACTATAGACCAATTTCCTTAATGAACATTGATGCTAAAATCTTAAATAAGATATTAGCAAAAAGACTTCAGAAAATCATCCCCAGGATAATACACTATGACCAAGTGGGAGTTATACCATGAATGCAAGGCTGGTTTAATATTAGGAAAACTATTAGTATAATTGACCATATTAATAATCAAATTAATAAAAACCATATGATCATCTCAATAGATGCAGAAAAAGCATTTGATAAAATCCAACATCCATTCCTACTAAAAATGCTTGAGAATATAGGAATAAATGGACTATTCCTTAAAATAATAAGGAGCATATATTTAAAACCTTCAGTAAACATCATATGTAATGGCGATAAACTGCAACCTTTCCCTGTAAGATCAGGAGTGAAACAAGGTTGCCCACTATCACCATTACTATTCAATATAGTACTAGAAACTCTAGCCTCGGCAATAAGAGCTGAGAAAGAGATTCAAGGAATTAGAGTAGGAAAAGAGGAAATCAAATTATCACTCTTTACAGATGACATGATGGTATACTTAGAGAACCCCAAAGACTCTGCTAAAAAGCTATTAGAAATAATTCAGAGTTTTAGCAAAGTTGCAGGATACAAAATAAATCCACATAAATCCTCAGCATTTTTATACATTACCAACACAATCCAACAGCAAGAGATACAATGAGAAATTCCATTCAAAATAATGGTCAATAGTATAAAATGTTTGGGAATATATCTACCAAAGGAGAATCAGGAATTATATGAGCAAGATTACAAAACACTTGCTGTTAGGATTACTAAGTGAGAACTCGGGTTATCTGGATAGTGACGAGGTGAGAATTCAGGTTGGACAATTACAAGGTGAGAACTCAAGTTGACTTGATAGAGGGGGCAAGCTCATTGGCTGGGGTGGTTCTTCCCAGAAGCCCTTGCATTATCCCACGCCCATTCTCTGGGAGGATAAAAGAGATAGCACTGGGCCCAGAGAGCAGATCGGCCTGGAGAAGGATAAGAGCTGGAGGAGATTCAGAGCCAGGATTCAAGAGAAAGACTCTGCATTGCATCAGGCTTGACGGGGCTCTCTGCAGGAAGGGAAGTCACTTCTAAGGACAAGAGTTAACAGCAACTACCTGGAGACAACGGTTCGTTACAGGAAGAAGAATCTGTCGGAGAGATTTGAGTAGAAGACACAGCAGATCTCTTCGCAGAGAGTGATCCGGCAGCTTCTAGAGACGACAGCTCACTACAATTGGCGCCCAACGTGGGGCAAGGACTTTTGCTTATCCTGACAAGAGGAGCTAGACCAGACCTTCACAATTTGGTGCCCGAACAGGGACAGACACGGTCCTGATTCCAGTGGAAAAGCTTCTGATCTAGATCTCAGTCTCTCTGACCCAGAACCGTGAGTAACGAGGAAACTTTGTTAAAGATTAAGTGAGCGTGCTAATAGATAAATAAGGAACTTAACTTGTTAAGGGCTAAACCAGGAATCTCTTATAGCTGAAATGGGGCAGATGTTAGCTAAATTCAATCCCTGGACCTCAGCCGACTCAACCCCAGCCCCAGAAGCAACCTCAGCTCCACCCCCATTCAGGAGTGGTACTATAGAGAGTATAATCAACATAATTGAGGAGCAGAGTTTACTTGTAACCTGGGTACAGATTGCTAAACTCTTGGCTACATTAAGACGCACATCCCCTTGGTTCTTAGAGGAAGAAAAGATAGATGTAGATAAATGGAAGCTAGTGGGATATGAAATGAAAGAATTTCAAGCAAAAAATGGGCCTCGTTCAATTTCTGCAGAAGTATTTTATATCTACAACATAGTTCAATTAGCCTTAAACTATCAAGCAAGTTGTAGGAGAAGGAAAAGTTCTAAAAATGAACAGAGGAGGAAGTGTGTCTACTCAAATCTCTCAGACAGATTCTTCTTCCTGTAACGAACCGTTGTCTCCAGGCAGTTGCTGTTAACTCTTGTCCAAAGAAGTGACTTCCCTTCCTGCAGAGAGCCCCGTCAAGCCTGATGCAATTCAGAGTCTTCTTTCTATCTCTGGGAGACCTCTCTTTTATTCTCCCAGAGAATGGGCGTGGGATAATTCAAGGGCTTCTGGGAAGAACCACCTCAGCCAATGAGCCTGCTCCTTCCATCAAGTCAACCTGAGTTCTCACCGTGTAATTGTCCAACCTGAATTCTCACCTCGTCACTATCCAGACAACCCGAGTTCTCACTTAGTAATCCTAACAACTTGCCACAAAAATAAAGTCATATTTAAATAATTGGAAAGACATTCAGTGCTCTTGGATAGGCCGAGCAAATATAATTAAGATAACAATATTCCCTAAACTAATCTATTTATTTAGTGCTATACCAATCAGACTCCCAAGAAACTATTTTAATGACCTAGAAAAAATAACAACAAAATTTATATGGAAGAACAAAAGGTCGAGAATTTCAAGTGAAGTAATGAAAAAAAAATAAGTGAAGGTGGTCTAGCTGTACCTGATCTAGAACTGTATTATAAAGCAACAGTCACCAAAACCATTTGGTATTGGCTAAGAAATAGACTAGTTGATCAGTGAAATAGGTTAGGTTCACAGGGCAAGATAGTGAATAAAAATAGCAATCTAGTGTTTGATAAACCCAAAGATCCCAAATCTTGGGATAAGAATTCATTATTTGACAAAAACTGCTGGGAAACCTGGAAATTAGTATGGCAGAAACTAGGCATGGACCCACATTTAACACCACATACTAAGATAAGATCAAAATGGTTCCAAGATTTAGGCATAAAGAACGAAATCATAAATAAATTGGAGGAACATGGGATGGTTTACCTCTCAGACTTGTGGAGGAGGAAGGAGTTTGTGTCCAAGGGAGGACTAGAGACCATTATTGATCACAAAATAGAAAATTTTGATTACACCAAATTAAAAAGTTTCTGCACAAACAAAACTAATGCAAACAAGATTAGAAGGGAAGTAACAAATTGGGAAAACATTTTTACAGGTAAAGGTTCTGATAAAGGTCTCATCTCCAAAATATACAGATAATTGACTTTAATTTATAAGAAATCAAGCCATTCTCCAATTGATAAATGGTCAAAGGATATGAACAGACAATTTTCAGATGATGAAATTAAAACTATTTCCACTCATATGAAAGAGTGTTCCAAATCACTATTGATCAGAGAAATGCAAATTAAGACAACTCTAAGATATCATTATACAACTGTCAGATTGGCTAAGATGACAGGAACAGATGACAGGAACAAATAATGATGAATGTTGGAGGGGCTTCTTTGAAGCTTGGAATAGTGACACTTTCACTGCTTAGCCTCTAGCCTCAGGACAGTCACTAATCCACATAGCAGGGGTTTTTACAGGGCATTTCCCCAGCTCAGCCCACACTACTCAGGCCTGAGTCAGAGTCACTTCCAGTGGGGAACTTTTTTCCACAGCACTCCCACAGCTTGGCTACTCTTTGCAGCCCATGGCCAGGACAGCTACTGTCCATATAGGTATCCCTGCTCTGCAAAGGAAGCTGGTAACCTCCTTGACATGAAGGCAAACCCTACAGGCTTTTAAACAAATGAGTAAAAAAATCAAAAGGACAATCAATATATTCTATACAGAAAAAGAGCAGGTTTTCAAAACTGAGACTAATAGCAGACAGTCTCCAGAAAATACTGAAAAGGGGCATCTAACCTGGTCCCCATTACAAAAGGCTCTCCTAGAAAAGACTATTGAGAATGTTTTTTAAAAAAAAAAGATAGAAGAAAAATGGTGAAAAGAAAGAGAAGCTATGCAAGAGAGTAATAACTTCCTGAAATGTGAATTGGAAAAGGTAAAGAACTCCCAGGGAAACAGAATTTGTGAATTGGAAAAAGAAAATAATACAGTAAAAATAAATTAATGAAATGGAAAAAAATTCCATAGAGAAAAACAACTCATTTAAAAACTCAATTTAAGATATCAAGAATCAGTCAAGCAAAACCAAAAAATTAAAAATTAAGAAAAAAAAAAAAAAAACGTTAAATAGCTACTTGGAAAACCAACAGACCTGGAAAATAGATGTAGGAGAGATAATCTAAGGATAATTGAACTTCCTGAAAATTAAGATGAAAAAAAGTCTAGATACTATTTTAGAGGAAATCATCCATGAGAACTGCCCAGATGTAATAGAATCAGAAGGTAAAATATGCATTGAAAGAATTCATCGAACACCTTCTGAAAAAGACCGAAAAATTAAAATGCCAAGGAATATTGTGTCCAAATTTCAGAACTATCAGACTAAGGAAAAAATATTACAAACAGCCAGAAAAAAAAATCAAATACCGAGGCCCCATGATAAGGATTACTCAAGATCTGGTTGCCTCCACATTAAAGGATCTAAGGGCCTATCATGTCTGAGGGAATTTAGAGAGGGAGAGGAACATTGCATGAATCTTACTTTCATCAGGTTCAAAGAGAAAATAATTGACATATATGGTTTACAAAGAAACTTCTCTCACCTCATTAAAAAGTGGGAGAGGAAAAGGGAAAAGGAAAAGAGTAATAAGGGATGGGTACAAGAAAGGAGAAGAGAATCAAAGGGTTTGGAAGGGATCCTAAAGAAGGAGAGCTCTGTGACACAAGTGGTGCCCATAAGTTTAATACTGGGATGAGGGGAAAGGAGGGTCAAGAAAAAGAAAAGCATAATCTAGGGATAATAAGATGGCAGGAAATACAGAATTAATAATTTTAACCATAAATATGAATGGGATGAACTCTCCCATAAAGTGGAGGTGGATAGCAGATTGGATCAAAAGTCAAAACCCTACAGGGAACACATTTTAAACAGGAAGATGCATACAGAGTAAAGGTAAAAGGCTGGAGCAGAATCTATTATGCTTCAGGTGAAGTCAAAAAAGCAGGGATAGCTATCTTTATCTCAGATCAAGCAAAAGCAAAAATTGATCTTATTAAAAGAATTAAGGTAGGAAACTATATCTTGCTAAAGGATAGCATAGACAATGAAGCCATATCAATACTAAACATATATGCATCAAGTGGTATAGCATCTAACCTCCTAAAGGAGAAGTTAAGAGAGTTGCAAGAAGAAATAGACAGCAAAACTTTAATAGTGGGAGATCTCAATCTTGCACTCTCAGAATTAGATAAATCAAACAACAAAACAAACAAGAAAGAAATTAAAGAGGTAACTAGAATATTAGAAAAATTAGTTATGATAGATCTTCAGAGACAATTGAATGATGACAGAAAGGAGTATACTTTATTCTCAACAGTTCATGGAACTTATACAAAAATTTATCATGTATTAGGACATAAAGACCTCAAAATTAAATGCAAGAAGGCAGAAATACTAAATGCTTTTTTTTCAGATGACGATGCAATAAAAACTACATTAAACAAAAAGTTAGGGATAAATAGACTAAAAAATACTTGGAAATTGGAGGACAGAGCCAAGAAGGTGGAGAAGGCACATATAAGAATCTGACCTCCTCTCACCCTCATTACCAATTTTTAAAATCAGCCTCAAAAATAGCGCTAGACTGCTAAGGTTCACTAAGATTGGAAGTACAACAACTCACCAGCCTAAGATAATCTGGAATATTGCCAGAAAAGGTTTGTCCTGAGTGGCAGGAGTAGACCAGTACAGGGCAGGGATAGAATCGGGAGCGGGGTGGCCTCTGGGATTGGAAGGTTTACATAGAGCTTTCTGCCAAACCCTGACTGCTTTGCTTTGGTGGCAGAGTAGTGGACCAGCAGAGAATTTGGAGCCTAGGGTAGAGAGTACACTGAGGGATATCAGAGCCTAAGAGGATCTGGCTGTGCCCACCCAGGACCAGAAGTGACTCAGTGCAGACCATAGTACAGCTCTTCAAGGCATTCTGCAGCTACGAGCTCTTGTTGGGGGGGCAGTCACAGACAGCACAGGCACAGCCTGGGGCAACTTCTCATCTTCACAGTGCGGGCTTGGTCTGAGGTAGTGGAATTTCCCCAGCTTGGCTGTGCTCCCCAGGCAGAGAAACTTCTGGGTGCAGTGAGGGATAGGAGGACTGCTAATACACAAAGCAGGCATTTGTGGGGGGGCATTAATACTTTTGCTACTTAACCTCTAGCCCCAAGGCAGTTGCTAATCCTCACAGCAGGGATCTTCACAGGGCACTTGCTCAGCCTAGCCATTGTTACCAAGCCCTACTCACTCCCCAGTGGAGCTCTTCCCAGAGCCCTCCCACAGATCGGCCCTTCCTTGCAGCCCATGGAAAAGATAGTTACTGCCCATATACCCATCCATATTCTGCAGAGGAAGCTGGTAACCTCCTTGCCCTGAAGGCACACACTAAAGGCTTTTAAAAAAAATGAGTAAAAAAATGAAGAAAATAATTGATAGCTTCTATACAGAAAGAGAGCAGGTTTCCAACCCTGGTGGGGACTATTAGCAAACACCCCCAGAAAATACCCCAAATAAGGCTCTCCTAGAAGAGACTATTAAAAATCTCAAAAGAGAGTTAGAGGAAAAATGGGGAAAGGAAAGAAAAGCTATTCAAGAGAGTAACAACCTCCTGAAATGTGAAGTGGAAAAGGTAAACAACTTCCTGGAATGTGAATTGGAAAAAGCAAAGAATTCACAGGAAGTACAGGGAAACAGAATTAGGAAATTGGAAAAGTAAAGAAATCACAGGAAAGTAAGATATATGAATTGGAAAAGATAAAGAATTCCCAAGAAAGTAGGATTTGTGAATTGGAAAAAGAAAATAACTCACTAAAAAATAAATTTAGTGAAATGGAAAAAAAATTCCCTCGAGCAAAAGAACTTATTTAAAAACTCAATTGGACATATACAAAAAAAATTAAAAAAAGGTAATGAAGAAAATAACTCATTAAAAATCAGAACTGAACAAATAGAAATGAATGATTCATTAAGACACTAATCAGTCAAGCAAAACCAAAAAAAAATGAAAATCTGGAGAAAAACATCAAATATCTACTTGGAAAAATGACAGACTTGGAAAATAGATCTAGGAGAGATAATCTGAGGATTATTGGATTTCCCGAAAATTATGATGAAAAAAAAGAGCTAGATACTATTTTAGAAAAAATCATCAAAGAGAACTGCCCAGACATAATAGAACCAAAAGGTAAAATAGGCATTGAAAGAATCCATTGAACACCTTCTAAAAAGGACCCTAAAAACAAAGCAAAAACAAAAACAAAAACAAACAAACAAAAACAAAACAAAACAAAAAAAAAAAAAAAAAAACAAACAAAAAACATTGTGGCCAAATTTCAGAACTATCAGACTAAGGAAAAAATATTACAAGCAGCCAGGAAAAAACAATTCAAATATAAAGGTGCCACAATAAGGGTCACTCAAGATCTGGCTGCCTCTACATTAAAGGATTGAAAGATGTGAATCTGATATTTCAAAAGGCAAAAGAACTTGAAATTCAACCGATAATAAACTTCCCAGTTAAGTTCAGCATTTTCTTTCATGGAAGATGATGGACATTTAATGAAGCAGATGGATTCCATTTGTTTCTAAGGAAAAAAAAAACAGATCTAAACAAAAAATTTGATCTCCAATCATAGAACTCAAGAGAAGCAGAAAAAGGTAAAAGGAACTCTTGAGAACTGTATTTCTGTTGTGGATATACACTAATACTACATGTATAATTTGATTTTACTGATATAACCAAAAAAAAAGTGGGGCAGTAGAAATGGAAAGGGGATAATGTCAGAAAAAGGGAAAAGGGGACATAAAAAGAGAGAAATTACATCCCACAAAAAGGCAAAGAAAACCTATCATATCTGAGGGAAGTTAGAGAGGGGGAGGAACATTGTGTGGATCTTACTTTCATCAGAGTGGGCTCAAAGGGAAAATAATTGACATATTGGTTTTACAAAAAATTCTCTCTCACCTCATTAAAAAGCAGGAGAAGAAAAGGGAAAAGGAAAAGAATAATAAGGAAAGGGTATAAGAAAGGGAAAAAGATTTAAAGGGAGGAGGGAGGGATACTAAAGAGGGAGGGCTGCGTGATGCAAGTGGGGCTCATAAGTTTAATATTGGGGAAGGGATTTAGAAGGGCAAGGGAAAAAGCATAATCTGGGGATAATATGATGGCAGGAAATACAGAATTAGTAATTTTAGCCATAAATATGAATGGGATGAACTCTCCCATAAAGTGGAGATGAATAGCAGACTGGATCAAAAGTCAGAACCCCACAATATGTTGTTTACAGGAAACAAATTTAAAGCAGGGAGATACATACAAAATAAAGGTAAAAGTCTGGAGCAGAATCTATTATGCTTCAAGTGAAGTAAAAAAAAAAGCAGGGGTAGCCATCTTTATCTCAGATCAAGAAAAAGCAAAAATTGATCTAATTAAAAGAGATAAGGAAGGAGACTATATCCTGCTAAAGGGCAGCAGAGACAATGAAACAATTTCAGTACTAAATATATATATATATATATATATATATATATAAAGAGAGAGAGAGAGAGAGAGAGAGAGAGACAACAAAACTGTAATAGTGGGAGATTTCAACATTGCACTCTCAGAATTAGATAAATCAAACCACAAAACAAATAAGAAAGAAATTAAAGAGGTAAATAGAATATTAGGAAAATTAGGCATGATAGATCTTTGGAGAAAACTGAATGGTGACAGAAAGGAGTATACTTTCTTCTCAGCAGTTAATGAAACCTATACAAAAATTGACCATATATTAGGACATAAACATCAAAAAATTAAATGCAGGAAAGCAGAAATAGTAAAGGCTTTCTTTTCAGATTACAATGCAATAAAAGCTACATTCAACAAAAAGTTGGGGGTAAATAGATCAAAAAGTAATTGGAATCTAAATAATCTCATCTTAAAGAATGATTGGGTGAAACAGCAAATTGTAGACACAATTAATAATTTCACTCAAGATAATGACAATGATGAGATATCATACAAAAAATTGTAGGATGCAGAAAAGCGGTAATAAGGGGAAATTTTATATCTAGAGGCTTACTTGAATAAAATAGAGAACGAGAACATCAATGAATTGGGCTTGCAACTTAAAAAGCTAGAAAATAAAAAAACAAATTAAAAACCCCCAATCAAATACTAACCTTGAAATTCTAAAATTAAAAGGAGAAATTAATAATATTTAAAGCAAAAAAAAAAAAAACTATTGAATTAATAAATAAAACTAAGAGTTACTTTTATGAAAAAACTAATAAAATAGATAAACCTTTGGTAAATCTGATTAGAAAAAGGAGAGAGGAAAATCAAATTGTTAGTCTTAAAAATAAAAGGGGGAACTTTCTACCAATGAAGAGGAAATTAGAGAAATAATGAGTTACTTCACCCAACTTTATGCCAATAAATTTGATAACCTGAGTGAAATGGATGACTACCTCCAAAAATATAGGCTTCTCAGATTAATAGAGGAGGAAGTAAATTGCTTAAATAGTCCCATTTCAGAAAAAGAAATAGAACAAGCTATTAGTCAATGCCCTAAGAAAAAATCCCCAAGATCACATGGATTTACTTGTGAATTCTACCAAACATTCAAAGAACAATTATCTCCATCATATAAACTATTTGAAAAAATAAGGAATGAAGGAGTCCTACCAAATTCCTTTTATGACACAGACATGATACTGATACCCAAACCAGATAGGTTGAAAATGGAGAAAGAAAACTGTAGACCAATCTCCTAATGAATATTGATGCTAAAATCTTAAATAAGATTTTAGCAAAAAGACCACAGAAAATCATCCCCAGAATAATACATCATGATGAAGTAGGATTTATACCAGGAATGCAGGGATGGTTTAATATTAGGAAAACTATCAGTATAATTGACCATATTAATAACCAAATTAACAAAAACCATATGATCATCTCAATAGGTGCAAAAAAAAGCATTTGATAAAATCCAACATCCATTTCTATTAAAAGTATTTGAGAGAATAGGAATAAATGAACTTGTCCTTAAAATAATCAGTAGCATCTATTGAAAACTATCAGTAAGCATCATATGTAATGGGGAAAGATTGCAACCATTCCCATTAAGATCAGGGGTGAAACAAGGTTGCCCACTATCATCATTACTATTCAGTATTGTATTAGAAATGCTAGCTTTGTCAATAAGAGTGGAGAAAGAGATTAAAGGAATTAGAGTAGGTAATGAGGAAACAAAATTATCACTCTTTGCTGATGATATGATAGTATACTTAGAGAACCCCAGAGATTCTACTAAAAAGTTATTAGAAATAATCCACACCTTTAGCAAAGTTGCAGGATACAAAATATATCCACATAAATCATCAGCATTCTTATATGTCACTAACAAAATCCAACACTTAGATTTACAAAGAGAAATCCCATTTAAAGTAACTATTGATAGTATAAAATATTTAGGAATCTACATGCCAAGGGAAAATCAGAAACTATATGAGCAAAACTATAAAACACATTCCACACAAATTAGTCTGATCTAACCAATTGGAAAAATATTAAATTCTCTTGTATAGGGTGAGCAAATATAATAAAGATGACAATACTACCTAAACTAATCTATTTATTTAGAACTATGCCATTCAGCCTCCCAAAAAATTATCTTAATGACTTAGAAAAAATAACAACAAAGGTTATATGGAAAAGCAAAAGGTCAAGAATTTCAAGGGAATTAATGGGGAAAAAAATCAAATGAAGGTGGCCTAGCTGTACCAGATCTAAAATTACATTATAAAACAGCAGTTACCAAAACCATTTGGTATTGGCTAACCTATAGACTAGTTGATCAGTGGAATAGGTTAGGGCCAAAGGACAAAATAATCAATAAATCTAACAATTTAGTGTTTGACAAACCCAAGGACCCCAGCCTTTGGGATAAGAACTCAATGTTTGACAAAAATTGCTGGGAAAATTAGAAATTAATATGGCAGAAACTAGGCATTGACCCACACTTAACACCCTACACCAAGGTCAGGTAAAAATGGCTTCATGACCTAGGCATAAAGAATGAGATTATAAATAATTTCGAGGAACATAGAATAGTTTACCTCTCAGACCTGTGGAAGAGGAATGAATTTATGTCCAAAGAAGAATTAGAGATCGTTATTGATCACAAAGTAGAAAACTTTGATTATATCAAATTGAAAAGGTTTTGTACAAACAAAACTAATGCAGATAAGATTAGAAGAGAAACAATAAACTGGGAAAACATTTTTACAGTCAAGGGTTCCAATAAAGGCCTCATTTACAAAATATATAGAGAGAATTGACTCTAATTTTATAAGAAATCAATCCATTCTCCAATTGATAAATAGTGAAAGGATAATGAGCAGACAATTCTCTGATGAAGAAATTGAAACTATTTCTAGTCATATGAAAAGATGCTCCAAGTAATTATTAATCAGAGAAATGCAAATTAAGACAACTCTGAGATACCACTACACACCTGTCAGATTGGCTAATATGACAGGAAAAAATAATGATGAGTGTTGGAGGAGATGCAGGAAAACTGGGACACTGATGCATTGTTGGTGGAGTTGTGAATACATCTACCCATTCTGGAGAGCAATTTGGAACTATGCTCAAAAAGTTATCAAACTCTGCATACCCTTTAATCCAGCAGTATTATATCCCAAAGAGATTTTAAAGAAGGGAAAGGGACCTCTATGTGCAAAAATGTTTGTGGCAGCCCTCTTTGTAGTGGCAAGAAACTGGAAACTGAGTGGAATAATGAAATTTGTGGCATGAATTTTATTTTTCTCAAGTTAATTGTTTCCCTTCTCAACTTAGCTAACTTGAATTACTGTAGTAGTTTAGTTATTCAATTGTGTCCAACTCTTTGTGACTCTATAAATCAATACTGTCTGTAGTGTTTTCTCTACAAAAAAGAAGCATCTGAGACCAGATGCTACAATCACACTAAAAAGATATTTTGCAACTAGCTTTTGGATGCCTTTAAACAGCAAAAACAAGTTTTGTTCTTATCAAAGAGGCAATTGATAATTATTATTCCTGTACAGATAGATTCTGATTGCAATAACTTCAACACTTATAAAGCCAAATGAAGTTTGAAAGAAATACCAGAAAGAAAATATTAGGTACTTACCACTCATAGGAAGATTAAAGAAAATGAGCAAACAGAAGAAAGAATGTGTTATAGAAGAAAGAATACTAGATTTGGAGTAAAAGGTCCTTGCTTCATATTCATGTTTCAGCTTCCTCATGTGTAAAATGAGGTTGTAGTCACTAAGTTACCTTCCCACTCTAATTAGAAATATTGAAGAGGAAATGTAGTTAGGTTTTTCAGTAATAGTAACAAACAAACAAACAAAAAGGGATGTAATATAAATAGGAAAGCAAAAGAAAGTTATAAAAATCATTTATTGGTGTATGGGAGAATAGAGGTGACACAATGGAGTATCATCAGATTACTCCAAATGCTAATTACTGGTTTTGACCAAATTCCTTCTCTTTGAAAACCCTATTCTTATTTGTAAAAAGTCATGGAGGTGAGGCAAAGAAGTAGAAAATATAAGACAATTTTATGGAGGAAAGTACACAATGACAAAACAAAGGAATATGAATGGGATGAAATCACCCATAAAATGGAAGAGAAAAGCAAAACAGATTAAAAAACCGAATCCAAAATAGTGCTTACAAAAAAACACACTTGGAAAAAAAAGATTCATTCAGAATTACAATGGGGACCTGGAACAGAATTTGTTGTGCTTCATTTGAACTCAAAAAAAACCCAAGAATAATATTTCCTTTCTATGTGACCCTGGGAAGTCACTTAATGTAAAGGTAAGGAACTCTGAAGATTGATTTAAACAAGGTGTTAGCTCAATGGACTTGATAATACAATGGTTATCTAGTTTAGCATGTTCAGTATGATTGATTTAATCTTACAACAGATAATGGTTCCCTAGTGATATAATGATTGGTTTATACTATACTGTAATGATGTAATTGTAATAGCATATATAAGCTGGAGCTCAAGTTCTTGGACTCAGAGAGACATTCCATCTTTGATCAGGCTCCTGGTGGCTCTCTTGCTTCCTCGACCAGCCTGCATTTTCTCCACTGAGACCAAGACCCATCTTAAGGCCCTCCAGAAAGCTATCTGGGCCCCAGGCAAGGAGACAGACTGTGAAGGAAACAATAAAGACTTTTGGACTTTATCCCTGGCTATTTCCATGGTGATTACTCTGCTGAAAAGGAAACTGGTCCCAAAACCTCCAGAAAACACCAAAACATTACAACTTAACCCCAATTGCCTCAGGGAAAAACAAAAAACAAACAGGGATAATAACTATATATGTATATATTTATTTATATTTATATTTTTTATATTTATTTTTATTTATGTGTATATAGGTGTGTATGTACACCTGTGTGTGTGTGTACTGAAAACCACATCATTTTTAAAGGGATCATAGACAAATAATGTTAATACTTACTATATATTTATCAAATTGCACAGCTTCTAAATTCTTGGAAGAAAAACTACCAAATTCTAGGAAGAAATAGCAAAGCCATAATATTTGGTGACCTTGATGTTCTTCTCCCAGTCCTAAACAAATTTAATGAAAATATTGACAAGAAGAAAAAGATATGAAGAAATGCATTTTAAAAGTTGTTTACACTAGCTTTATGATCATAGGCAAGTCATTTAACAATTGCCTCAACAACAACAACAAGAATAGTTGTATCTGGCAATTACCCCATAGAGATAAGAATGGAAACACATGTCTCTTGACTGTACTTAGACATTTTTACAAAATATAACTATATACTATGACACAAAAACTAAATAAACAAATGTAGCAAGTTAAAACACTAAATATATTCCTTCCTCATCATAATATGATAAAAATATAATAAATAATCAATAAGGAGCATTTAAAGAAGGAATTCAATCTTAAATGAAGACTAAATTATTTAATCCTTTAAATAAGTGTCCAAAAAAAGAAATTTTAGAAAATATCATTATTTCTATCTGTAAGTGAAAATGAAATAATAAAACAAAAAGAAAGAATAATACCTAAGTGAAGTAGTTATGCAACTTTTAAAAAGCCTAGTAAGTACCAAATCTCCTATCATATATAACAGATCAGTAAACGTTAAAATTATTTATTATTGGCTTTTTAAAAATACAGAAAATATTGATCATTAGAACAGTTAAGCAATGTAAGATCAAGAATCAAATAAAAATAGTAACATGATATTCTATTAACACTAAGACCCCATTGGGTTTAGTGCTCAACTATTCAACATAAACTTCAACGAAAATGGAAAGAAGTCTGGCAGAAAATAGGTTTAAACCAACACCTGACACCATATATTAAAATAGGTCCCCAAAACTTGAAACTTTAAATATACAGGGTCATATATCTTAAATAAATTAAAGAACTCGGCAAGGAGAAACTTAAATTCATAGATGGGAAAAGAATTCTTGAGCAAGGGGTAAAAAGGATCATAAGGAATAAAATACAAAATGACACAAAAATGAAAAGCTTTTGAATAAGCAAGAACAATGACTTGTCTTAAATGGAAAACAATTAACTGAGATTTATTTATAACAAAATTATCTAATAAAGATATGATACATATATAAAAGATTTACACAGATATATAATAAGAGCAGTTTCTTATAGATGTATAATCAAAGAATGTGAATAATAGTTCTCAAAAAAAAGAAACAAAGAAACAGAGATTATCATGAATCAAATTTTGAAATATTTCAAATCATTAACAAGAGAAATGACAAAAATAACCTGTTCAAATGATTTTTTTAAACTTTCTATCTTAATCATGTGGCTTATCATGGTATTTACAAACCTATAGAATAATTGTTTTGTGTCTTAATCCATTGTGCATTGTGTGTAAAAAAAATCTTCAACTTTTAACAATTTAATAAAAGCAGACTTAATTGAATTGAAAATAATCAAGCATTACAAAATGTAATACAGAATAACTTGCTACAGTATAGATGTGTCTCCTCAGATTTTCAGCAAATTGAATTTAAATATTTTAATATTTTTTCAGTTGTCTTTTATCAGAAAACTTACACTTTATGCTTAAAATTGAGTAAATTTTAAAAATGCGCTCCAATAATGATAATCTAAAAGAAATATTCTTCTTATAATGAGAACTCAAATTAGTTAAGGCTATTTACACATTTTTCAAGCTAATAAAACACTAAAGGAAGAAAAACAATAAAATGAGAGGTTAAATAACTTCCCTAAAATCTCACAGATAGTATTTCTCAAAGAAAGCATTTGAACCCAGTTCTTGTAGTCCACATCATGCTGCCCTAAAATAACGGGGCTTAAGAAATTCTTGAAAAACAAGGTATGGAGAAAATCGAGAGATCAAAACAATGGAGTAAAATGTATTCAGTACATCTTGATTCATCAAGATAAAAAATTTTATATATTAACTATACAAAACCAAAAAGTCTATTGAAAAGTCACAGAATCTCAGACTTTTCTTGATCATACATGAAGGGGAAAAGAAAGAAGGAAGGAAAGAGAAGGAAGGAAGGAAGAAGAAAGGAAGAGAAAGAAAGGAAAGGAAAGGAAAGGAAAGGAAAGGAAAGGAAAGGAAAGGAAAGGAAAGGAAAGGAAAGGAAAGGAAAGGAAAGGAAAGGAAAGGAAGGAAAGGGAAAGGAAAGGAAAGGAAAGGAAAGGAAAGGAAAGGAAAGGAAAGGAAGGAAAGGAAAGGAAAGGAAAGGAAAGGAAAGGAAAGAAAGGAAAGGAAAGGAAAGGAAAGGAAAGGAAAGGAAAGGAAAGGAAAGGAAAGGAAAGGAAAGAAAGGAAAGGAAAGGAAAGGAAAGGAAAGAAAGGAAAGGAAAGGAAAGGAAAGGAAGGAAAAAGGAAAGGAAAGGAAAGGAAAGGAAAGGAAAAGGAAGGAAGGAAGAAAGGAAAGGAAGGTTTGAAGTAAGGAAAGAAGGAAAGACAAAAGGGAAGATAGGAAAGGAAAGAAAGGAAAAGGAAAGAAAGAGGAAGGGAAAATAAAAAGGGAAAAAGGAAAAGAACGCAGAAGGGAAAGGAGAGAAGAGGAGAAGAGACAACAGGAGAGGAATGGAGGAGAGAGAGGAACGGAGAGGAGAGGACAGGACAAAAGAGGAAAGGAGAGGAGAGGAGAGGAGAAGAGAGGAAAGGAGAAGAGAGAAAAGGAGAGGAGAGGAGAGAGGAAATATTGAAACAAGCTCCAAGATCAACCTAGTGGCCACAGGATAAAAATGACAGCCAACATTTGTAGAGTTCATTCGGATTTACTAAGCCCTTTATTTTACATAATACAATGAATATAATACAAATGAAATAAATAAAGACAATAATGACAATAAATTTCACTTGATGATCACAACAATATTCTAAAGTAGAGTTTATTATTAGTCCCATTTCACAGATCAGGAAACTGAGGCTGAGAACACTTAAATGACATACCTATGTTTCTAAACCTGTTAAGCATTACAATGTGATTTGCAGCAAAGTATTCCTTCCTCCAAGTCCATGACCTTCTTTGTTACTGTTTTTCAGTTGTTTCAGTCATGTCCAATTCTTCGTGACTCAATTTGGACTTTCTAAGCAAAGAATTGCTTAAATTAAAAGAAATTGTCATTTCTTTCTCCAACTCATTTTACAAATGAGGAAACTCAAGCAAAAATGGGTTAAGTAACTTGCTTAGGATCACATAACGAATAAGTTCCTGAGGTTGGATTTGAATTCAAGAAGATGAGGCTTCTATGATTTCAGGCCTGACACTCCATTCTTTGTGCCTTCTAGATACCTCCATGACTTAGAGTCTTATCATAGACGTAGAGGTAGAATGTACTTCAGCCACCATGTAGCTTAACTCCTTTTTACAGATGAAGAAACCCTGACTCCAGGGTCAATTCTCTTTCCACTGCTTTCTATCTTTTTATTTTGTGGTTAAAGAAACTGAGTCTTAGATAAGTAAGCTGTGTTGACATGAGAAAATATCTTTAATTCTAACTTTTGTCCTTTGAGTGTTGTATAAACACTTGCAATTAAACCTCATGAGTACAAATTGTGATATTTTCCCTGCTTATACTCTAAACCATTCAATGCACAATTGAACAATAATAATCAGAGCCAGAACTAGAAATGAAACCCTGTAAAGATTATTAGTAATTTAGTATGGATATGATTAAGTTGAGCTGCACACAGTGAAGAGAACATCTTAGACCTGAATTATATCAAATACAAACAGTGCCTCAGTGTAAACTCTGGATCTTAGCAAGTCTGGACCTGACCATAACTTGGTTGAAACTTGATGTCTAGCTAACAATGTGGTGTCAACATGCATCTGACAGCACATGCTGACCTTTGAAATCTGTTCATCTACTTTTAAAAAAAAATTCTTATCAGTATATCAGTGTACAGAATTTTGCAAATGCTTTCAACCCTGTTTTCTTCCATGAAAACTGATCTCTTACTCTTTATTGGGTTCTGTTACTGCATGTTGGTACATGACTTGAATGTTCTCAAGCATAATTATCAGGACAGAATACTTTATAGATTTTTTTTAAGAGGGACAGGTAAATTTAATATATACACATATATTTTAATGATGCCTTTTGCTTTCACATTAGTCATTTCTAGATATATTCCTCTCCATTGCCTCAAACACTCCTTTTTAACAGAAAACTGTTAAGTATAACCTCCTAAAACCATACCTGGCCATCTAACAACATTGGATTTCTGTAGTAAAAAAATAAAAAAAGGAAAAGTGAACTGGTTGAACAACTAGTTTTAGAACCAGGAAAATCTAAGTTTACTTCCCATTTCTTACACTTATTAGCTACATGAGGTAGCAACCTCTCTCAGTGATCTAGGCAATTTTCTAACACTCAGGCAATTTTCTAAGCTCAGGCAAGGTACTGCTCTGCATTGATAACAATGTAAACCAGTTTATAGATAATAAGATAGTTTGTTATTCCAGCAAACTAAAAAGCTGATTAACTTTGATTAGTTTTTCCTTTGAGAAAAGCAAAACCGTTTCTGATTGTTTGCTATATTCACATGTAAGAAACCTAAACGGGGGGGGGGGGGGGGGAGACAGGAAAACTATGAACAGTAAAGAAAATTGAAAATTTTTAAAGCTGCAATATACAGCTTGAAAAACTTTGAACACAAAAGCGCTAAAGGCCAAAAAAGTTGGGAAGGGAAAAGGGGTTGAGGAAAGAAAACTGTACTATGTTGTTAACCACATTTCTACATATACAATTTGTCAATCTTGCTATTTCTAGAGGCATATACACGCACATGTGTTATGTGTAATTTGTTCAGCAAATGCTTCATTTACATACTTTCCTGGGTTATCTTAAATTGGGTTTTCTAGATGTCAGATCTATTAGCCATCTCCATCATATAATCTTTTACTTTCTATAAAATGGTTTAATCAGAAACCTGTAAGTAAGTACTAAGACTATAAAGACAATGCATACACAGAGTAGTAAATGGGTGTGATAATAGCATTTGCTTTTGACACTGGGTATGACCACATAACTCAGATGTGACAAAATGAAATAAAAGCTCTATTAGGTGGTCCCTGACATTCAAAGATAATTTATTCTACTCATATGCATTAGTCTTTGGAATATTACCATATGGAGGGGTGGGATTTTTATCCCATTTCTGTCGAGATTTTGGGGTCTTCATTTTTGGTCTACATAATCTACAGAAGGAGAGTATATACATTTACACATTAAGATTCTTTCAAATGCCCAATACATCATCATCCTGGGTTTGAGGTCATCAGGTTTGATGCAAAGTCCTCTAAAAAGATTTGATTTTCATCTTTTAAGAAAATTAAGTTCTATTACATGGTTTGGCTCACAATGTAACATAGATTCACACACACACATAGTGAAATAAATAAACTTTATAAATATACACCATTCTTTGCTACACATTGAATGCCAACATGAGATCTTTGAGCTTAGCAAATTGGGGGAAAAATAACACTTTCATGAGCCTGGAAAAGAGAAAAAAATTTTGTGATTGTCTTCCTTTAGGCCCCCCCCCCCCATTCAAGTGATCAGTGGCATTGGTGCAGAGCAAGAGAAGTGGTGATGTTCTCTCCCTTCCTCAAATTTTGGGGTCCCACTAGTATGATATTCCCAGAATATGGTCCCATTGCTATTTATGTTTTTATATGTATTATCTTGTCTCCTTAGTTAGATTTTAAGATCCTTGAAGAACTATCCCGATCTGTAATATGAATCTTGAATTTGAATTTTGAATTCATATATAAAGTTTTGAATATCTAAATTTTCTAGGATTCTATTAACCTCCCTAGTTTCTTTCTTGTTTATTTTGTGATTAAATGTATCTAATTTTGAGAGGGGGAGATTGAGGTCCCACACTAATATAATTTTGCTACCTATTTACTCCTGCAACTGGCTTAACTACTTATCTAAGAATTTGGGTGCTCTGCCATTTGGTGCATATGCATTTAGTATCAATATTACTTCATTGTCTATGGTATCTTTTAATAAGATATAGTTTACTTATCTCTTTTAATTAGATCTATTTTACTTTTGTTTTATCTGAGATCAGAATTGCTACATGCTTATTTTTTTTTTTTGCTTTTAGCTGAAATATAATAAATTCTCCTTCAATCTTTTAACCTTAATTTCTTCTTAACTTTCTGTTTCAAATGTGTTTCTTGAAAACAACACATTGTAGGATTCTGTTTTTTAATGAACTCTGTTATCCATTTCTGTTTTATGAGAGTTCATTCTATTCTCATTCACAGTTATGATTACCATATCTGTGTTTCTCTCCATGCTGTTTTCTCATATATATATATATATATATATATATATATATGTGTGTGTGTGTGTGTGTGTGTGTGTGTGTGTGTGTGTGTGTGTGTGTGTATTTGTTTTCTCTCTCTTTTCACCCTTTCCCTTCTTAGAGGTGTTTTATTCCCAACCCACTCTACCCTTTCCCTGCCTTCTCTTCTATCAACCTTCCTTCCTACTCTTACCCATTTATCCTAGTGTTTCTTTCTGCTCTCCCTTCTATCCAGATCTTCTCTTTTCTTTCCTTTTTATCCTCCTTTTTCCTTATAGAATAAGCTCAATTTCTATGACCAACTGAGTGATTTTTTTTATTCTCTCTTTAAGCCAAAATTGATGAGATTAAACTCCAATCTATGTTCATCTCCTCTTCTTTTCCTCTATTGTAATAGTTTTATTCCTTTGCTTTGTAGAAAACAACTTCCTGAAATGTGAATTGGAAAAAGTAAAGAACTCCCAGGGAAACAGAATTTGTGAATTGGAAAAGAGAAAAAACTCCCAAGAAACTATGATTTGTGAGTTGGGAAAAAATAACTCAGTAATTAAAAAAAAAAGATTAGTTAAATGGAAAAAAAATTCCATACAGCAAAACAACTCACTTAAAAACTCAATTTGGACATATACAAAAAGAAGTTTAAAAAGCTAATGAAGACAACAACTCACTAAAAATCAGAACTTAACAAATAGAAATGAATGATTCATTGAGACATCAAGAATCAGTCAAGCTAAGCAAAAAAAAAAAAGTGGAAAAAAGAACAGACCTGGAAAATAGATCTTGGAGAAATAATCTGAGGATTATTGGAATTCCTGAAAATTAAGAATACAAAAAGATCATAGACACTATTTTACAGAAAATCATCAAAGAGAACTGCCCAAATGTAATAGAATCAGAAGGTAAAATAGGCATTGAAAGAATTCACAGAACAGTTTCTGAAAAAGACCCTAAAATGAAAACTGCAAGGAATATTGTGGCTAAATTTCAGAACTACCAAACTAAGGAAAAAATATTACAAGCATCCAGAAAAACACAATTCAAATATCAAAGAGCCACAATAAGGGTCACTCAGGATCTAGCAGCTTCCACATTAAAGGATCTAAAGGCTTGTAATCTGATATTCCAAAAGGCAAAAGACCTTGGAATGTAGCCAAGAATGAACTACCAAGCTAAACTGAGCATTTTCTTCCAGGGAAGAAGATAGACATTTAATGAAATAGGAGAATTCCATTTTTTAATAATGAAAAAAACAGAACAAACCCCCCCCCAAAAAAAAAAAATTGATCACCAAATATAGGACTCAAGAGAAGTAGAAAAAGGTAAAAAGAACTCTTGTATTTCTGCCATGGACATAAGTAAAGAGTGCATGAATAATTTGGTATTATTGATATAATATTTTTTTAAAAGTAAGTAAAAATGGAAAGGGGATAGTATCAGAAAAAGGGAAAAGGGGAGATAAAAAGAAGGAAACTACATTTCATGAAGAGGCAAATGAAACCTAACATATCTGAGGGATTTGGAAGAGAGGGAAGAACATTGTGTGAATCTTTCTGTCATCAGATTTGGCTAAAAGAAAAAAGAATTGACATATTTGGTTTACAGAGAAACTTCTCTCACCTAATTAAAAGTGGGAGAGGAAAATGGATAAGAAAGGGGAAGGGATTCAAAGGGGGTGGTAGGGATTCTAAAGAGGGAGAGCTGTGTGAGGCAAGTGGTGCTCATAAGTTTAATACTTACTAAAGGGAGAGGGGTAAGGGAGGGTAAGAAAAAGAAAAGGATAATAAGATGGCAGAAAATACAGAATTAGTAATTTTAACAGTAAATGTGAATGGGATAAACTCTCCCATAAAACAGAGGCAGATAGCAGACTGGATCAAAAGCCAAAACTCTACAATATGTTGTTTTACAAGAAACACATTTAAAGCAGGGTGATACATACAGAGTAAAGGTAAAAGTCTGGAGCAGAATCTATTATGCTTCAGGTGAAGTCAAAAAAGGAGGGGTAGCCATCATGATGTTAGATCAAGCAAAAGCAAAAAATGGATCTAATTAAAAGAAATAAGGAAGGAAACTATATCTTGCCAAAGGGTAGCACAGACAATGAAGCCATATAAATACTAAACATATATATATATATATATATATATATATATATATATATATATATACACACAGAAAGAGAGAGAGAGAGAGAGAGAGAGAGAGAGGCACCAAGTGGTATAGCATCTAACTTCCTAAATGAGAAGTTAAGAGAGTTCCAAGAAGAAATAGATAGCAAAACTATAATAGTGAGAGATCTCAACCTTGCACTCTCAGAATTAGATAAATCAAACCACAAAACAAATAAGTAAGGAGTTAAAAAGGTAAATAGAATATTAGAAAAGTTAGGTATGATAGATCTTTGGAGAAAACTGAATGGAGACTTTCTTTCACTTTCTTCTCAGCAGTTCATGAAATCTATATAAAATTTAACCATATGTTAGGATATAAAGACCTCAAAAGTAAATGCAGGAAGGCAGAAATAGTAAATGCATTCTTTTCAGATCATGATATAATAAAAACTACATTCAACAAAACAATAGGAGTAAATAGACCAAAAAGTAATTGAAAACTAAATAATCTCATCCTAAAGAATGATTGGGTGAAACAGCAAATCATAGAGACAATTAATAATTTCACCCAAGGCAATGACAACAATGAGACAAAATACCAAAATTTGAGGGATGCAGCCAAAGTGGTAATAAGGGGAAATTGTATATCTTTAGAGTCTTACTTGAATAAAATAGAGAAAGAGAAGATCAATGAATTGGGCTTGCAACTTAAAAAGTTAGAAAAAAGACCAAATTACAAAACCCCAATCAAATATTAAACTTGAAATTCTAAAATGAACATGAAAAATTGATAAAATTGAAAGTAAAAAAAAGCAACTTTTGGTTTTACGAAAAAAATCAATAAAATAAATAAAACTTTGGTAAATCTGACTAGAAAAAGGAAAAAGGAAAACCAAATTGTTAGTCTTAAAAATGAAAAGGGAGAACTTTCTACCAATGAAGAGGAAATAAGAGCAATAATTAGGAGTTACTTTGCTCAACTTTATGGTAATAAATTTGATAACCTAAGTGTAATGGATGACTACCTGTGAAGACCAAGTTAACACCCTGCATACTTTAGAATCAGCCAGAGTCAGGATAAGCAAATGTACTTTGTCTTTATTCTTGGTCTTTAGGGTAGAAGTGAAGGGGATGGATGCAGGCTCTCCATGACCTCCCTTCTCCTCACTAAAAGTGACTCTGGCTTGTCTTACTCCACCTCCTGATCCCTCCTAAGATAGAGCCAGCACAGAATAGTGGGAAGGGCCATTTTTTAAAGTATTACCCAATGGGTAATTAGCCTTAAGTGCTCGGTTGTCTGATTCCAGTGCATCAATTCAGAGTTTCAGCCTTTACATCTCCCACTTTCTTTTGTTTTATAATACAGGTCCTTACACCATCCCTGACTTCTCAGGGAGGTGAGAACCCCAAAAAGGAGCTGATCACGTTTTCCTTGACTTCTCAAAAAGGGAGATGAAAAGCACAAAAGGGAAGTGGGGAGTTAAGCCAGATATTGCTAGCGAGTTTCTGGGCTGAAGAGTCTTACTAGAAACAAATATGCACAAACCCATCAGCATGGGAGATATTACACAAGCACATAGCAACAACACCCAGACTCTTAGTGATGACTCTGTCCACAGCCTGTGCAGGCTCAATGTGGTGTAACAAGCATGAATTGTACATGCAAGTAGTGATATAAACAAACAATATAAATCAACATGGTGTTGTAAAGATTTCCAGAAATCCTAGAAGGGGGGTATGTAAATAACAGTCACACATATGCCTGCTTCAGCAGCCAAAAGATAGTCCAAAATCAATCTACTGTCCATTGCTTCACATGTCATGGAATCCAATGATCCCTGCAAGTTTTTGAAGTCCTGCAACAGTCTTTTTATGTGTTAGGTAATTCAATGTTTCCAGCAGATTCTGAAGTCCTGCAACAGTCTTGTCATTTCTCAGAGAATCTAATAATTCCTGAAGGTTTTCAACTCCTACAACCATATTATCATGTCTCAGAGAATCCAGTGATTCCTGAGGGTTTTCAAGTCCTACAACAATCTTATCATGTCTCAGAGAATCCAATGATTCCTGAGGGTTTTGAAGTTCAACAATTTTTGATGTCCATGAGTCAAATGCTATAACTTCCATGCTCTTTCAGTGGTGGGCACTGTCAGCAATGGAACCATCAGCAATGGAACCACCTGATGTTTCTTTGGTCTTCCCCGTTTCAAGGGTCTGCTCCGTCTCTCTCTGATGGACAAGGTGAATATGGCTCATTGACATGTGATTCCTTCTCCATCTGTGGAGATACAAGCAAACCCTCTTCCCCGAGCAGTTGACCTATCTGGTCCCTTCCATTCACCACTTTCTGGGTCTCTCCACATCACCTGGTGGTTATCTAAAGATAGTGGAGCTGCTTGCACTGGACACTGCCCTTCTATAAAACCTGTCTGCCAGAGCCAGTGCATCTTTGTCAAAAATAAAAAAAAAATTAATAAAGAGGTACTTTTATAAGTTCTCTACGGTTGCCTGTGGCTCCTCCTTTCTTTTGTTTTTGGAGGAGCATCTTAATGTCTCTGTTTCTCCTGTCTACTATTGCCTGTCCTCAAGGATTAATGGGTATGCCAGTAGTGTGTAAAATCTTATACTGTGCACAAAAATGTGCAAAATGTTTAGAAGTATATGCAGATCCATTATCTGTTTTTTTTTTCTTGTGGCACACCCATAATTGCAAATGAAGGAATTCAGTGACCATTTAGGCTGTCTCTTTTACAAAAAGTGAATCCTGAAAAGGTAAACACCACAACATGGATAAAAGACAGACAATCAAAAGATTTATAATGCATCACATCCATTTGCCAAATTTCATTAGGTCTCAAACCACAAGCGTTCTTCCCTGGAGGGAGTCTAGAAGCATGGAAAGGAAGGCAAGCTGGATAGGCTTTTACTATGCTCCTGGCTTCCTCTCTTGTTATTCCAAATTGTAAACATAAAGCTTGAGCAGCCTGATGATATTTAAAATGAGATTCTTGGGCTTCTTGAAATAAAGGAGTATTGGCCAACATGGTTAGAAGGCTATCTGCCTTTGAATTACCATCAAAAATAGGACCTGGAAATCCATTTTGGGAGTGGACATGCAAAACATAAATCTTCCCTAGATGCTTTCTCACTTGCTCTTGAAGTTCTTTAAAGAGCTGATATATATTGGAGGCTACAAATTTTATTTGGGTTGTGGCAATTCTTTGTACCACACCTACTGAATAGGCTGAATCAGATATTATATTTATATCTCCTGGATAATAAGTAAGAGCTAGAATGATTGCATACAATTTATTCTGCTGAGTGGACTGAAAAGGAATTCCGACTATTCTATAGTTAAGTCACGAGAGTATACAGTACAAATATTATGGTTTGATGCATCTGTAAAGATAGTTGGTCATTTAAGAGGAACTTTAGAAACTTTTTTTTCAAGAATCCATCACCAATTATGTAATAGTCTGGTTATCTTTAATGGAGACCCGTGTGTAAAATTGGGAGCTGTGGCCAATAAAATTTGCCACTCTGGGATGTTTTCACAGCATACATTAATTTGTGCTTTAGTATAAAAAGTGTATATCTTGTCAGGTCTTATTCCATATAATTGTACTGCTTACTTAATGGCCTTTAATAAAATTCTAGCCACAAGCACTGGGTAAGGAGTAAGGCTTTGTTCTGGTTGTGCTGGGAGGTTCACCCACTGTATCACACTGTCTCCTTGATGAAGGGCTGCTGTGGGTGCCTCTTGTGTAGCAAAAATGATATTTCCAAGGGTTTTTGATTGACTCTTTCAATCACATTGGATAAAGCATGTTCAACTTTTCTCAAAGCCTCTTGAGCTTCATTTGTAAACACTGTCTCCCCTTAAAATATCATATAGAGGTTGCAATTGATAGGTAGTCAAGCCTAATGCTATCAATTTCTGAAAGTCATTTAAGGTGTTTAGCTTCTTTGTTCTTAAGGAAAGTTTTTGTACTGTAAGCACCTTAGGGTATACCTCATATCCTAAATATTGAAAAGGAGCATGTCTTTAAATTTTTTCTGTGCAATTTCTAGTTCCTTAGCATATCTATGGTCTTTTGTAGTCATGTGTCTAACATTTGTTCCTCAGGTACACATCCCAATATCATCCATGTAATGTAATAACATTACTTTTGGAAATGGTTTTCTTACTGGAGTAAGAGCAGCAGCAACATATTTTTGACACATAGTAGGGCTGTTTCTCATTCCCTGTGGCAAAACTTTCCTTTCATATCTTTTATATGGCTCAGCTAAGTTAATGCTGGGCACTGAAAAGGCAAATCTTTTCATATCCTCCTTATCTAGAAAGATAGAATAGAAACAATCCTTAATGTCTATAACCCAAAGAGGCCATTCTCTAGGCAACTGAGTAGGAGATAAAAGTCCAGCCTGAAGAGTTTCTATAGTTTCCATCTGTTCATTTACCTTTCTTAAATTAATCAATATCCTGAATTTTCCAGATTTCCTTCTTACAAGAAACCCTGGGGAATTCCAAGGACTTA
Organism: Sminthopsis crassicaudata; assembly: GCF_048593235.1. Classification (NCBI taxonomy): domain Eukaryota; kingdom Metazoa; phylum Chordata; class Mammalia; order Dasyuromorphia; family Dasyuridae; genus Sminthopsis; species Sminthopsis crassicaudata. The sequence continues at coordinate 440,942,136 of NC_133617.1, forward strand.
GAGAAGGTTGTAAGTGTCCTTGGTCAAGTTGCTCCTGTACTATATCCAATAAGGCCTGATTTTTTTCACTTGTTAAGGACCACTGTTCTATCCACCCCAGTGTATCAGTTTTCATTGGATAGGAACAGGTGAAAGTGTAGGCAGGCCTTCAACAGGAGCCCTGCCAAAATAACTTAAGTATTCATCTGTAATCCTAATTGTTGTAAAATGTCTCTTCCCCACAGAATGATGGGGATTTTTTCAACTATAAAAGGAGTAAAAACTCCTGTTTCACTTTCAAATGTCCATCTCAAAGGGGTAGCAGTAACTTTAGCTGCTATTGATTCTCCTGCACCAGACATGTAGTTGTCTGACTTAATCTTTGCCCAGTGATGGGTCAGTTGGCACCCCTAATGATTGTACAATCTGCACCTGTGTCTACCAATCCTTCTAATGGTATGCCATTTATATAAATAGTGAGCATAGGTCAGTCAGTTGTCACAGCTGCTGTCCAGTATATTCCTGGATTTTGTTGCTTTGAGTCAGAATCTGGGCCACTATCACCAAACTGCTTATTAGGAGTCTGTATCGGTAAACCTGATGCTACTATTTCTCCAGTTGATAAGTCACACGTTGTCTACCTGTATTAGTGACTGGGATATTATCTATACATTCCTCAGTTTCCTACATCAGTGTATGAATGAACACTGTTTTGTAGGTACTCTCAGGAGGTGAAATGTTTAAGCCTACTGTGCCTGGAGGCAAGGGATCCATAGACTGGAGAGGAACAGGTTTCACCTCTCCAGGGGGTATCTCAGTTGTCCCAGCTGAATACAACTCTCTTCTCCCCAATTGCAATCCCTTTCTCCCATCAGGTTGCTTCCTGGCTAATTGATTGTGTAATCCCTTTCTCCCATCAGATGGCTTCCTGGCTGATTGGTCATGTCTAGGTATTGAACTTCTAGGCACTCTCTGGGTGTAGCATTAGCTGCCATCATGCCCCAAGTATTTTTTACCTTGGGCCCTGGGATTGGGCCCCTGATTCCATTTCCCTGAATCAGTCTATATTCTGATGCCCAATGGAAGCCTCTGTTGCATTTTGGACATGGGGTATTGGGTCTTGTTCTCCCACCGTGTTTTCTCACTCTGTCTCTATGCTAACATTTGATTTTTTTTTTTCATTGGTTCCCTTGAAAGTCTTGACCTTTTGTTCTTCAAGATGAATTTTGTTGTTATTTTTTTCTAGGTCATTAAAATAGTTTTTTGGGAGTTTGATTGGTATAGCACTAAATAAATAAATTAGTTTAGGTAGAATTGTCATCTTTACTATATTTGCTCGATCTATCCCTAGAGCACTTAATATTTTTCCAATGAGTTAGATCTGACTTGATCTTGACCTTTTGTTCTTCCAGAGAAATTTTGTTATTTTTTTCTAGATACGTAAAATAATTTCTTGGGAGGTTGATTGGTATAGCACTAAATAAATAGATTAATTTAGGTGGTATTATCATTTTTATTATATTTGTTCAGCCTATTCAATAGCACTTGATATTTTTCCAGTTGCTTAGATCTGACTTTTATTTGCATAGAAAGTGTTTTGTAGTTCTGTTCATATAATTCCTGACTTTGTCTTGGCAGGTAGATTTCCAAATATTTCATATTTTCAACAGTTATTTTAAATAGAATTTCTCTTTGTATCTTTTGCTGCTGGACTTTGTTGACAATATATAAAAATGCTGATGATTCTGTGGATTTATTTTGTATCCTGCCAATTTGCTAAAGTTGTGGATTTTTTCTAGTAGTTTTTTAATTGATTCTATAGGGTTTTCTAAAGAATGATAATTTGGTTTCCTCCTTACCTACTCTAATTCCTTTCATCTCTTTTTCTTCTGTTATTGCCGAAGCTAGCATTTTTCATACAATATTGAATAGTAATGGTGATAGTGGGCAACCTTGTTTCACCCCTGATATTATTGGGAATGGTTTCAGTTTATCCTCATTATGTATGATACTTGCTGATGGTTTTAAATATATGCTACTGATCATTTTAAGGGAAAGTCCATTTTTTTTCTATAATCTCTACTGTTTTTAATAGGAATCTGTGTATATTTTATCAAATGCTTTTTCTCTATTGAGATAATCATATGTTTTTGTTAGTTTGGTTATTGATATTTATAGTCAATTATTCTAATAGTTTTAATATTGAACCTGCCCTGCATACCTGATGTGAATCCTACTTGGTTATGGTGTATTATCCTGGAGATGACTTTCTGTAATCTCTTTTCTAATATTTTATTTCAGATTTGTATATCAATATTCATTAGGGAAATTGGTCTGTAATTTTCTTTCTCTGTTCTCATGCTTCTTGTTTAGATATCAGTATTACATCTGTGTCACAAAAGGAATTTGGTAGGAGTTTTTCTTTCCCTATTTTTTTCAATAGGTTTATAGTATTGGAGTTAATTGTTCTTTAAATGTTTGGTAGGATTCAGATATAAATCTATCTGGCCCTGGAGATTTTTTCTTAGGGAGCTTATTAATAGATTGTTTTATTTTTTTTCTAAAATGGGACTATTTAAGTAATTTATTTCCTCTTCTATTAATCTGGGCTGTTATGGACCAGAACTCTGAAATTGAAACATAGGATTCTTAAAAGATACTAAGTCAGTGGAATTGATAGAGACAATAATTGTCTAATTTATCATGGTTCAGTATGATTGATTTAATCCTACTAAGAGATGCCATGGGCCAGAACTTGAAACAAAGTACCTAAGTGGAATTAACTAAGTGGAATTGAGGAGACAATGGTTAAATCTATTTTAGCATTGATTTAATCATACAACAAGTAATGGTTTCCTAGTGATATAATGATTGATGTATACTTAGTCTGGAGCATATAAGGGAGAAGCTGTCAGGGTCAAAGAGGACAAGTGCACTAAAAGTTCTCAGAGGCTAAGACAGATTCATTCCATCTTCCACTTTTGTAGTGGCTGGAGGCTTAAGTACAAACCTTTGGAAGTTGGGGAGATTCAGAAGCCAGAGAAAGCAGGTGAGAGCTCAAACTCTCCAAACCAAGGGTAGAGATAGGCCTCCAGAAAACTAGCTGAGCCCCAAGTGAAGGAGACAAGACTTTGAAGGAGACAATAAAGGATTTGGACTTTAACCCCTGGCTACTCATGTGGTGATTATTGAACTGAAATGAAGGCTGCTCCCAGAGACCCCAAGAAAACCTCAACAGAGAACATTACATTTTAAAGAGATTATTATGTGGGCAATCTATATTTTTGTAGGTATTCCTCCATTTCACCTAGGTTACCAAATTTATTGGCATAAAGTTGGGCAAAATACCTTCTAATTATTGCTCTTATTTCCTTTTTTATTAATGGAAGCTTCTCTCTTTTCATTTCTGAGACTAATAATTTGATTTTCCTCTTCCCTTTTCCTAATCAAATTAACTAAAAGTTTATTCTTTTCTTCAGTCAATTTTTGTCCTTCCTTTTCCAAGCTGTTGACTCACTCTTATGTACCTCTTGTTTCTTTTCTCATTTTTTTTTCTTTTACCTCTCTTATTTGTCTATTAAAATCTTTTATGAGCACTTCCATGAAGCTTTTTCGGACTTGAGTACCATTCATATCACTCTTTGATATTCCCTTTGTGGACATTTGGTCCTAATTTGAGTTGGTGTTTTGGTCTTCCTTGTCACCATAATAGCTTTCTATGATTAGGGTCCTTTTCTGTTTCTTTCTCATTTTCATTCCTTCTTTTTTATTACCTCTTTTGTGCTTCTATGGTTGAGCTCTGTTCCCAGTGTAAAGTGGGGATTGTCCCAAGCTTTTTGTAGCCCTGAGTCTTAGTTTTAAGCACAGGGGCTCCTCCAGTTTGGTGTTTTGCTCACAGCAAAGGTTAGCCCTACCTTCTCTCTCCTGGAAACATCCTGGTTTCCCTAAGTGGCAATTTGCCTTCTGGGCTGGGACTAGAAGCTGTCCATTGGTCAGTCAAGGATCTGCTGTGATTGATTGATCTGCTGTGATTAAGACCTGGCTGTCCTGGACTCCTTCTGAACTGGGCTGAACACTCCTTTTACCCAGTGAGACTGATCTTGCTTAAAAATCTACCCAATCTATTTTGAGCTAGACAGTGGTTTCATTGTCTGAATCTAGTCAGAGACTTAGCTTCATGTGGTTTTCAGGGAATATTGGGAAAGCTCAAGTAGTTTCCTGGCTTCAACCTATCATCTTGGTTCCACCCCCAGAACTCCCCAGAATTTTTTTTTCTTGGAATTTAGTTTGTCTAGTTCCAGATGGGATCATGAATGGAACATGTTGAGGGAACCAAACCAAAATGCCAGACTAGAGTCAAGGATCTATGGGAACCACAGCAGAGAAAATATTTGTTTATTCAGATTGCTGAGTGCCATCTACCTTTCAATTCTACCTCACTCACACAAGGTTGTTTGTTTTGTTTTTGTTTTTGTTTTTGTTTTTGTTTTTTCATTTAAATTGCTTTACTAATCAGTCATATTAATCCTTTGTAACATAAGTGTTTATCAATTTGTAACATAAGTGTTTGTCAATTTACTCACACAAGGTTGATGAGCCTCAATTAATACTGACACTCTCAAGATATTGACAATCTAGCTGGAAATACAACTTTTAAGTAAAACAAAAAAATAGATTTGGTGATATAAAATCACATTAGGAAGATGATTAGGAAGATATACTTTTGAAGATATTTGTTAGGAACCAATGCAAAAAAACTCTGACCAAATAAAATTTCATATTAATTTCTTATATCAAATTTTTCATCATTTATCTTAAAAATGACAAAGACAGAAGAATACTGGAAGATTTGCAGTTTTAGAGCTGTAATTCAGATTCCTTCAATCTTAGAAGTAATCTAGTAAAACCTTCATTCCTATTTGAAGATTACTGCCTCCCAAATTCCCTCTATTCCATTAAAAATAGAAATGTTGCTTCAGCTGATGGCATCTAGGTGGTGCAGTAGATAGAGTGTCTAGACAGAAATCAGGAAGACTCATCTTCCTGAATTCAAATCTGACTTTAGACTCTTACTAGCTATGTGACCCTGGGCAAGTCAATTAACCTTATTTGCCTTCGTTTCCTCTTGTGCTTTTGCCCAAGGATCTGGAGAAGAAACTGGCAAATCACTGCAGTATTTTTTGCCAAAAAATCCCAAAAGAGATCACAGTCAGACAAGACTAAAATAACTGCACAACAAAAATTTCAGTTGATATTGGGATATTGGGAGGAAGCAAGGGATTCTAAACCAGCTTGAATTTAGATTGGAACTAGATGAATTTACAAGTGCGTTTTAATTTTGAGATGTCATGATTCTGTGAGAGGTTAAGGAGGAATTCAAATTATTAGATCATTTTTTTCTATTTCTTCTACCCCCCACATTATATTTACCAAACAAGTTGTTATTTTTAATCACCTGTTTCATAGTTCTCAATAAGGAAGAAATTTTGCCATCTCTACACATGTGACCTTTGAAAAATACTTAACTACTTCAGAAGATAATTATCTGATCTCAGTTTTCAATCATACCATTTTTTAAGGAGACAAACTGCTCAAGCCCACAGAATATTTCAAATGGTGCCTCACATCTCACTGTGGTTGGGTTGGATTCAGGCTCCCTTCTCTTTTCCTTATTATAGCCTCTTTATTTCTCATGCTGTATTTTACTTTACTGGTACATATGTTATTGGGTGCATTATTCTTTTACATTAATGTGGAAACTGGTTAAGTGCATTAGTGGGAAGAATAGTAGAAATTATGGCGTACTTAGCTTTAATCTGATAACAATATTTAAAAAATAAATAGGTAAGAATCTGGACTATTTTGATCTTATTTTTGTAGAAGTTACTGCAAAAATATGTGTCAGGAATACCATGAATTTATGCTAGATGCCATTGTTAACAAGTTGAAGTCATATATCATGTTTCAGTTTTAAAGTGGTAGGTATCAAATGAACAGCAGAAACAAAACTTGTCAGTTTTTTTTTTTTTCCAGAAAGCTATTGTTCAACACACACACACACACACACACACACACACACACACACACACACAGGTTAATTTGTTTTCAGGAGAAAGACTCATTAAAATAAACTCTTCAAAAATTAGCCCCATTTTCTGCTGCCTATCATATTAATCAAATATAAAAACACTAGTAGCATTCTGAAATTATATGGCATTTTCTTATAAAACAAAGGAATAATGTCTAACTAGTAATGCTAAAAATTATGACATATATATGCAAGTATCCTTTGGAGGCATTAAGGTTTCACAGTGTATGTATCAACACAGTGTGTTGATTTGGATATCAGAAAGGCCTTAATTGAAATTTTTTATCAGGCAGTTTCTATGTGACCCTAAGCAAGTCAAATCACTTCTCTCTGGTTTCCATTTCCTTAACTATAAAATTGGGATAATAACAATACCCAATTTACAAGATTGTTGTGAGAATCAAAGGAGACAACATATGTCAAATGGTTTGCAAATGTTAAACCATTATCAAAATATTAACTAAGAGGAGGAGGATGCAGTAGAAAGAGCTTTAGATTAGAGTCATGGGACTTGTGTGATGGTTTGACTTCCTGTAATCTCAGTTTACTCATCTGTAAAAAGAGAAAGACATTGACTTAAAAACCACAAATTATGGTAATTTTACTTATTTTGTGAAATATTTCTTAGTTATGTTTTAATCTAGTTCTAGTTCACACTTTGCTGGTCTTGAGTTTGACATATCTGGTGTAATCCCTTACAAATAATTAATTTTAGCCACTTCTCAGTTCCATCAATTTGCCTTCAGCTTGACTGGATTAGCAATAATGGTCTCTTTAAAATAGTTTTTCCTCCCACAGAATCTTGTTGCTTTATAGCAAGTTGGGTATATCCATATTCTAAAAAGAAAAATGTCTCATATTCAGAATAAAGTGACCTCATTTTGAACAAAGATATAAGGGCTTAATCAAATAGCCTAACAAATGACATCTGTTTGTTACATTACCCCCTATTTTTGCCCATTACAAATTAGTCAGATTTTGAAGATTCAATAATGGAAGGAAATATCTCATGATTAAATTCAGATTGCCGATAATGACTTCACATGGCTCTAATCTTCACCATACATCTGGCATAGTTAAATATGTAAATGTCTTATCTTCCCAACAAAATTGTTCCTTCTGGAAAATCATCTTTATATATTTTTATCCACCCCCCCCATATCATGGTGCTTTGTGCTTTGTAAGTACAGAATATCAAAATGAATATCAGAATAAATGAAAAAAAAATAAACAATGTATAATAAATAAATAAATTAATAAATGATAGATGAATAAATAAATAAATATAAATAAATGAATAGGCTATATATTGCCTGAATAAATGAAGTATCTCCCCATAGTAGTGGTAATACAATCTAGCAGAAGGATTTATTTTTCTAAGGATTAAATCAAATACAGTAAACACTGTATTCTCTATTGCTGGGATGCATCATTAAAAAAAAAAAAAAAAGTCTTATACAGTAGAAAATACATTGGAAAACAAATTTGGAATCCAAAGGCCTGGACTCAAAATCTGACTTTGCCACTTTTGGAAATAACACTTGACTTTTCTGAACTTCAGTTTTCTCCTATGTAAAATAGAGACAAACATTGATCACCTCACATGTCCTTGTGAAAATCAAAGTAAATTATATGTGTATATATATATATATTTTGGATGTCCCAAAACTCTTGATGTAATTCTGAGATATTAAAATCATTATTTGATACAAAGCTTAAAACTGCCCTAAGAGTTTTGATTGACCTCGTGTAAAGTATTTTGTAACTCCTAAAGTACCAAGTACTTGTAAGCCACTGATTATTGCTTGCTCCAACATGACTTAGAGACCTTTATATTTATAGTCTATGTTAAGGAATAGAGGTTGATGATAAGTGGAAATTTCTCACAAGAGCCTAGAATCATTGAATTTAAAACTGAAAAGCTCTTCCAACACTTACCTAAAACAAGGAAGGAAATTAAGATCCAGATATTACAAAGTCCTTTATCCAAGCTCACACAAAAAGGAAATAATAGAATCAGGGTTCTAATTAATACAAGTTTTCTAACTCTGAACCAGTAAATCACCATTACTCTAAAACTGCCTCAATCAAGATTCAATTCAATTCAGCTCAACTAATATTTTTAAAGCATTTATTATGTGCCTGGCAGAGCAAATAAGTGGTGTAATGCAGGGCTTCTTAAACTTTTTCTACCCGTGACCTGTTTTCACCGAAGAAATTTTTATGTAACCCTAGGTATATAGATATATAAAATAGGTATAGAAATCAAACATTTGCTGATAATAAATCATAAAGAAATTTATTTTAAATAATTCTTTGAGATATATGTATGTATGGGACAGCTAGGTGGCACAGTGGATAGAGCACCAGCCTTGAATGCAGGAGGACCCAAGTTCAAATCTGGTCTCAGACACTTAACACTTCCTAGCTGTGTGACCCTGGGCAAGTCACTTAACCCCAGCCTAAATATATATATTCACACACACACACACACACACACACACACACACATATATATATACATATACATATATATATATATAAAACTTAACTATTTATTAAAGATGAAATCAAATTTGTATACTAATGAAATGAAAGCACTTAGTTATTTTTATATAAAGAATTAAATCTTTGAAGAATATTTGATGCCTTTTACTGTTTCTTTTTTTTTTTTTTTTTTTGTGGCCCATAGTATAAGAAGTTTGGTGAGGCGGACAGGCAACTGGCCTCAGAATTAGAAAATCCAAGGTTCATGTCTGTCTTCTGACATAAGTAGACTGCATGACTCTAGGTAAATGAATCATATTTAATTTCAGGGTTCAGGCAGTTCCAAGAATACAAATTGCAGAGTACATGCCAATCTGCCTTTATATGAGGAGTTTTCTCACTAGAAATCAGAGAAGAACTAGGACCATACACAACTTATGTTGTGGTGGTTCAGTAGTTTCCATTGTGCCAACTCTTAATGATTTAATTTGGGATTTTCTCGACAAAGATATTGGATTGGTTTGCCATTCCCTTCTCCAACTTATTTTACAGGAAGCTGAGGCAAAAAGACTTAAGTGACTTTCACATGATCACACAGCTAATGAGTGTCTGAGGCCAGATTTGAGCTCAAGAAAATTAGTCTTCTTGACTCCAAACGTGGTACTCCGTGACACACTGTGTTACCTAGCTACCTTTTTTTGGTGTATTTATTTTATATATTCAGGTGAGATTGAAAGGTTTCCTATTCCTTTAGTCTTAGTCTAGATAAGCCCTGTGGTAAAGTTTCAGACTTAAAAACTTCCTTTCTAAATCTAGGGAGGAGTATCTAAAAAAACACACATGATTTGTTTACAAATAAAATGAAAAGAGTGTCGATCCCCTGGCCCTTTAGGTTATAGCATCTTTCCCTGTTTATCCATTGACACTCTGAACAAATGGTCAGAACTTTGATATAAAGGTGTTAGCTTCATTTGGCTGCACCTGTGCAGAAAAGCATTTGTTAATGTCTCATTGAAATGTTCCATATGTTTCTTCTACATCAAATTGACTTAATGTGGGCATTCTCATATGCTTCCTTAATCCTAGCCACCATAAATCCTTTGCAAGTTGCTCTTGCATTGTTCTTGAAATTTATCAGTGGTCAGAGAATTTGTTTGGCATCTGACATGTATCTCTGTCTTTTCCTTCACAAAGAAAATCTGTTACAGCTTTCTTTTTTGCCTTCCATCCCTCCCCTTCCCATGTTGATGGGGAAAAGAGTGACATAAGAGAGAGGTGTTGGCTTGGTTTATGCTAAGAACTGTGAACAGGTGTGGAATACCTTGGGGAGGGGAAGGGCAGAGTTGTAATGTGGGAATCACATACATCCAGATCTTAATATCTTCTATGCATGCTTCTTAAATGGCTCCAAACATAAATTGCCCTTGGATTAATCAGAGATTGCACCCAGGTTAAGAGACTCCAAATAACCCCACTGTGCTTTGTTTCTTATCCTGAACAGTTGAAGTCAAGAATTGGAATCTTAGCTATGGAAACAACAGAAGCAATTAATCCTTTGAACCAAAGTCCATTAAACAATAAGTATTTATCAGACACTTGGCTCTATGTTTTCTGTGCTAGATTGTAGACTCCATGAGGATAGGTACTGTGTTTTACCTAATTTTGTATCCTATATAACTCAGAGCATGGGGTTTACCCTAGATTTATTTCTGTCTTATACTTTACAGATATGGAATACTAAATCATTTAGTATTCCATATCTGTAAAATATAAGAGAAATAAATAAAATTGTCATGACTAAATAAATTATGTCCTAGGAGCTATGGAGAAAATAAGAAACTGAAAAGATTCATTCTTTCCTGAAGTCAGTAATGAATCCTCTTCCTGGATTAAAATTAGGCTTCTAGCTGTGTGACCCAGAACAAGTAACTTCTTTTTGCCTCTGTTTCCTCATCTGAAAAATGAGCTAGAGAAGAAAATGGAAAACCACTGTAGTATTTTTACCAAGAAAACTCCAAGTGGGGTCAGGAAGAATTAGACATAAATGAAATGGCTAAACAATAAAATAAATAATATCTATTTATATTCTGTGCCTATCACATCAGCATGTAAGCTTCTTATGAGAAAAGTTTTTTTTTTGTTGTTGTTGTTGTTTTAATTGTTGTTTTTCTTTGTATCTCTAACACTTTAGCAAGCTTCCCAACAGAGAATGAGTACCTCACTGGTTTTGGATCAAATTGGTTTGAAGAAGGGGAGCAGATTTTAGGGAAGGCATTCTCTAAGAGCCAAACAATTTTTCTGGGAAAGACACAGAGATTGGTATAAGAAAAGTATAATGGAACACTAAGGAAGCCAGTGATTAGGATGGGAGAGGAGTATGAGTTGGGAAAAAAGGAAAACAAAACAAAAGTCAGATGAATAGGCTGGGGCTCAGATTATGGCAGCTTTGAAAAACAGAGATTGGAATTCATTATTTCAGCTCTTTAAAACCATTTTCATTTACTGCATTAATGAAATATTGATGTCATGGGGTGTCTACACTTAGTTGTACTATGCATGTGACTACTTTTCTTTTTCATTGTGTGGATTTTATAGATTCGGGCAAGTATGTAACATTCAACAAACAGAAAAAGAGGCTTTTGTTTTGTTTTTTTTTTCTTTTTTGTTTTTTTTTAAGCTTCTTTAAGAAGATTGATAAAAAATGGCAAAGAGATTTTTATACTATGGAATTAACAGCAACTAAATCAGCATTGAGGTAATGAAAAGAAATCAGAAGTTATGGTCAGAATCCTTGATTGCCACTGATAAGTTGTATTATTCAACTTTTATGGTTCTCTATTTCCTTTCTTGACTCTAGCTTTCTCTATTTTGCCATAGAAATCTTTTTACCCTGGAAGTACACTTCACCCCTAGATTACTCACACCAAAAGAAGACTCTATTCTTATAGCCTCTTTATCTGTTTAGCTAATTCCTCCCAAAACCTCCATTTTAAGAGAGGTATCTAGGCCAGTCTTGTTTTCATTCTTCCCAAAGAATGACTTCCAACTCTCCAGACATTCTCTCTCTCTCTCTCTCTCTCTCTCTCTCTCTCTCTCTCTCTCTCTCTCTCTCTCTCTCTCTCTCTCTCTCTCTCTCCCCGCCCCCCCCCCCCCGTCTCTGCCTCTTTACAACATCTATCTCCATTTTTTAAAGCTTCCTTTTATGTATTGTCTTTTTGCTAGGCCTGAATCAGGAAGATATAAATTCAAATACAGTCTCAGACACTTACTAGCTGTGTGACTTTGGGAAAAGCACTTATTCCAGCTGTCCTCAGTTTTCTCCTCTATAAAAATGATCTAGAGAAGAAAATGGCAAACCCCTCCAGCATCTTTGTCAAGAAAACCCAAATGGGGTCCCAAAGAGTTGGACAGGACTGAAACAAGTAAACAACAGCAAAACAACAACAACAATAACACTAGAAGGTAGATATTATAAGGGCAGGAACTCTTCTTTTTGTATTCTCAGAGTGCCTAGCACACTTTAAGTGCTTGGTAATTTAATCTGATTTTCTTCACCTATAACATGAAGAGAATGTAGCCATTTATCTCCAAGCTTCCTTTTAGCACTAAAATGTTGTTTCCTAATTTACTGAATGATGATCTTGGGGGGAAAAAACTGAATTTGCTATTAGGAAATCTGGATTCAAATTTTAATCTCATCACTTTTTTAATAGACATACTATTAGGCTTTCTGTATCTCCGTTTCCTCATTTGCAAAATGAGAATTATAAGTAACACAGAGACTATTTACAAAGAAATATTTACTTCAGAAGGTATAATCACAAATAAAGACACTTACTTCCCCAAAATATGGTAATCATAATCCCTCCCCTCTTTCACCATTTCAGTCTCTGAAAAGGGGAAGAGGATTAGATCCATAGTTTAGCTCACAGTCCTTGTTCGAAATCCAAAGCCTCACTCAGACACAAGCCCTAGGCCCTCTGCCAGACTTCTCAAGGTTTCCATACCAGGCTGACTTGGTGCAACCTTCCTGCCTATAACACTAGTGCCTGCCAATGTCTTCATGGCTCAAATCATCAATGAGATGCTAAGAACAAATGACAATATAGAAATAGACACCTCAAACCCCTTTTCTTTGAGCTTCATTAAAAGAGATAAGCAAAGGAAGTTCTTCTTCCACCAGTTTAGTTTGTGACATTCATGCTGGAGGTAGCACATCAGAATTAAAACTGAAACTGAAAGATGACAGGAATATGCTCAGTCTCACCAATTTCAAAGATATAGGCAGTCAATCAGAGGAGATTACCCTTACCCATGTGATAGAGAGCACATGCAGGGCAAATTGGGCATACTCAAAATATTCCCTGAGTAGCCCCAAGTTACACATTATACCTGCACTATCAATCTCACAGGACTGTTCTTAGGATCAGAAATCTGGAAAGGATCTTGGAGGCCATCAAATTTAAAACCCACTTATTTTACAAATGAGAAAAGTAAAGTACAGAGAATTTCCCAGAGACACATTTGTATCTATTTGTCTGGGGTGAAATTTGAACCCAGTCTTTCTGATTCCAAGTTCAAATCTCTATTCATTGTATCATATTGCCTCTGTTACAAGTATCAAATCAGATAATATTTATGAACAAGTTTATAAACCATAAATGCCATCGGTCATAGGAGAAAATAGAAAGCCTATCAGTTTTGGAATTATAGAATAAGATCACAGATTTAAAATTGGCAAGAAACCTTGAAGGCCATCAAATTCAATCCTTCATTCTCCAGTTTGGGAAACTGAGGCCTAAAAGTGGTTTACCCAAAGTCATGTAGACAGTAAGTACCAAAGGTGGAATTAATTTAAACATAGGTCCTCTAACTATAGAAGGTACATTCTTTCCTCTCTGTCCCATGAGTCTAAATCTCAGTTCTGCTCCCTGAATGTGTGACATTCAATCTGTCACTCCTCTCAGAGACCAAGTTCCTTAATCCTTAAAATAAGAAGGGTTTATAAAGTTCCTTCTAGTTTTTGGATCCTATGATTCAAATACATTAAGCACATGGAAATATTGGGGAAAGAACAGTTGTTGTTTTATCTGAAGGAATAGTGAACATACATATACACCTGATCTATTTTCCAAGCATGAAACAAATATTTGCATTAAAATAGCATACATTTATTTGTGTTTTCAATTTTAAAAAATTTAAAACATAGTTTGCTTGAAAAATAATGAAAACTCTTTCAAAGGTTTAAATATTTATCGTTGCTTAAATTGAAACATGAGACTACCTAACTGAGATAAGTAGTTGGAGAAGCAACATATATTTATATAAGCACTTCCATTAACAAAAGCACTTTGCATATATTATCTTCTATAATCCTGGGAAGAAGGTTTAAAAAGTCTTTTTGTCTACATTTGGTAGCTAACAAAAGCAAGGAGCAGGAAGATTAGGCTACTTCTTCAATTAAAGAGCCAAAGTATGGATTTATTAAAATGCACTATAGTCAATTGGATTACATAGTACAGTGGATAGAGTGCTGAGCTTGGACTAAGGAAGACTTGTCTTCTTGAGTTTGAATATGGCCCTAGATACTTAGTAGTTCATGACCTTGTGCATGTCTCTTTGCCTCCATTTCCTCATCTACAAAATGAGCTAGAGAAGGAAATAGCAAACCGTTCTAGTATTTTGCCAAGAAAACACCAAATGGAGTCACCAAGAGTGAGATATGACTTAACAACAGACAGTTATTTACTGCCATCTTTCTCTGTCTTGGTCTTCTAAGGATGAGTTGACTTTGAGGTTTACTCATTGATTAGAGCATCTCTCCCTGGAACTTCCATATCATAAGAAGCTCCTGTCACATGCTTCATTTTTGGGTCACTCCCAGGTCTATTTCATCTCTACACCAGCTATCTTATCTTTCTTCACTATCTCCTCTTTTCAGCTCCCATTGATGTTTCATTTTCCCCTATTACAATGTATGCCCCTTAAGACAAAAACAACTTTATTTTGTACTCCAGATACTTAGCACAGTGTCTGATGCACAGTTGTTTGTCCTTCATTCTTGAGGAGGGAGATGACATAGGGAAATGATGACATGACATGCAAGTGAATTGCATTTGAGTGAGGGAGGGCTGTGCAAAGTCAGCAAGCCTCACTCTCTCCTCCAGAGCCATCTGACACCAGGGGTAAGATAAACATCAGGATGTAGTAGGAGACATTGGCTTAAGAGGTCTCATTTTGACTGAAGCAATGCCCAACCAGTGATTAAGGTTAGGTTAAAAAAAAATGAGGCAGAAAATGGTCTTTTTTACCTAATCAAAGAAAAAATAATAATCATCTGGGAGGAGATTCCAACAAAAACAATTGCTATTTACATTCACCCAGCCCAAACAATAACAAAGTATGGCTTGGCCTAGGACCTTTTCCTGGTCAAACAATGAAAGCCAGAATGATTTGGGCTTGAGGTATGGTCCTTAAGAAAGAAATCTAGCTCATAAACTCTAAAGATATTTTAGGAGGTTTCAGTAATCAAAATTTGCATTCTAAGTATAGAAGGTACATTCTTTTCTCTCTGTCCCATGAGTACCCACCAGTAAAGATATAATACCCTATGTGAACAAAGGGAAGGAAAGGAAAAGAAGAAAGGAAAAAAAATATTTCATCTATCTTATATTGATTCAGCAACAGAGAATGTTAGAACTCAAAGGGACTTGAGATATCATTTAGTCCAATCCCCTCATTTTTAAAGATGAGAAAACTATAGCCCCCCCCCCAAAAAAAAAAGAAAAACTTTAGTTTTATGGAAGCAATGCTTTCTGGTAAATTACAAATAGTAGAATCACAGATAATACATAAAAAGAGGCAATGTATCATAGTGAATAAAGTTGCAAGTTTCAGAGTCAGGAAATCTTGACATATGCTGGATGCATAATCTTAAATCTATGAACTGTTTAGAACTCTAGTCCAAAGGTGTCAAATTTATGACCTATCAATACCAAGAAGCCCAATTAAAATATAGTTAAAATATTTAACAAAATAAAAAATTCATAGATTATTTTAATTTCTGGCTTTCTTACTCAATATGTACTCTACAAGGATCCATTTCTATAAGTTTGATACAACTGCTCTAGACAATGTCTAATGCTATAAGTTGCAAAGAAGATGTCAACTTTAATTAGAAGAATTTTTCTCAACAGAAATTTCCATGATACTTACATCCCAAAGTTTAAATCAGAGAGAGAGGAGGGAAAGGAAGAAGGCATCGGGAGAGGATCTGTTTTTGATTAGCTTTAATTTTAAAAAATAATATATGTTTTCAGAATGTCACAACATTCTTTGAGAAAGTTGGAAACATTTCTGGTTATTTTACTAATATCAAATAGAAAATCACTATCTCCATCTCTACTTTCCATGCCCCAAATTTTCCCCTTAGAATCCTAACTTATAATTACAGGTTTCCAAAAATGAATAGACTGTCTTAAAATCATTAAATAAATGAATAAAAATCCTCAGCACTTAGCACAATGTCTTGTATAGACGAGGCACATAATAATTATTTGCTAAATTGAATTAAATGATAACCTAAATTTGCTCATTTCCGGGGGTTCCAAAAGGAATATATCTGAGATTACTTCTAGATCTGAGATTCTTATGATCCAAGACTCATTTATGTACTATGGTCTTTAGGAATTGCTCATTTTGACTCTGTTTTGGAATTTGGTTTTAGTTCTGATATTTGACTCCGGGGAAAATGATATATTTAAAAAGACAGTATTTAGGTGCAAATTACTATAAATAACTAATTCTATGTAGAACCATTGTGTAGTAATCACATATACTCATATTTACAGTTTCTAAATGATAAATATGTAACTGGTTCCAGTTCAAGAGAAATTCAGTGTGCATTCAAATTATTTGATCATTTCATAAAATTCACTATTTGCACATAACAGGTACCTAATCAAATGTTATGGAGCCAAGAATCCTGACTTTAAATCCTAAATCCTCCTATTCTTTCTATGTGAAATTAGGAAAACCATTTGTAAAAAGATGTGGACTGGTAGTATCAGAGGTGGGGAAGGGATAATGAATGAGTGTGGAATTAGTGATTGTTAATCATAGTTTCTTGGTTTTGTTTTGACCTTAGGAGAAGGTCAAAGGTGAGGAGACATCTGATGTTGCTCTATCTTTGATGCATAATTTCCATTTTTGAGAGATATGAGAGGTTGTGAAAATCAGAGAAAATGCATAGCTTTCCATCTTTTTGATCACATGATCAGATAGTTTACCTACCTTTACTAGAGATCACAACTGCTTCCATTAATACAGAAAGCAGAAAGCACTCATTCTGTTCAGTCAAGCAAAAGGTAGAAAAGACTGAAGGAAAAGATATCTTTGCAGACAGAAGCAAATTATTAGGACATAAGAAAAATTCATAAAGACAAAAAAAAAGTCCAAAGAAGACAATCAGGATTATAAACCCATCTTTTAAGATAAACAAATAGTAAGAGTCAGACAGGAAATAAAGTGGGAATTTTTTAAAGTAATAATACCTTGAATAGATATGTTATGAAGTCCCCAATTGGCAACTACCTCGTCTCCAATCAAAAAAAGAATTCTTAAGATTCCCTATGCAGCATAAAATTAAAGAATATTTCACAGAATAGAAGTTTTGTCAGAAGACAGCTCTCAATGAAAGTTTTTAAAATGCATTAATAGTGTACAATTTTTTTTGTAATATCACTGTCACTTTCCAGTGACTCTCTCAACATCCCTAACAGAATCTTTCTTATAACAAATGAGTATATATAATACAAACAAATCAATCCACTGCCCATGTGTGAAAATGCACATATTTTTCCATTCTCTACCTAAGTTCTACGATCACTTTGCTTTTGGAGTGTATGCAGCTTGAGTTTGCATGTTAACTCTCACCATTGACTATGATCTCCTTACTGTACTTAATCTTAAAAGTACAGATTTTCAAGAGAAAGAGATATACTGTGCAAAAATGTTTGTGGCAGTCCTTTTTGTAGTGGCAAGAAATTGAAAACTGAGTGGATGCCCATTAGTTGAAGAATGGCTGAATAAGTTATGGTATATGAATGTTATGGAATATTACTATTCTATAAGAACCGATCAGCAGGATGATTTCAGAGAGACCTGAAGAGACTTACATGAACTGATGCTAAGTGAAATAAGCAGAACCAGGAGATCACTGTACACAGCAACAAGATTATATGACAATCAATTCTGATGGACATGGCTCTCTTCAAGAATGAGATGATTCAGACCAGTTCCAATAATCTTGTGATGAAGAGAGTCATTTGCACCCAGAGAGATGACTATGGGAATCGAGTGTGGTTAACAACATAGCATTTTCACTCTTTTTGTTGTTGTTTGCTTGCATTTTATTTTCTTTCTCATTTTTTCCAGTTTGATTTAATTTTTCTTGTTCAGCAAGATAATTACATGATTATATCTATATATTGGATTTAATATATATTTCTACCATGTGTAAAATATATTGGATTAGTTGCCATCTAGGGGAGGTGGTGGGGGTAGTGGAGGGAAAATTGGAACACAAGGTTGTGCAAGGATTAATGTTGAAAAATTATCCATACATATGTTTTGAAAATAAACTCTAATAAAAAGATAAAAAAAATGTATAAACTTCTTTCAATTTTTCTAAAAAAAAAAAAAAAAAAAGAGTAAAGACTTGCTTTGAATCCCCAGGACTTAGCAGAGCAAAAAGATGCCTAAATAAATGCTTATTGTTTTTGTTTGGAGGGAGAGACTTACTTAACTTACTTAACTAATCAAGTCCTCTAAAGTAACAGTTGGTTTTGGATCAGAGTTTTGAAGATTTTTCAATATTGCTTTCTTTTACATTATTGTGATCATCACATTAAAAAATATTCTCTGTTTTACTCTCTCCATTCATGTGTCTCTGAGTTCCTCATATTGGTGATTTCTTACAGTCATGACATTCTCATTGCAAAATAATATGAGAAAACAAATCAAATTTAAAAATAGAATATAATATTTTTCTAATAAAATAGAAGTTCCGAAAGGGAGAATAATAGATTTGGAATACAAAAATAGAGAAGCTGAAGAAAATTTGACAGAAGAGAAGCAAAAGACACTATCTTTAAAAGAATACAAAGGTTCAAAACAAAAATGTAAATCATGTAGAGATAAAATGTCAGTTCATGAATACCTTATAATAAATGAAAAAACCTGAATATCATATTGAAAAAAATTACCAAAAAATCGGCCAGAACTTTTAAATACACAGCAAAATATTTATTGATTGAAATCACGTATTTCCTCATTAAAAAATTTTCTGAACAGTGCTTCTAGACTGCAAAATAAATTATGAAGGAGTAGTCATCAAAATTATTTTAATAATAATTTAATGTAGTAAAACAGACACAAAGAAACAAAGTAGACAAGGCAATGGAATTCAATAGCCAAGTTTTTGATAAATGCTAAAATATAGATAACTTAGGAAAATATCTCCTATTTGATAAAAACAACTGGGAAAGATGAAAAGCAGTTTGAATCACATCTTACTTCACATTCAATATTATGCATGCATGACCTGAACCATGCAATCATGTAGAGAAGGAAAAAAAATTTCTGTTTTAATTTTCTCACATAAAGGTTAGGTATCCAAGATGTGTAGATGACTAAAAGAAATATATAAAACCAAAAACCATTCCCTAACAGATAACTGATCAAAGGTTTTGAACAAAGTTTCAAAGAATTGCAAAATATTAATAACCATATAAAGAATACTCAAATCACTCATAGCAAAAGAAATGCACATCAAAACATCTTAGAGGTTTTATACCACATTCAAAATAACTGATAAAAAGTGACAAGAAAATAATCAGTGTTGGAAGGGTTGTGGGAAGAAGAAAGGCACACTAATATATTTTTAGTAAAGTGATGAATGAATGCGACCATTTTGGAAATCAATTTTAAATTATGTAAATGAAGTGACTAAATTGTCTATATCCTTTGACTCAGAGATTCCACCACCAGCATATATACCCTTAGGTGTTCTTTGATTAAAACTAAAGTATCTATATATAGTAAAATATTTATGGCTAAATTTATTGTGCAATAAAAAAGTAACATGCAGAAAAGCACCTATCCATTATTTACTATTTGCTATCCATCCACTAGACCATTCTTTCTCTTATTTATTCTTTAATATTTTTAATCTCCTTCTTTTAAGTCCATATGATAAATTCAGGTTAAACTCCTTCAAGTTAAATCTCGAAAGAGCATCTCTCCCTTGCCCTCACTCTCCTATCCTTTCTTAAGGTCCTTAATTGTACTTCCATTATTACATCATTTTTTATTTATATAGCTGTCTATTTCTCCTCTTTTATCTCTTTTTTTTCCCTATTTCAACTGATTGCTTCACCTTTTTCCTTCTCTTCAAACCCTCCAACCACTTAGTTTTTTTTAATTGTTTCAAGCATTTCCAAGTTTTTATTTACTTTATATCCATTATTTCTCTAATATTTTGACTTTTTGATTTTTGATTTGTGAGGTTTACCTTTATTAGTTCTTTTTTTTTCTTTATTCTCTCTGTCCTTCATATGTTTAAAATTCCTGGAATATCAGGTTTGAAGTCTCCTTTCTTTCTGATTTCTTTGTTATTGCCCTTATGGATCTTGCTCTGTCTTTTTTCCCTCTCATTTATTTTTGTTTGTTTGTTTTATCAATTTATGAGGGAAACAATGTAAGACAGAAGCATCACATTAGGTAGTAGTTACTTTGGTGTCCCAAACTGTACATTCATATACAATCTCTTGATCTCACACTGTCTTTCCTAAAAACCATGCTGGCTCATCTCTGTTTCTCTGTCCTCTTCCCACTACTCTGGGGTGACACTTTCACATAGAAACCCACCCTACCTTTTCCTTGGATGGCATGCTACCCATTAAGACATAACAAGGCTCATCTTTCTGCAAAGAACTTACATTCTAATGGATTAAGATAAGACATAAAAAGGAGAAAAACCATGGGGTAGAACTAAGGAAGCGATGAATTCCAGAGAGTCGGAGGTAGGGAAAAATGAGCATGGCTAGTTTGGGTGATTCTTCAAATGAGATTCCAAAGTAGTATTTGCTAATTGGAGTAGGGGGACACAGAGATGGGATAAATCTTTTAGGATGAAAAGAATGCTGGGATGGAGATAGAAAAGTTCAGAATGTCAGGAACTGATACCTTAACCATTTTCTAATATTTCATCTAGCCCAGAAGCCACAAAAGTCACTTTTCATCAATTTGCATGAACTTTGATGGGATACAATCTTGTTTATCCCTTTTCCTAATTTATGTAACTTCACATTCTGCATAAAAGATATTGATTTTCTTAGGTATTCAGAAAAATTTGACTATGGTGCTTCACTTCAACTCTTCTGCTTTTCTTCAATTGACTAAGATCCCTTTAAATTTAGTTTAAGCCTTCTGCTTAAATTAAAAAAAAAAAAATCCCAATCTCTCTCTGTCTATTCTGTGGCTGGATAAGATCAACATTTGGTATTTCTTATACAATGAAAGTAGAGTGGGAAAGTGCACAGATAAAACTGCTACAGCCCCAGATTTAGATCCTAGATGTGGACCTCAGATCCAACTCTACAAGGTAGCTAGTGTTCATTTCCGTGGTGCATTTGGACACAAATGGAAGAGGAAGAAATTGAGTGAGAACTCTAGGTATTAAAATCTTTTGGTTCTTTGTAAGTTTCTTACTTTGCAAAGAAATTCTGTCCTGTGGAAGATAAAAGAGAGACACATACATATATGTGTATATATGTCAAATGATATGAATGCATTTATATGTGTGTGTGTATAATTCCTTTATTTTGAGATTCAAGAATTAAAGAGATTTGAAGAAAACAATTGATCTACCAATTTTCTGAATAAATGACTCCACTTCATTTCCAAATGAATAAAGTCTAAAATTCATTATCTGATAGTCATAGACATGGTTAAAATCATATCCATTCTTAAAAATTAAATTAAAGTACCTTCAAGAATCTTGTCCTGATCTTCTAAAGTCAATGTGATCTATTACATTGCTGCACCTCATGCATTGCTTATAAGTTGCACCATTTTTGTTTATATTTTCCTCTATCCTTTTTGTAAATCCTACTTTGTATCACAGTTATAGTTTTACCTGCCATTTTTACCACTAAAATGTAATTTGCTTTTTTTAAAAAAAAATTTCCCTTTTTTATTGTTTTCTTTTTCTGGCTATACATGTACATTAATTTTTTAAAACACATTTCTTTATGAATCATGTTGGAAGAGAAAAATCATAACAAAAGGGAAAAACCTCATGACAAAAAAGGCAGAAGAAAAAAAAAATGAACATAGCATGTGTTGATTTATATTCAGTCTCCATTGTTCTCTCTCTGGATGCAGATGGCATTTTCTATCCAAAGTTTATTAGGATTTCCTTGGATTACTGAATCACTGAGAAGAATCAAGTCTTCCAGAGTTGATCATTGCCCAATCTTACTGTGACTATGTACAATGTATTATTCCTGGTTCTACTTGTTTCACTTGTGTAAACTTTTCCAGGCCATTCTAAAATCAGTTTGTTCATAATTTTTATAGAACAACAACTGATGGTTACATATTCATTTTCTAATTTTTTGCTGTGAAGACTGAGTTAGCACCCTGGATACTTTAGAATCAGCCAGAGTCAGGATAAGCAAAAGTCCTTGGTCTTTATTCTTGGTCTTTAGGGGTAGATCTCTGCGACCTTCCTTTTCCTCCTCTACCACCCAAGTGACTCTGGCTTGTCTTACTCCACCTCCTAATCCTTCCCATAATTCTCTTTGTTATACACCAAAAGATTGAATCAGCACAGAATAGTGGGAAGGGCCATTTCTAAGCATTTGCTAATAGAGTATTGTCCAATTAGCTTTTAAGAGCTCAGTTTTTCCGACTTCAGTGGGTCAACTCAAGAGTTTCAGCCCTTTACATTTTGCCACCACAAAAAGAGCTTGTAATTTTCTTTTAAAAATTAATTTAAGGGGAAGCTAGGTGGCGCAGTGGATAGAACACCAGCCCTGAAGTCAGAGGACCTGAGTTCAAATCTTCTCTCAGACACTTAATACTTCCTTGCTGTGTGACCCTGGGGAAGTCACTTAATCCCAATTGCCTCAGCAAAAAAAAAAATATTAAAAAATGAATCTGTTATTCATTTTCATATCTTTATCGTAGAGATACTTGTGCTTAATGATTTTTTTTTGGTGGAAGGAGTGCATGAATGAACAGAGGTAAAGTACAAATAGCTACACAAAGTAGAAGTTCATGTGCAGAAAAAAGTGTCATACCATGAATCCCAAGAAATATTCCTCACTGACTATAAAGAGCTAAATCAAGGTAGGGAGCAGGCAATGTTGTCAAAAGAGAGTGCCCCAACAGGCACTGAGATTATACCTGTAATTTCCCCATCCATATGCATAATATGACTTGTTTTTACCCTATATCTCTAAAAAAAAAAAAAAAAAAGCCATATTATTTCATAGGCCCAGGATATTAATAATGAAGAGTAATGGAATTTGACTGGAGCCTTGGTAGGTTGTAGCATTAAATTAAGGCTAGATCTTTAAGAATTTCTTAATTTCCTTAGATATGGATCCACACTTAACACCATATACCAAGATAAGATCAAAATGGGTCCATGATTTAGGCATAAAGAATGAGATAATAAATAGATTAGAGAAACAGAAAATAGTCTACCTCTCAGACCTGTGGAAGAGGAAGGAATTTATGACCAGAGGAGAACTAGAGATCATTATTGATCACAAAATAGAAGATTTTGATTACATCAAACTAAAAAGTTTCTGTACAAACAATACTAATGCAAACAAGATTAGAAGGGAAGTAACAAATTGGGAAAATATTTTTAAAAGTAAAGGTTCTGACTAAGGTCTCATTTCCAAAATATATAGAGAACTGACCCTAATTTATAGGAAACCAAACCATTCTCCAATTGATAAATGGTCAAGGGATATGAACAGACAATTCTCAGATGATGAAATTAAAACTATTTCCACTCATATGAAAGAGTGTTCCAAATCACTACTGATCAGAGAAATGCAAATTAAGACAACTCTGAGATACCACTACACACCTGTCAGATTGGCTAAGATGACAGGAACAAATAATGATGAATGTTGGAGGGGATGTGGGAAAACTGGGACACTGATACATTGTTGGTGGAGTTGTGAAAGAATCCAGCCATTCTGGAGAGCAATTTGGAACTATGCCCAAAAAGTTATCAAAATGTGCATACCCTTTGACCCAGCATTGCTGTTATTGGGATTATATCCCAAAGAAATACTAAAGAGTGGAAAAGGACCTGTATGTGCCAAAATGTTTGTGGCAGCTCTTTTTGTTGTAGCTAGAAACTGGAAGTTGAATGGATACCCATCAATTGGAGAATGGTTGGGTAAATTATGGTATATGAAGGTTATGGAATATTATTGCTCTGTAAGAAATGACCAACAGGAGGAATGCAGAGAGGCTTGGAGAGACTTACATCAACTGATGATGAGTGAAATGAATAGAACCAGAAGATCGCTGTACACTTCAATGCTGTATGAAGAGGTATTCTGATGGAAGTGGATATCTTCAACATAAAGAAGATCCAACTCACTTCCAGTTGATCAATGATGGACAGAAATAACTACACCCAGAGAAGGAACACTGGGAAGTGAATGTAAATTGTTAGCACTACTGTCTATTTACCCAGGTTACTTATACCTTCGGAAGCTAATACTTAATGTGCAACAAGAAAATGGTATTTACACACATATATTGTATCTAGGTTATATTGTAACACATGTAAAATGTATGGGATTACCTGTCATCGGGGGGAGGGAGTGGAGGGAGGGAGGGGATAATTTGGAAAAATGAATAAAAAAAAAAAAAAAAAATATATATATATATATATATATATATATATATATATATATATATATATATATATATATATATATAAAGAATTTCTTAATTTCCAGCATCATTCTTGGGCCATTAAAGTACATCCCACATAATAGGCAGTTTTCTTGTTTTGGAGTAAGGAAAGGATTGTGGTAGGGAAAATAACGTTAAGATAACAGAAAGAGGCAGAATCCCCAGGGCTTAGTGCTAGAAAGGAATTTTGAATCCTGTTACTTGTGGCCCAGACTTTCTAGCTGAGGAGCATGGTATAGAAAGCAAGAAGGAGAATTATGTTACTCGAGGTCTCACCCCAACCCTTTCTCATTCTGTAATATGGAACCAAACCCTTATCTCCTTTTTCTCAGCTACTGAAGGAAAATTCTTGAAATGTATGCGAATTTCCAGGCTCCCAAGATCCCAGGGAACTAAACCACAGAATGTTAGTTCTGGAAAGAATTATCTAGTCCAAATGCTTCAAATTACAAATGAAGAAACTGAGGCTTAGATTGCAGAAATGGCTTGCTTTAGATCACAAACATAAAATGAGGACTTGATTTCATGTCTTCTTACTCAAATCTCATTGTTAGTGCTATGGCTTCTGGATTTCTCATATGTAGGTCCCTAGGAAAAATACATCAAGTTTAAGGCATTCTGGATATCAACACCCACTCAAAACCATAGCTCATGAACCTTTACTGATGTGTTTTCTTTTACCAATCAGCCATAATTAATTCAAGTGAAAGATATTTGGTTAGCACTTTTTTGATTTGTTGTCCAGTTATTTTCCACTGATTTTTCATAATCCTATTTGGAGGTTTCTTGGCAAAAATTGAAGCAAATAAGGTTGTGACTTGGCCAGAGTACACAGTTAGTAAGCACTTGAGGCCAGATTTGAACGCAGGAAGATAAAACTTCATAACTACATTTCCAGCACTCTATCCACTGTGCCATCTAGCTGCCACTATTTTTAAAGAGGACTGGGATATTAATAATGAATAGTGATAGAATTTGTCTGAGGCTTTGATAAGATTTCACATCAAACTTAAAACTGGGTGTTGAAATATTTCGAAACACTTAGCATTCAACTTAAGCTATTAAAGAGGCCTTAAGGACATTAGTAAAGTAAAAACATCTTCATTGTGACTCTACCCAACTGCATCCTAAAGACTACTAGACTGTAATCTTTATGTAGGCAGGGATGCCATCTTACCTAAACACTATATCTTCTCCAGTACTGAGTTCTCAATGGGAATTTAATAAATATGAATTGAATTGTTAAGATTTTTTTGTGAATAGAAACTTAGATTTTTGTTCTCCTATGCCTGAAGTTGTCTCTACTTTCAGTTGATTCAAATAGAAAGGGGACCTCAGAGGTCATTTATATATTTATATATATATATATATATATATATATATATATATATATATATATATATATATTATATGTGAGGAAATTAAAGCTGAAGATGGCTTAGAAATCTAAGATCATGCAAAAAAGTATGAAAGTGAGAATTTGAACACCACCACCCCCACCCCCCGTTATCTAACCTGAGTCATTGCTTTTTTTTCCCCCTCTGTTGTGTTCCATTCTCTTTACATTTTAACATTTTAGTCATTTTAAATTCTCATTTCTAGGATTTAGGACATTCCCTGGCAACTTCATAAAAAGAGAATACCAGAGAAGATATCCAAACCTTTACCAGTTCAGCTCAGAAATCCAGCCTTGTCTCCTGGAAACAACACCTGAGATCACTAAAAACTAAAACTAAATCTTGAAAGACTTCCTAACATCTAATGATGCATGGGCCCTATTCTATTATCAACTCACTGTGAATCCTGGGGAAGATGGATGAGTTTAGCCCTTTCTGCTCTCTCATTTATTATCTAGGAAGAGTATCTTTATAATTCATTTTCTTCTTAGGGTCAATAAAATCCTCAAAAAATAGAGAAATTCAGAAAACAGACAATAATTATGGAAGGACAGTAATATAAACTAGGATTTCATGGATGAAAAGAATGTGCTCTAGTCATCAATGGTCTGGGAGATATTGACGCTCACTTGTGCACATACATGATATTCAGTGTACTTGTTTATCTTGGTCTGTTTCTCACTAGTTGACATTTTGGGGAGTTTAGTGGATTTTAAAAAGAAAAAAACTCACACAACTACAAAGGTGCCAAATTTCTTTACACCAATTTAAATAGCTTTCTTTTTCTTCTGGCAATGAAGCTTCCACCAGCAGGAGAAACAGAAGGAGAATGAAAATAGAATAGACTTGAAGAAACATTTCTGGAACTTGGCTGGTTTCACTCTTTCTCTCTCTCTGATAAAAACACTTAACACTCTTGAAAGACAGGCCAGAAAAAAACTAGCTGCTCAATATTTGCTTTTACATTTCCTTCCAGCCTGAAATATTTGACCTTCAATTCCCATGACCAATCTAGAAAAAGGAATCCAAAATGGGAAAGAGCATGAAAATTATTTGAAACATGGGAATTGATTGAAGGCATTTTGGAAATTTAGAGTAGATAGATCTACAAGTATTTGGAGGTCTGTCAATGTTTTTGGCTCTAAAGAACAAAATTAGGACCACTGGTAGAATAAGTATCAATGTATGGGAAAAAAATCCTAATAATTAGATCTATTCAAAAATTGAAATGGTCTCAGTAAAGTGAGGTCTCCCTCCCCAGAGGGCTCAGTGATCATCTCTAGGTCATGTTTTAGAGAATATTTAATTGTAACTGGACTTTATATGATCTTGTTGATCCTTTCCATCTTGAAGATTCAGTAATCACCTTCATGTCTTCAGGTTTAGAAAGCTGTTAGAGAGTTCCCTGGGATACTTGCCCTGGCTCTATGATTTCCTGTACAGTTTGTAGTATATGTGCTCCAGTCAGACCACATCTGTTAAATTGTTTCATTTGCCAGTACAACGTACTAGCCTTCTAAAATCTCTTTAGATCCTGATTCTGCCATGCAATATGTGAATTATCCCTGCCAACTTGTGTAGCTATTTTTCAAGAAAAGAAAGAGAATGGAATCAAGTAAACAATGAGCTTGACTTTGAATTAAAATATATAATCAAACATGTTAGTGAATATCTAGTTAGGATAGAAAACTGTTATTATGAAGAATCAATATGGTTTCACAAAGGAAAAATCGGGCTAACCTGGCATTTTATTTTTTCTGAAATAAAGACCTGAGATGAGGAATTTGTTGTTGGTATAATAAATTCATTTAAGATAGTTGACAAAAGTTTTTAATTCAAGTTTTGTGGATAAGAGACAAACTGAGGTTGAATAAAGTATATTAGATTGGATTTGTCCTTCGTATTTGTCCTTAATTCTCAAGGAGGATCATGACATCAGGGAGGTGATGCCACAAAACATGCAAGTGAATTGGATTTAAGTGAGGGAGAACCATACAAAGTGACTGACCTCTTTTGCCTTCAGAGCCATCTGGGTCTGGTGGCAAGAAATGGCCCAGGATGCAGGATGCAGGACCTTGGCCTTTTAAAGCTAGGAATAGGAGCTATATCGCTGGAGACTAACTGGAACAGGCCAGTTCAGCAACACAGATTTTCTACTCTCTTGTCTTCTGTATCTATTGTTCATGTATGTGTGCACTTGCGTGCATGTGTTTGTGTGTGTGTGTGTGTGTGTGTGTGTGTGAGAGAGAGAGAGAGAAAGAGAGAGAGAGAGAGAGACAGAAAGAGAGAGTTGTCAGATTTGTAGAAAAGGAGATTTTTTCCCCTGAAGAAAAAAGTATATATTTTGTTTTTTTTTTTTCATTTAATAAATATTTATTAGGCACTCACAATATAAAATATATATTATATTTTTAAGCATTTAGGAATGTACAAATATCAGTAAAACAGAATCTTGGCTCTCAAGGAATTTTGTTTTTGTTTTTGTTTTTGTTTTTATTTTTTATTTTTATTTTTTTATTTATTTAATTTTTATTTTATTTTATAATTATAACTTTTTTTTTTGACAGAACATATGCATGGGTAATTTTTTACAACATTATCCCTTGCACTTACTTCTGTTCAGATTTTTTCCCTTCCTCCCCCAACCCCCTCCCCCAGATGGCAAGCAGTCTTATACATGTTAAATATATTACAATATATTCTAGATACAATATATGTGTGTAGAACCGAATTTCTTGTTGCACAGGAAGAATTGGATTCAGAATGTAAAAATAACAGTTTACACTCATTTCCCAGTGTTTCTTTTCTGGATGTAGCTGATTCTGTCCATCATTAATCAATTGGAATTGGATTAGCTCTTCTCTATGTTGAAGATATCCACTTCCTTCAGAATACATCCTCGTACAGTATCATTGTTGAAGTGTATAATGATCCCCTAGTTCTGCTCGTTTCACTCAGCATCAGTTGATGCAAGTCTCTCCAAGCATCTCTGTATTTCTCCTGTTGGTCATTTCTTACAGACCAATAATATTCCATAACATTCATATACCATAATTTACCCAACCATTCTCCAATTGATGGACATCCATTCATCTTCCAGCTTCTAGCCACTATGAAAAGGGCTGCCACAAATATTTTGGCACATACAGGTCCCTTTCCCTTCTTTAGTATTTCCTTGGGATATAAGCCCAGTAGTAGTATTGCTGGGTCAAAGGGTATGCACATTTTGATAACTTTTTGAGCATAATTCCAGATTGCTCTCCAGAATGGTTGGATTTTTTCACAACTCCACCAACAATGCATCAGTGTCCCAGTTTTCCCACAGCCCCTCCAACATTCATCATTATTTGTTACTGTCATCTTAGCCAATCTGACAGGTGTGTAATGATATCTCAGAGTTGTCTTAACTTGCTTTTCTCTGATCAATAGTGATTTGGAACACTCTTTCATATGAGTGGACATAGTTTTAATTTCATCATCTGAAAATTGTCTGTTCATATCCTTTGACCATTTATCAATTGGAGAATGGCTTGATTTCTTATAAATTAAAGTCAATTCTCTGTATATTTTGGAGATGAGGCTTTTATCAGAACCTTTAACTGTAAAAATGTTTTCCCAATTTGTTACTTCCCTTCTAATCTTGTTTGCATTAGTTTTGATTGTGTAGAAACTTTTTAATTTGGTGTAATCAAAATTTTCTATTTTGTGATCAATAATGGTCTCTAGCTCTCCCTTGGACACAAACTCCTTCCTCCTCCACAAGTCTGAGAGGTAAACCATCCCATGTTCCTCCAATTTATTTATGATTTCGTTCCTTATGCCTAAATCTTGGACCCGTTTTAATCTAATCTTAGTATGTGGTGTTAAATGTGGGTGCATGCCTAGTTTCTGCCATACTAATTTCCAGGTTTCCCAGCAGTTTTTGTCAAATAAATTCTTATCCCAAAATTTGGGATATTTGGGTTTGTCAAACACTAGATTGCCATTTTTATACACTATCTTGCCCTGTGAACCTAACCTATGCCACTGATCAACTAGTCTATTTCTTACCCAATAGCAAATGGTTTTGGTGACTGTTGCTTTATAATACAGTTCTAGATCAGGTACAGCTAGACCACCTTTATTTAATTTTTTTCATTGCTTCCCTTGAAATTCTCGACCTTTTGTTGTTCCATATGAATTCTGTTGTTATTTTTTCTAGGTTATTTAAATAGTTTCTTGGGAGTCTTATTGGTATAGCACTAAATAAATAGATTAGTTTAGGGAGTATTGTCATCTTTATTATATTCGCTCGGCCTATCCAAGAGCACTTAATGTCTTTCCAATTATTTAAATGACTTTATTTTTGTGGCAAGTGCTGTGTAATTTTGCTCATATAATTCCTGACTCTCCTTTGGTAGAAATATTCCCAAATATTTTATACTATCGACCGTTATTTTGAATGGAATTTCTCTTTGTATCTCTTGCTGTTGGATTGTGTTGGTAATGTATAAAAATGCTGAGGATTTATGTGGATTTATTTTGTATACTGCAACTTTGCTAAAACTCTGAATTATTTCTAATAGCTTTTTAGCAGAGTCTTTGGGGTTCTCTAAGTATACCAACATGTCATCTGTGAAAAGTGATAATTTGATTTCCTCATTTCCTACTCTAATTCCTTGAATCTCTTTCTCAGCTCTTATTGCTGAGGCTAGGATTTCTAATACAATATTGAATAGTAATGGTGATAGTGGGCAACCTTGTTTCACTACTGATCTTATAGGGAAAGGTGGCAGTTTATCGCCATTACATATGATGTTTTCTGAAGATTTTAAATATATGCTCCTTATTATTTTAAGGAATAGTCCATTTATTCGTATATTCTCAAGCGTTTTTAGTAAGAATGGATGTTGGATTTTATCAAATGCTTTTTCTGCATCTATTGAGATGATCATATGGTTTTTATTAATTTAATTATTAATATGATCAATTATGCTAATAGTTTTCCTAATATTAAACCAGCCCTGCATTCCTCGTATAAATCCAACTTGGTCATAGTGTATTATCCTGGGGATGATTTTCTGAAGTCAATTTGCTAATATCTTATTTAAGATTTTAGCATCAATGTTCATTAAGGAAATTGGTCTATAGTTTTCTTTCTCAGTTTTCGATCTACCTGGTTTAGGTATCAGTACTATGTCTGTGTCATAAAAGGAATTTGGTAGGACTCCTTCAATCCCTATTTTTTCAAATAGCTTATATAGCATTGGAGTTAGTTGTTCTTTAAATGTTTGGTAGAATTCACATGTAAATCCATCTGGTCCTGGGGACTTTTTCTTAGGAAGTTGGTTAATAGCTTGGTCTATTTCTTTTTCTGAGATGGGACTATTTAGACTACTTACTTCTTCCTCTGTTAATCTGGGCAAGCTATATTTTTGAATTTATTCTTCCATTTTATTTAAGTTATCGAATTTATCGGCATAAAGTTGAGCAAAGTAGCTCCTAACTATTGTTCTAATTTCCTCTTCATTAGTGGTGAGTTCACCCTTTTCATTTTCAAGACTATCAATTTGCTTTTTCTCTTTCCTTTTTTTAATCAGGTTTACTAAGGGTTTGTCTATTTTGTTGGTTTTTTCATAGAACCAACTCTTAGTTTTATTAATTAATTTAATAGTTTTTTTTTTTACTTTCAATTTTATTAATCTCACCTTTTATTTTTTGAATTTCAAGTTTTGTGTTTGTCTGGGGGTTTTTAATTTGTTCCTTTTCTAGCAATTTTAGTTGTAAGCCCAATTCGTTGGCACTCTCTTTCTCTATTTTATGCAAGTAGGCCTGTAGAGATATAAAACTTCCCCTTATTACTGCTTTGGCTGTATCCCACACATTTTGGTATGATGTCTCATTATTGTCATTTTCTTGGGTGAAGTTATTAATTATGTCTATGATTTGTTGTTTTACCCAATCATTCTTTAGTATAAAATTATTTAGTTTCCAATTATTTTTTGGTCTATTTTCCCCTGGCTTTTTATTAAATGTAATTTTGATTGCATTATGGTCTGAAAAAGATGCATTTACTATTTCTGTCTTACTGCATTTGATTTTGAGGTTTTTATGCCCTAGTATATGATCAATTTTTGTATAGGTTCCATTAACTGCTGAGAAGAAAGTATATTACTTTCTGTCTCCATTTAGCTTTCGCCAAAGATCTATCATATCAAACTTTTCTAGTATTCTATTTACCTCTTTGACTTCTTTCTTATTTATTTTGTGGTTTGATTTATCTAATTCTGAGAGGGAAAGGTTGAAATCTCCCACTATTATAGTTTTGCTATCTATTTCCTCTTGCAGCTCTCCTAATTTCTCTTTTAAGAATTTAGATGCTGCACCACTTGGTGCATATATGTTTAATATTGATACTGCTTCATTATTGATGCTGCCCTTTAGCAGGATATAAAGCCCTTCCTTATCTCTTTTAATTAGATCAATTTTTGTTTTTGCTTGATCTGAGATGAGGATGGCTACTCCTGCTTTTTTGGTTTTGCCTGAAGCATAATAGATTCTGCTCCACCCTTTTACTTTTAGTTTGAATGTCTCACCCCATTTTCAGGTATGTTTCCTGTAAACAACATATAGTAGGATTCTGACTTTTAATCCAATCTGCTAACCACTTCCTCTTTATGAGGCAGTTTGCCCCATTCACATTTATGGTTAGAAGGACTAATTCTATATTGCTTGCCATCCTATTAACCCCTGCTTATGCTTTTCCCCTTTCCTTCCCTCTCACCCCCCTCCCCAGTATTAAACTTGTGAACACCACTTGCTTTTCACAGCCCTTTTTAGGATCCCTCCCCCATCTTAAAGTTCCTCCCCTTATTTTACCCCTTTTCCTCACAATTTCTGTATTCCCTTCCCCTTAGCTTACTCCTTCCCTCTCACTTTTTAATAAAGTGGAAGAAGTTTCACCATAAATCGAATATGTCTATTGATGCACACTATATTCATCTCCCTCCTTTCTTTCTCTCAGATATAATAGGTTACCTTTGTCTCTTCATGAGATGTAGTACCACCACTTTACACCTTTTTATGATATAATTTCCTTTCCACCTCTAGTTTCTAGGACAAATTATACATATGTTCTTTACATATTTTTATGGCAGAAGTATAGTTCTCAATATTTCTTTTTACCTTTTTAGAAATCTCTTGAGTTCTGTATTTGAAGATCAAACCTTTTTTGTAGGTCTGGTTTTTTCATCAAAAATAGATGGAATTCATTTATTTCGTTAAATGTCCATCTTCTTCCCTGGAAAACGATGCTCATTCTTGCTGGGTAAGTTATTCTTGGCTGCATACCAAGTTCCTTAGCCTTTCAGAATATCATGTTCCAGGCTCTTCGTTCTTTTAATGTGGACGCTGCTAGATCCTGGGTTATCCTTATTGTGGATCCTCCATATCTGAATTGCTTTTTTCTAGCAGCTTCCAATATCTTTTCCTTTGTCTGATGGTTCTTGAACTTGGCCACTATATTTCTTGGCGTTTTGATTTTAGGGTCCCTTTCAGTGGGTGATCGATGAATTTTTTCAATGTCTATTTTACCCTCTGTTTCCAGAACGTCTGGGCAGTTCTCTTTGATAATTTCCTCGAAAATGGTGTACAAGCTCTTTTTTTCCTCACATTTTTTAGGGAGTCCGATTATTCTCAAATTGTCTCTCCTGGATCTGTTTTCCAGGTCTGTTGTCTTTCTAATAAGGTACTTGACATTCTTTTCAATTGTTTCATTTCTCTGGTTTTGCTTGACTACCTCTTGGTTTATCCTTGAGTCATTCATTTCTACTTGTTCCAGTCTAATTTTCAATGATGTATTTTCTTCACTCACTTTTTTTATATCTCTTTGTAATTGTGCAATTGAGTTTTTATCTTCTATGGAATTTTTTTCCATTTTATCCATTTTATTTTTTAGAAAGCTGTTTTCTTTTTCCAGCTCACTAATCCTGTTTTCCTTGGAGTTGTTTACCTTTTCCAGCTCACTAATCTTGTTTCTCAATGATTTGATTTCTTTATCCACTCTGTCTTTGAATGCATGGGATGACTTCTCTAGGCTCTCTTGCCACCCTTTCCTTTTCCCATTTCTCTTCCAGCTCTCTTGTGAGAGCCTTTTTGATTTCCTCTATGAGATTCTTTTGTATTGAGGAGCAGCTCATATCCCTCTTAGGGGATTCATCTGGGGATAGTCTATTTTTAGTCTCCTCAGTGTTTGAAGTCTGTTCTCTCTCCATACAAAAGCTGTCAATGGTTAGAGCCTTTTTGAATTTTTTGTTCATTTTGTCAGAGTAGGAATCGAAGAAAACAAATTGACAAGAGAAACAATTGGTCTGTTTTGCGGGGGATGGGGCTGGATGGTATTAATGGGCTTCCTCTACAGACTGGAGGTAGGGCAGCAGAGAGCCACTAACAGAACAGCAATGCCTGTACTGAGTCTGTGCTCTGAGGCTCTGAGAACGCTCTGAGTCAGTCCAGGTGGGGGTTGGCGTGGCCAGTTCTGAGAGACGCTGGCTTTCTGGGGTTTAATCTTCACTTCCGGTTTTTACACCCTCTCCACTGATCCTAGCTTGCTGCCAAGATGGAGTATCCATACTGGGGAAAAAGTCTTTTTGCAGAAACCGCAGAGATCGTACCCCTCCCCCTCCGGTCTGAGCTCTGTGTGCTGCCTGTCTCGCTCTGGCTTGCCTGCCCTCAGTCTGCACCCAGTCTGATTGACCCTCCCCTGAGCAAACACAGACCTATTCTGACAACTTTCAAGTATGTCTTCTCTTGGTGATTATTTGTGGATTTCTTCCTGGGTCAAGCATTAAGTCTGAGGCTTGTCATGAAGTAAGTTCTGAGAGAAAACGAGGAGCTCAAGCAGCTGTCTGCCTCCACGCCGCCATCTTGGCCGGAAGTCCCAAAAAAAGTATATTTTTACTGATATCTTTCTACTGAAGAGGAGTAAGGGAGAATAGAATACATAACATACTCAAGACAGACAGACAGACAGACAGACAGACAGATAGATAGATAGATAGATAGATAGATAGATAGATAGATAGATAATATATAAGAGGTCATTCTCTGAATCATTTCTTACTTAGCATTAATCCCTGATTGTCTCAGTCAAGCTGAGAGTTTGGATTTAGAAATGGTTGAAATGCCAAGCTCAAATAGTAATCATTTATGATGCAAAATCAAATTGGAAGGCGGTCTTTGGTGGAATGTCCCAGGATTTATTCATGACTATATGCTGGTTAATATTTTCATCAATGACATAAATAAAGAAATAAATAAAATTCTCACTGAACTATCACAAAGCTTTCTAACATAGACTCAACTATATTAAATTAACTACTGAGTTTGGGAATCAACCAGAGTGGGATGCATATATATTTCATAAGATGTTAGAGATGTTGTGAACATGTTTTTTCAGAGCCCAAATCCAATGCTTCAATACTGATATCAAAATTCTTCAAACAGAGGCATCTAGGTTGTACAGTGGAAAGAACATTGTATAAAGAGGAATGTCTCAAAGTGCAATCAGGAAATAAAGAGGTCTTAATGTCTGAGACCCCCAGATATAGTTTCTATGACTAACATGGATTGCCTCATGTCTCCTTCTCTTATTGGCTGTGCATGTGACCTCATGGACCCTATATAAACAATGAGGATCAAGAAGTAGGTGGAGTTCAATGGAAATTCAGGAGAAGGTCAGTAAGAGTACAGGAGAGTATGGGATGTGAACACATGGAATAAAGTCTTGTGCTTGCAAGCCACTGTGCCTCGGTGCTCTGTTGGACATGAGAACCACTGCTCGGAGAGAAAGTGACCAGAAATCTGAGAAGACCTGTGATAGGGTAAGATTTCTGAAGGCCTGAGAGTAGGCAAGACTGACAATCTAATTTCTAGGTGGAAGGTAACAACATTGGGTCTGGAATTAGGAAGACCCAAGTCCAAATTCTGCCTTTGATGTTTACTAGTTTACTAGTTGCTTGATCCCAAGCAAGTCACCTTACCTATGTCTGTTTCAATTGTCTCAACTGTAAAACTGGGATAGTAAAATCACCCACCTCCTGGTATTGTAGGGATTAAAAGAGATAACTGTGGGGGGTGGAGCCAAGGTGGCAGAGAAGGCACACACAACTTTCTGAGTCTCTCTCATACCCTCACTACTAATTATTAAGTTCAGCCTCAAAAATAATGCTTGACTGGTAAAATTCACAAAGATTGGAAGTGCAACAAATTACTAGCTGAAGATAATCTGGAAGATTGCCAGAAAAGGAACAGTGGGAACAGACCAATGCAAATGGAGATAGAGCCAGAAGCTAGCATATTGAGCAGACCAGGCAGGAGTGGCCTCCGTGGTTAGAAAATTTATAGAGACAACTCTACTATAGGCTGCTGCTCAGCTTTGGTTGCAAAACAGTAGACCAGAAGAGAAATTAAAGCCAAAGGTAAAGGGTACTCTAAAAAATGACAGAATGTAACAGGACTTGGCTATACCCACCCAAAACCAGAAGTGACTCAGCACAGACCACAGCACAGCTGTGCAGCTGCATTCTGCAGCATAGGCCAGGGCAGTCACAAATCTGCATGGCAGGATAAAGAATAAAGGATAAAGATAAAGAACTCCCAAGAAAGTAGGATTTGTGGATTGGAAAAAGAAAATAACTCAGAAAAAAAAAATTTAGTGAAATGGAAAAAAAATTCCATAGAGCAAAACAATTCATTAATAAACTCAATTGGATATATACAAAAAGAAGTAAAAAAAGCTAATGAAGAAAATAACTCATTAAAAATCAGAACTTAACAAATAGAAACGAATGATTCATTGAGACATCAAGAATCAGTCATGCAAAACCATAAAAATGAAAAATTAGGAAAAAAACATTAAATATCCACTTGGAAAAACAAAAGACCTGGAAAATAGAGGTAGGATTATTGGACTTCCTGAAAATTATGATGAAAAAAAGAGCCTACATACTATTTTAGCAAAAAATCATCAAAGAGAACTGCCCAGATCTAATAGAAGCAGAAGGTAAAATAGGCATTGAAAGAATTCATCAAACACCTTCGGAAAAGACCCTAAAATAAAAACTACAAGGAATATTGTGGATAAATTTCAGAACTATCAGACTAATGAAAAAATATTACAAACAGCTAGAAAAAAACAATTCAAATACCGAGATGTCACAATAAGGATCACTCAAGATCTGCTGCCTCCACAATGAAGGATAGAAGGGCTTGGAATTTGATATTCTAAAAGGCAAAAGAACTTGGAATATAGCCAAGAATAAAATACCCAGCTAAGCTGAGTATTTTCTTACATAAAAGAAGATGGTCATTTAATTAAATAGATGAATTCCATTTGTTTCTAAGGGAAAAAAAACAGATCTAAACAAAAAAACTTGATCTTAAAAAGCCAAGATGGAGAAGTCACACACAACATTCTGAGCTCTCTCATTCCCCCACTACCAGCTACTGAATTCAGCCTCAAAAATAGCGCTTGACTGGTAAAACCCACAAAGAATAGAAGTACAACAACTTACCAGCAAAAGAGAATCTGGAATTTCGTTAGAAAAGGTCTGTTCTAAACAATTCTCAGAGGAAGAAATTGAAAATATATCCACTCACATGAAAGAGTGTTCCAAATCACTACTGATCAGAGAAATGCAAATTAAGACCACTCTGAGATACCACTACACACCTGTCAGATTGGCTAAGATGACAGGAACAAATAATGATGAATGTTGGAGGGGATGTGGGGAAACTGGGGACACTAATACATTGCTGGTGGAGTTGCGAAAGAATCCAGCCATTCTGGAGAGCAATCTGGAATTATGCCCAAAAAGTTATCAAACTGTGCATACCCTTTGACCCAGCAGCGCTACTACTGGGATTATAGCCCAAAGAAATACTAAAGAGCGGAAAGAGACATATATGTGCCAAAATGTTTGTGGCAGCTCTTTTTGTTGTAGCTAGAAACTGGAAGATGAATGGATGTCCATCAGTTGGAGAATGGTTGGGTAAATTGTGGTATGTGAAGGTTATGGAATATTATTGCTCTGTAAGAAATGACCAGCAGGAGGAATACAGAGAGGCTTGGAGAGACTTAAATCAACTGATGCTGAGTGAAATGAGCAGAACCAGAAGATCACTGTACACTTCAACAACAATACTGTATGAGGATGTATTCTGATGGAGGTGGAAATCTTCAACATAAAGAAGATCCAACTCACTTCCAGTTGATCAATGATGGACAGAGGTAGCTACACCCAGAGAAGAAACACTGGGAAGTGAATGTAAATTGTTAGCACTAATATCTGTCTGCCCAGGTTGCATGTACCTTCGGATTCTAATGTTTATTGTGCAACAAGAAAATGATATTCACACACATGTATTGTACCTAGACTATATTGTAACACATGTAAAATGTATGGGATTGCCTGTCATCGGGGGGAGGGAATAGAGGGAGGGGGGGATAATTTGGAAAAATGAATACAAGGGATAATATTATAAAAATATATATATAATAAAAAATTAAAAAAAAAAAAGAAAAGAAAAAAAGAAAAAAAAGAAAAGGTCTGTTCTGAGGGATGAGAAAAAACCAGCATGGGCAGTGATAGAACTAGGCTAGCATATTGTACAGATCAGTCTGGGGAGGCCTCTGGGGTTAGAAAAGCTATAGAGACACATGAATCCGGCATAGGCTGATTGCTCTACTCTGCTTGAAAAACAGCAGATAAACAGAAAAATCAAAGCCATTTTTAAAAATGCCAAAACCTGTAGTCTAGCCACCCCAAACCGGAAGTGACTCAGCACAGATCACAACACAGCATTCTGCTGTAGGGGGCCTTCCCTTTGGGGCAGTTAAGAACCTGCATCACAGGGGTACACAGCCCATGGCAGCTTCTAATCTGCACAGTGGGGGGGCGTGGCCTGAGGCAGTGGAAATTCCATACCAGCAAAACTTCCACAGCACCAACTGTGCTTCCTGGGGCAGAGACACTTTTGGTCTATGCACCAGGCTATTCACTGGTCAGCTGCTAATATCCACAGCCACACAGTGGGTTTTGGCCTGGGGTTGTGACACTTTCACTGTTCAGCCTCTAGCCTCAGTGCAATCGCTAGGCCACACAGCAGAAGCTCTTCACTGGGCACTTCCACAGCCCATCCCGTGCTAACCAGCTCTGAATCACTTCTGATGGGGGGGGGGGGAGCTCTCTTCCAGAGCACCCTCATGCCTTTGCAGCCCATTCACAAGACAGCTGCCATCCATATACCTATCCCAGTTCTGTAGAGGAAGCTGGTAACCTCCTTGCCCTGAAGGCAGACCCTATAGGTTTTTTTAAATGAGTAAAAAAATTAAAAGGACGATCCATAGTTTCTATACAGAAAGAGAATAGGTTTGCAACCCCAAGGAGACTAATAGCAGAGAGTATCCAGATAATACCTTGAAGGGGAATGTTACCTGGCCCCCATCACATAACACTCTCTTAGAAGAGACTATTAAAAACCTCAAAAGAGAGTTAGAAGAAAAATGGGGAAAGGAAAGAGAAGCTATGCAAGTGTATACAACTTCCTGAAAGGTGAATTGGGAAATATAAAGAATTTCCAGGAAGTGCAGGGAAACAGAATTTGTGAATTGGAAAAGGTTTAAAAAATCCCTGGAAAGTAGGATTTGTGAATTGGAAAAGATAAAGAATTCTCAAGAAAATAGGATTTGTGAATTGGAAAAAGAAAATAACTCACTAAAAAAAAAAAAAAATAGTGAAATGGAAAAAAAATTCCATAGAGCAAAACAACTCATTTAAAAACTCAGTTGGATATATACAAAAAGAAATTTAAAAGAGCTAATGAAGAAAATAACTCA
The DNA here is from genome assembly GCF_048593235.1 of Sminthopsis crassicaudata. Taxonomy (NCBI): domain Eukaryota; kingdom Metazoa; phylum Chordata; class Mammalia; order Dasyuromorphia; family Dasyuridae; genus Sminthopsis; species Sminthopsis crassicaudata. The sequence continues at coordinate 440,981,977 of NC_133617.1, forward strand.
TTAAAAATCAGAACTGAACAAATAGAAATGAATGATTCGTTGAGACACCAAGAATCAGTCAAGAAAAAACAAAAAAACATGAAAAACTGGAGAAATGTAAAATATTTACTTGGAAAATCAACAGACCTGGAAAATAGATCTAGGAGAGATAATCTGAGGATTATAGGACTTCCCGAAAGTTATGATGAAAAAAAAGAGCCTAGATTCTATTTTACAGTAAATCATCAAAGAGAACTACCCAGAAGGTAAAATAGGCATTGAAAGAACACCTTCTGAAAAAGACCTAAAAAAAAAAAAAAAAAAAAAAACTCCACGGAATATCATGGCCAAACTTCAGAACTATTAGACCAAGGAAAAGATATTGCAAGCAGACAGGTAAAAACAATTCAAATACTGAGGAGCCACAATAAGGGTCACTCAAGATCAGGCTGCCTCCACATTAAAGGATAGAAAGGCTTGGAATCTGATATTCTGAAAGGCAAAAGAACTTGGAGTGTAGACAAGAATAAACAACCCAGCTAAGTTTAGCATTTTCTTCCATGGAAAAAGATAGACAGTTAATGAAACAGATGAATTCCACTTGTTCATAAGGAAAAAAAAAAAACAGATCTAAACAAAAAAATTAATCTCCAACCATAGGACTTATGAGAAGCAGAAAAAGGTAAAAAGAACCTTGAGAACTGTATTTCTGTTGTGGATATACATTAAGACCACATGTATAATTTGATTTGACTGATGTAGCCTAAAAATAAGAGAAGTAGAAATGGAAAGGGGATAGTGTCAGAAAACGGGAAAAGGGGAGATAAAAAGAAGGAAACTACATCCCATGAAGAGGCAAAGAAAATTTATCATATCTGAAGGAATTAAGAGAGGGGGAAAAACATTGTGTGAATCTTCAACAATGAGATGAAACAAATCAGTTCCAATAGAGCAGTAATGAATTGAACCAGCTACACCCAGCAAAAGAACTCTGGGAGATGACTATGAACTGCTACATAGAATTCCCAATCCCTCTATTTTTGTCCACCTGCATTTTTTATTTCCTTCACAGACTAATTGTACACTATCTCAAAGTCCTATTCCTTTTGTATAGCAAAACAACTCTTTGGACACATACACATGAATTGTACTTAATTTATACTTTAACATATTTAACATGTATTAGTCAACCTGCCATCTGGGGTGGGGGGAAGGAGGGGAAAATTGGAACAAAAGGTTTGGCATTGTAAATGCTGTAAAATTACCCATGCATATATCTGATAAATAAAAACTGTAATTAAATTTAAAAACAAAAACAAAAACAAACAAACAAACAAACAAAAACAAAACAAAAACAAAACAAAACAAAACAAAAAAAACAAAAAAAAACATGATCTCCAACCTTAGGACTCAAGAGAAGCAGAAAAAGGTAAAAAGAACTCTTGAAAACTGTATTTCTCTTGTGGATATACATAAAGAGTACATGTATAATTTGATTTTGCTGATATGACATAAAAAAATTAGAAATTGAAAGGGGATAGTGTCAGAAAAAGGGAAAAGGGAAGATAAAAAGAGGGAAACTACATGCCACGAAGAGGCAAAGGAAATCTATCATATCTGAGGGAATTTAGAGAGAGGGAGGATCATTGTCTAAATCTTACTCTCTTCAGAGTTGGCTCAAATATACTTGATATATTTGACATACAGAGAAACTTCTCTCACTTCACTAAAAAGTGGGAGAGGAAAAGAGAAAAGGAAAAGATTAATGAGGGAAGGGTACAAGAAAGGAGAAAAGATTCAAATGGGTTGGGAGGGATCCTAAAGAAAGAGAGCTGCCTGTCGCAAGTGGTACTCCTAAGCTTAATATTGGGAAAGGGGGAAAGGGGGGCAAAGGAAAAAAAAAGCATACTATGGGGACAATAAGATGGCAGGAACTACAGAATTAGTCATTTTAACCATAAATGTGAATGGGATGAACTCTCCCATAAAGCAGAAGCGGATAGGAAACTGGATCAAAAGTCAGAACCCTACAATATGCTGTTTACAGGAAACACATTTTAAACAGGAAATGCATACAGAGTAAAGGTAAAAGGCTGGAGCAGAATCTATTATGCTTCAGGTGAAGTCAAAAAAACAGGGGTAGCCATTCTTATCTCAGATCAAGCAAAAGTAAAAATTAATTTAATTAAAAGAAATAAAGAAGAAAACTATATCTTGCTAAAGGGTAGCATACACAATGAAGCAATATCAATACTAAACATATATGCACTAAATGGCATAGCATCTAACTTCCTAAAGGAAAGGTTAAGAGAGTTGCAAGAAGAAATAGACAGCAAAACTATAATAGTGGGAAATCTCAAACTTGCACTCTCAGAATTAGATAAGTCAAATCACAAAACAATTAAGAAAGAAATTAAAGAAGTAAATAGAACATTAGAAAAATTAAGTATGGTAGATCTTTGGAGAAAACTGAATGGAGACAGAAAGGAGTACACTTTCTTCTCAGCACTTCATGGAACCTAAAAAAAATTGACCATATATTACAACATAAACACCTCAAAATTAAATTCAGGAAGACAGAAATAGTAAATGTTCAATTTTCAAATCACAAGGCAATAAAAACTGCATTCAACAATAAGTTAGGGGTAGACAAAAAAATCATTGGAAACTAAATAATCTCATCTTAAAGAATGATTGGGTGAAACAGCAAATTATAGACATAATTAATAATTTTACTCAAGATAATGACAATGATGAGACATCATGTCAAAATTTGTGGGATGCAGCCAAAGTGGTAATAAGGGGAAATTTTATATCTTTAGAGGCTTACTTGAATAAAATAGAAAAAGAGAAGGTCAATGCATTAGGCTTGCAACCTAAAAAGCTAGAAAAAGATTAAATTTAAAAACCCCAATCAAATACTAAACTTGAAATTCTAAAATAAAAAGGAGAAATTAATACTATTGAAAGTAAAACAAACTATTGAATTAATAAATAAAACTGAGTTGTTTTTATGAAAAAACCATAAAATAATCTGATTAGAAAAAGGAAAGAGGAAAATCAAATTGTTAGTCTTAAAAATGAAAAGGGAGAACTTTCCACCAATGAAAAGGAAATTAGAGAAATAATAAGGAGTTACTTTGCTCAACTTTATGCCAATAAATTTGATAACTTAAGTGAAATGGAACAATACCTTCTACAAAACACTTTCTACAGAAATTAAGTCTGATGTAACCAATTGGAAAAATATTAAATGCTCTTGGATAGGGCAAGCAAATATAATAAAGATGACAATACTACCTAAACTATTTATTTAGCGCTATGCCAATCAGATCCCAAAAAACTATTTTATTGGCCTAGAAAAAAATAACAACAAAGTTCATATGGAAAAAAAAAAAGATCAAGGATTTCAAGGAAATTAATTTTTAAAAAAATCAAATGAAGGAGGCCTAGCCACACCAGATCTAAAATTATATTATAAAGCAGTGGTTACCAAAACCATTTGGCATTTGCTAAGTAATGGACTAGTTGATCAGGAAATAGATTAGGTTCAAAGGACAAAATAGTCAATAACTTTAATAATCTAGTATTTGACAAACCCCAAAACTCCAGCTTTGGGGATAAGAACTCACTGTTTGACAAAAATTTCTGGGAAAATTGGAAATTGATATCCAGAAACTAGGCATTGACCTACACTTAACACAGTACACCAAGATAAGGTCAAAATGGGAATAAAGAATGAGATTACAAATAATTAGAAGAACATAGGATAGTTTACCTCTCAGACCTGTGGAAGAGGAAGAAACTTATGACCAAAGAAGAACTAGAGGTCATTATTAATCACAAAATAGAAAATAGTGATTATATCAAATTGAAAATGTTTTCTACAAACAAAACTAATACAGACAAGATTACAAGGGAAGCAATAAACTGGGAAGACATTTTTACATTCAAAGCTTCTGATAAAGGGCTCATTTCCAAAATATATAGAGAATTGACTCTAATTTATAAGAAATCAAGCCTTTCTCCAATTGATAAATGGTCAAAGGATATGAATAGACAATTCTCAGACAAAGAAATTGAAACTATTTCTAGCCATATGAAAAGATGCTCTATGTCATTATTAATTAGAAAAATGCAAATTAAGACAACTCTGAGATACCACTACATACCTGTCAGATTGGCTAGAATAACAGGGAAAGATAATGCGCAATGTTGGGGGGAATGTGGGAAAACTTGACACTGATACATTGTTGGTGGAATTGTGAATACATCCCGCCATTCTGGAGAATGATTTGGAACTATGCTCAAAAAGTTATCAAACTATGCATACCCTTTGATCCAGCAGTATTATTACTGGGCTTATATCCCAAAGAGATTTTTAAAAAGGGAAAGGGACCTGTATGTGCAAGAATGTTTGTGGCAGCTCTTTGTAGTGTCCAGAAACTGGAAACTAAGTGGATGCCCATCAGTTGGAGAATGGCTGAATTAACTGTGGTATATGAATATAATGGAATATTATGTGCTGGAAGAAATGACCAGCAGGATGATTTCAGAAAGGCCTGGAGGGACTTACATGAACTGATGCTGAGTGAAATGAGCAGGACCAAGAGATCATTATATACGGCAACAACTATATGATGATGAATTCTAATGGATGTAGCCAGCTTCAACAATGAGATGAAGCTAATCAGCTCCACTACAGCAGTAATGAAATGAACCAGCTACACCCAGCAAAACAACTCTGGGATATGACTATGAACCACTACATAGAATTCCCAATCCCTCTTTTTTTGTCCACCTGCATTTTTGATTTCCTTCACAGGCTAATTGTACACTGTTTCAAAGTCTGATTCTTTTTATACAGCAACATAACTGTATGGACATGTATACATATATTGTATTTAACTTATACTTTAACATGTATTGGTCAACCTGCCATCTGGGGGAGGGGAGAGGGGGATGGAGGGGAAAAATTGGAACAAAAGATTTTTCAACTGTCAATGCTGAAAAAAACTTTATAATGAAAATGGGAAAAAATGAATGCATAGAAGAGTATCTAGTACAGAATAAATATTTAATATATACTTACTTCCTTCAAATGACCCATTTCAGATATGGCATTGTACAATTGCATCCAAACCCAGACTACTATAAAGCCTTCTCAAAGAAATCCATATTTATTTTAAAAGAATAGGCATTGATTCACCCTAAAAAAATCAATTGAATTTAGAATTCATTTTGTTTATGTATAATTGTTATCTATATTTTATGCACATATTTTATATTATATGTGTGTTTGTATATAGACACATGTGTATATGCTTATATGTGTATGTCTATATATGTCTGTGTGTATATAATAGTGGAAAAATACTTCAGATAAATAATGATCTGGACACAGAAATGAATAATAAAAAGAGATTACTCTAGGTTGCATTTGAGAAATTACTCAGTATTTTCCATGATGCCAAGATATTCACCACCAAGAGGACCTAATCTTTTTTTTTACTTGTAATGTGGCTCATCTAGAGATTATATATATATGGAAAAACAACAGATCAAGGATTTCAAGGGAATATATATATATATATATATATATATATATATAATGTAGAAATACAGATAGAGAAATTTTTAGATTTATTTTTAAAAAAGAGGTTTCTATCCTGAAGAAAATCAACTTGAGAATATGCCACTATTGATAACTTTCTACCAAGGAGTAATGAGGGAGAACACGAGTATGCATTACATTCCTTGTGCATCCAAATTCCTTGAAGGGAAGTTTAGGAAACTTGGATTTTTCACTACTGTCTATAGGGAGATTTAGAGAAGGGTTATAGAGAAGAATAGGAGTGGAGATTTGCAAAAAGATCTCTTGTCTTTAAATGAAAACTACATTAAACATTACAGTGGTGTGTTTCATCAGCAACTATCTGTTGTTGAACTATAGTCAAGAGGTTCCAAACCCTCCTCAAAGTAATCAGTTACATCATAGAAGCAAATACAAATAATGACAGACTTAATTGAGAATTTAGCTGGTGAGTACAAATAAGATTCCAGATGACTGACGTCTCCCATTTTGCTTTCTAAGCCTTACTTCCCTGAGTCCTATCTTCTATACCCATGTACACATAAAGAGAGAGTAAAAATTCCTTCTGATCAGAATCTAGCTCAAAAATCAGTAGTTCGTTGTTAGTAGATTTACATAATAAAAGTATGAATGTAAGCAAGAAGAGTGCAGGGAAATGGACATTCTTTTTTCACTTAGCAATTGATGTTACATGCCATGCAAATATAAATTGCTTAAGAAGGGAGCTTTATTATCCCAGTATATATATATATATATATATATATATATATATATATATATATATATATATATATATATATATATATATATATATATAATTCTTTTGAAGTTTAGGGGTGAGATTGGAACCCAGTCATTAAAATAGATTTAAAGAACCATTAACCTAATCAATGATATAACAAAAGGAATTTCCTAACTCTAAGTCCGACAGTTATCTCAGACTAAGGACCAGTGGAGACATAATACAGAGATGACCTAGTATATAGCAGAGAACAGAGACACAAAGTAAAACATAAAGAAGCATGACATCATCATTAGGATGCAGATAGTGTATTTCAGTCATACTTGGACCTTGGTCACAAGTATTCCCTAAATATATATTTCTATGTGTTCTGTGGTGATACATATTTTCTTAAGTACATCTTTCCTCTCTAATGGTATGGTAACTAATGAAGGCATGTACCCCATATATTACACTTTATTTGTTATGCTCTTTGACTATATGTTATCTGTTTTCAGCTAATGTGTCATCTAAATGACTAGAAATCACATACAAATCAATGGAAATATGATTTTGCTGAAGCAAAATATGGGAAATACAATTTTGAGAGAGTTCTGCTGCCTCTAAAGTGAATGAAACTTTTCTGAAGCCTCTAAAAAAGGTAAATCAAAAAATCAGAATCTTATTTTTTGTGTGTGGATTTATTTTGTATCTTACAATTTTGCTAAATTTGTGAATTATTTCTAATAGCTTTTTAGTAGAATCTCTGGGGTTCTCTAACTGTACCATCTTATCATCTCCAAGGAGTGATAATTTGGTTTCCTCATTACCTACCCTAATTCCTTTAATCTCTTTCTGGACTCTTATTGCTGAGGCTAGCATTTCTAATACAATATTGAATAGTAATGGTGATAGTGGGTAATCTTGTTTCACTCCTCTTCTTATTGGGAAAGGTTCTAGTTTGTCCCCATTAAATATGATGCTTACTGACGGTTTTAAATATATGCTTCTGATTATATTAAGGAAAAGTCCATTTATTCCTATACTCTCAGGTGTTTTTATTAGGAATGGATGTTGGATTTTGTCAAGTGCTTTTTTCTGCATCTATTGAGATGATCATATGGTTTTTGTTAATTTGGTTATTGATATAGTCAATTATGCTAATAGTTTTCCTAATATTGAACCAGCCCTGCATTCCTGGTATAAATCTTACTTGGTCATGGTGTATTGTCCTGGAGATGACTTTATGTAATCTCTTTGCTAATATTTTATTTCAAATCTGTGTATCAATATTCTTTAGGGAACTTGGTCTATAATTTTCTTTCTCTGTTCTCATCCTATGTCATTGAGGTATCAGTACCATATCTGTATCATAAAAGGAATTTGGTAGGACTCCTTCAATTCCTACTTTTTCAAATAGTATATATAACATTTGAGTTAATTGTTCTTTTAATGTTTGGTAGAATTCACATGTAAATCCATCTAGTGGTGGGAATTTTTTTCTTAGGAAGTTGGTTAATAGATTGTTCTATTTTTTTTTTCTAAGATGGGGCTATTTAATCAATTTACTTCTTCTTCTGTTAATCTGAGCAAGCTATATTTTTGAAAGTATTCTTCCATTTGATTTAAGTTATCGAATTTATTGGCATAAAGTTGGGCAAAGTAACTCCTAATTATTGCTCTAATTTCCTCTTTATTAGTGGTGAGGTCTCCCTTTTCATTTTAAAGATTAACAATTTGATTTTCCTCTTTCCTTTTTTAATCAGATTTACTAAGGGTTTATCTATTTTGTTGGTTTTTTTCATAGAACCAACTTTTAGTTTTATTAATTAATTAAATATTTTTTACTATCAATTTTATTAATCTCTCCTTTTATTTTTAGAATTTCAAGTTTAGTGTTTGTCTGGGGCTTTTTAAAATTTGTTCCTTTTCTAGCATTTTTAGTTGCAAGCCCAATTCATTGACCTTTTCTTTCTTTATTTTATGGAAGTAGGCCTCTAGAGATATAAAAAATCCCCTTATTACTGCTTGGGCTGCATAGCACACATTTTGGTATGACATCTCATTATTATTATTTTCTTGGGTGAAGTTATTAATTATGTCTATGATTTGCTATTTCACCCAATCATTCTTTAGTATGAGATTATTTAGTTTCCAATTATTTTTGGTCTATTTTCCCCTCACTTTTTATTGAATGTAATTTTCATTGCATCATGATCTGAAAAGGATGGATGGTTAAATATGTTAAAGTATAAATTAAATACAATATATGTACAAAAATAATCAGACTTCGAAGGAAATCAAAAATGCAGGCGAACAAAAATAGAGGGGTTAGGAATTCTATGTAGTGGTTCATAGTCGTCTCCCAGAGTTCTTTCGCTGGGTGTAGCTGTTTCAATTCATTACTGCTCTATTGGAACTGATTTGATTCATCTCATTATTGAAGAGGGCCACGTCCATCAGAATTGATCATCATATAGCATTGTTGTTGAAGTATGTCCTGCTCATTTCACTCAGCATCGGTTCATGTAAATCTCTCCAGGTCTTTCTGAAATCATCCTGTTGGTCATTTCTTACAGAACAATAATATTCCATAATATTCATATACCACAATTTATTTAGCCATTCTCCAATTGATGGGCATCCACTTAGTTTCCAGTTTCTGGACACTACAAAGAGGGCTGCCACAAACATTCTTGCACATACAGATTCCTTTCCCTTCTTTAAAATCTCTTTGGGATATAAGCCCAGTAATAATACTGCTGGATCAAAGGGTATGCACATTTTGGTAACTTTTTGAGCATAGTTCCAAATATGTCCATAGATATATACATACATAAAATCCTACTCTCAACCCAAATTGTCAATATTATCTAAAACTGTGATTTTTGACACTGTATTTTGTGAACTCCACATCATTCTTTTTTGTTTGTCTTGAAAATCTACCTCTCGTTGCTAAACAGAGCTAGAATTTGTAACTATAAAACTAGCCTTGAAAGATGAATGTAAAGTGGGTCTGGAATGGTTGAAGTACCAGAGTACTATTCTTTCCACTCACCACTAACTCACACAAAAATTACCTTGCAATGTTTATATATAAATTGTATAGATATTTATACAGGATGTCCCAAAAGACTTAGTATAATCATAAGCTAGTTTAAAGTTGAACTCAAACTTTTGGAATACTCTATATGTATTTATGCCCAAGCACCAACTCTGAGGTAGGAACCATTTCATTTTCATCTTTGTTTTCCTGGCACCTATTATGGTGCCTGGAACACAAAAGGTATTTCATAAACGATTGTTGATTGATGATATGTTTACAATGAAATCCTAAATTAAGTAACTTTCCTTTGTTTTCAGCTTTCTATACTGTTTCAAACATATGATCTTTTGTTCACAGAGTCCTGAAGTATTTCTCTAACAATAAAAATTAATTTTTTATATATTTTATCTGATATTTTTGCTGGACTATATAAATTATTGCTTTATCATTTATATCTTCTCATGGAAGACCTATATTTAGTGGTATTGTTCAATTGTTTATTCATGTTTAAGTCTTCATGACCCCATTTTGCCACATTGTTCAAAGAGCTTTCTTGGCAGACACTGAAGTGGTTTTCTATTTCCTTTTACAGTGCATTAAGGCAAACAGAGGTTAAGTGGCTTTTCCAGGGTCACACATCTAGTGTCCGAGGTCAGATTTGAAGTCAGGTCTACCTAACTTCAAATGCAGGGATCATCCAATGAACCACCTACCTTCTTTCTTATATTCTGTGTGCATATCTACTAATGATGAAACCTTAAATCTGTATCACAATTTATACTTTCCAAAGCAAATTTCAAAATATTGATTCACGTATTATTCACTACAATTCCCTATATTGTAGATTTTTTTGTTGTTGTAATGGAGGCTCAGATTTACTCTAGTAAGAAACTTAATATAAATTGAGTCTCCAAATGACTTAACTCTTTCCCTCAAAGATTTTAAGTTCCTTGAGGGCAGGAATCATACAGTTTCCAAATCCTCCAATACTATGTACACATTATCGGTATAGGCACTGAAGCTGTGTATAGGAATCTCCCACATGAGGAAATTACCTCCACAAATGCAGCCTGGCACCTTTTCTTCAATTTACAATCTTAGAAAGAAATGACTGGTCCAAAGTTTATATGGTCGATATGTACCAAAGGTGACATGAACCTACCTCTTCCTGGAAGGAAGGTCAGTTTGCTATCCACTGTTTCCATGTTTTCTCTCCTGCATATATTTGGTGTTCAGAAATTCTTGTTGATTAGATTATGAATGAGTAAACAAAAGGATTGTGTTGTGTGTATTCATAGCTAGTTTTCTTATGTGACTTGAATAATCAGCTAGTTTGCTACTTATTGGTGTTATAAAATTTATACCCATCACTTTAAAAAGAATCAAAGCATAGTAAAAACATAGGCCACAATTTAAATGAAAATGAAACTGTCTTTTTTATACACACTTATTTGTATGCATGTTTATGTAAATATGTATGAATATATACATATATATATATATACACACACACACATATATATATATATATATAACAGTTTCTCACTATCACAGTAGGATAACTTGCCCAAAATGGTATGCCTAAATTTATTTACTTATGAATAGTTCCATACATAGTGAAAAAAGATGAAAACTTGCCATCAGATGTATGCTGAGAATGAACTTACCAACTTTACACATGGCAAAAATATACTATAAGAATTGGATATAACATAGTGATCCAATAAACTGGATCTTGAGATCTTATTCTATGTTTGCAATATTTACAAGTTTCCAAACCCAAACGATGAAGTTCCTTCTAACTTGGTTACTAGAATGTCATTAAATTCTACTTCTGCCTTTTCATCTTTGGTTTATGTCATATTACTTACCCTTTTGGTTTGTCACCATAAAGATAGTCATTTTCACCCTGTTAACTGTTCTGGGGAAAAAAATGCATGAAAGTTTCCTTCAGGAGAACTTTAGGATGGGAGGAGGAACAGGGATTGAGACATCCTGAGAATGTATCTAACAGTAAATGCTCATGTTCTTGTAGATTCCTTTTTAAAATAATTACTCTATCTAGCTAGTGTACACACACACACACACACACACACACACACACACACACACACACACACATTCTATTTGCCAGTATGGGTGTTCAAGGGAGATCTTTAGACATTGAATGTTTTGCTGATAATTTTCTGATTCATTATAGGACTGATTTAACTTCTTAGTATTAATCTCACAAGACTATCTACCAATCCATCTAAAAAGTCATGTATTGTAGTGGCATTTGAGATTAGTTCAGTGTTATGTTTGACTATACCAGCATTAGAAATCTGTGAATTCAGATGCCAGTAATTTTGATGAGTCAAGGGAGTTTTTTGATTTTGAATTACTTGTAATCCAAATCAAGCATTTATGAGATGTTTATTGTGATCCAAATATTACTAATCACTGGAAATACAAATAAAAGAAAGGTTACTTCCTTTAAGGAAATTAAATTTTAATAGGCAAGACAACATGCAAATTATAAAGTATATTCAAGACACATGTAGAACAATGGAATCATCAGAGAGGAAGGCACTAGTATCTGGGAGACTAAGAAAGGTCTCTTGCATAAGGTGTAATTTTAGCTGTCTTGAAAGATGCCTGAGAAGGAAAGGTGAGGAGGCATGAGAGACAGTATTACAAAGGCACTAAGACCTGAGAGATGCAGTGTTTTGTGGGAAGAACAGCAAGTGAATCAGTGTTTCTGGTTTTTAGAATTGAGGGAGAGAAGTTAAATGTAAGAATGGAGAAGTAAAAAGAGGTAACATTTTGAAGAGCTTTACATATCAAAGAGAGTATTTTCTATTTGAAAGTAGAAGTAACAAAGAACCACAAAATTTCAATTCCTCCTCAATCTTTTTGGAGTCCCAAATTTCTTTCAAAGCTTAGCTCAAATCATACAAAGCTCTGTATGATGTCTTTACTAATCTTCCCTATCCATAGTTGCTTCTTTTCCCAAAAAAAATTATGTTGTATTAATTTTCATATATACATATATATATATATATATATATATATATATATATATATATATATATATATATATATATATATATATATATATATATATATATATATATAAAATACTTGTTTATTGCTTGGTTGATATGTAAGTGTAGTCAGAAGTGTGTATTAGGAGTGTATATGAGTGTGGCTACATGACAATATAGATATTCCCAGTAGTAAACACAAAATGCGTCAAAGCCCCACCCACCCTCAAATCACACAGAATAATCCATCTCATTACTATATAGTCTCTTCCCTATATGAGTACAATATGCCAACTCTATTCTTACTCACCTGAAGAAAGTTCCAAGGTCCTAGCTTTCAAAACATACTTGAACAGAAGTCATGTCAGAACTGTAACGAACATGAATGACCAGACAGGGCTTTGATTCAGGGATTTGGCATATTACTGGAGATTACTTCCTACTTAAAACTTACTCTAAATCTGGTTATGGTCCCAGACTGCTTGGTTTATACTTTGACTCCTCCCCACTTCCCATTATAGGTTGGTAATGTCCAGCTTGAGCACTGAGATAGACTTTCCCCTTATCTCCAGAGAAGATGTTAGTGATTTCTGTGGGTTGATCCTAGCTAATAAGAGAAAGATTCTGACAATTCTAACTTAAAAAGTTGTAAACCAAGTTCTGTAAATTGGAGGAAGGGGAGCTCTTTATCCTCCTCACTCAATTTTGAGGACTGCTGTTGTTTTATTCTTGAGGTTAAAAATACTTTTTTCTTACCTGACAGAAAAATTGAATTTCCCAATTCCTCTTTTGTTCTTCATGCCCCATTTTGCAAATCTGACTTTTAACAATTGCTGATAAGATCTTTCTGCATTGGAAAGTGATTTCCCTATTCACATGCAAATTTCAAGACTATTCTTCTGTCTTTTTCACTTGGAGTTGATGTGGGAAAGTTGACAGGTATAGTCATAATTGTGATTTGTTCAGAATTGCTCTGCAGACAATGGACTCTCCAGATAGGGCCACCACCTTCTATTTTCATGTTGTCATCATTTTTCTCCTCCGAAAATTCTGGCAATTGGGATTCAAGATTGGAGATTAAATGGTATTTGTCATAATAAACACAGATGAAGAGGAATTTCTTCACCCTCTCTGTTCTACTTGTAGAAACTTGCAAGTCTTTTGCAATCCCCTCTCCTTTTCTTGAACATAAATACAGACATTTAACTTGTCTTAACTATTTAAGATCTCTCTTCTCAACTGTTTAAAGAAATATTTGCATTTAATGGGAATATTTTGTATGTCTGGGGTGGGCACATCTTGACAAGAAAAGTTATCATAAATTTATCTTAAGTATGTACATCCTGTTTTAATTCCTTTTTCAATGCCTCTTTTAAAGATAGATGTGACTCTGGGATCTCAGATTCCAAGCTAGCAAAGCAAAATCTCTGGCAAATCCTAGAATCTGGGGAAAGCTTTGAATTTAGATAGATTATGTTTGTTATCCAATGATGGACCTAGAAAAATTTGGATAGGATTGTCACCAGAAAGTTAATTACTAGGCAATTTATTATTGTCATCATCGTTGATGTTTTCAAGCCTAAGAACCCACAAAAATTATCAATCAATCAGTCAGTCAGTCCACAGCCATTTATTATGCATTTACTTCCTCAGAGGTGTGGAGTGTTCAGAAAGGACTAGCATTATTGGTGTGAAGTCTTGCAAAGCCCATTTCAGGTTGCTCATCCATTTTTGCTGCCCACCTTTCACCCAGCTTTCACCTGTAGCTTCAGGAAGCTGTAGCAAGTATAGCAGCAGTCACACCTCAGTAAAACTTTCTCAGCAGACGGAGTACATCAGGTTGAGAGTGACTGACAGGTTTCAAACTCATTGGTGAGTGAGGGGAATGTTGGCTCTAAGTAAGGCCTACTTTGGAATGAGCAAATGACAACAATTTTTTTCCAATAGTTATGAAAGTAGCTGAAGCAGGTTTGCCATGGACTTGACTGACTCTGGAAGAGAGAGTGAGGCTGATGACTTTGTGTAATTCTGCCTCACTTAATCCAATCCAAGACCAAAAAAAATATTCCCCCCCATGATATCACTGGTCCTCAGTAAAAGAAGGATGAACAACACTAAGCACTTATTCGCTGCTAAGTAGTAGTAATACAAACAAAGAGCAAAATACTGTACATGCCCTCAAGAAGCCCATACTTCATGGGAAGAGAGTAATATGCAAGGGGGGATGGAGGTAATGATATGTACAAATAAAGAGAAAATCCTTACCAATGAAATCACTAATCCTTAAGGTAAGTATAGTCATAAAATAGAAACTACTTTCTATCTACCTTGTTAAAGATATACTTTATACATAATGATGTCTAAGAAGAATGAACATAGACATTTAAGAAAACATGGCTAATACTTCATTGAAACTTTATATTTCCCGCACACCTATCATTTACTAAGTGGAATTAAATTGAATTGAATTAAATGGTAGAGTAGAAAAACCACTGGACTAGAAGTCATAAATGTTGATTTCTAGCTCTGGCATGGCCACTTGTAGAACTTAACATTTTGTGTGAATTCCATTTTGCTCATCTTTAATATGAGCATAACAAGGCCCACCCTGATAATCTCACAAGTTTTTTCATGGAGGAGAAATAATTTACATAAAACCATTTAAAAACTATAAAATACCACACAAATAGAAAGTACCAGAGTTTTGTTAGTTCTAAAAACAGTCCAAATTAGAAATATTTTTTAGGATGGGAGAATTGAACACCAGTATACATTTGTGAAGCTAACTTTCCCTTGAGGATCAAGGAAATTATTTAATACAATAGATACATAGCTAATAGTCCAAAACATGGGCTTGAATCCTACTTTTCTTACTTACTACCCATTGAGAAAGACACTTTAATTTCTCTGGATCTTAGGTTATCCAGCTTTTAAATGAGGGGATTGGCCTATGCAATGGTATGCAAGAATCAGTTCCAATCAACTCACTTCAACTGGTTGTTAAATTTTCCATGTGAACATTTACTCCTCAGAAATCAACAAATTCTACAAATCAGAGCTTGATTTATTGCTTTCCTGATTGTCTAGGCTTATGAAAGTGATGTAGAAAATGTAAACAATACAGATTAAAAGTGGGTCATATATTTTAAGAGAACCAGTTATTATTTATCAATATACTTCTGGATCTAGTTGATGTCTAAACTCTCTTCCATCTTCAAATCTATGATTGTATAAATAATCATAAGCTATTGCTTGAAAGGAAAATATTAAAAATCCAAGACACAGTTTCCCTTTTCTTGTTTTCAAAAAAGACCATTGGACAATAAAGACCATTCAATTGGAAAAATCTAACATATTACAAAGAAATTATTAGTGTTCTGCAACATCTGGGTTTCCTCCTTCTCTTCTGTTAATTTTCTTTGGGGTATTCTCTCTCCCCCATAGTGCCTTCCCTTTAATGGTATCTTTCTCCTTACTAACTGTGGTTACTCTGCTAAACTCCTTTATGAACTTAATCTACCAATCAATGGCATTCCCAAGCCTCATGGTGTATTCCTTTAATAGATTCTTCCAAACTCCTTTCCTTGATAATGATAACTCTATTGTTCTCCCAACTCTGTTTGATATTTGCCACTCCTAATGTCTATTTTATCTCTTATTTTGTCTATAACTTCTTCTCCTAGATAAACCTACCTTTTGGGGGGGAAAACATAACCAGTGCAGAGAGTGATGTGTTAGTGTGACTATATATGTATCTTCTAGGATGTTGTTGGGATAATTGGTGTGAGTGAACTCATAGATAATTGGATAAATTGTAACCCTTTTCTCTGATGTGAACATAGGTATGTCACAGACTGAAAAAAAAAAAATGTTAGAAGGCATTCATGTGGCTGAGCAGGCAAAACTACAATGATTGGTCACTGTGTATGTGTGTGAAAGGAAGTTTATTTCCTTTCAATTTCATCCTCCCTCTTCTCCTCCTCCTAAGTCTGGTTCTATTCTCTCGATAGTTTGGAGGATGGAACTTTGGTTCAGTCTATGAAAGGAGAAAGGAGAAAGATCAATTTTCTAATAGATTAGCTATGTGGAGTGAGGAATCATGAAATCATAAATTCCTTGATTGGGAAGATGATAATTTAATGTTGTGCTTTACTTGTAGAATTTTTTTTTAACTATAAAAAGACATCTATGTAGGACTTAAGTGAAAAAGATCTATCTTGGGTACTATGATGAGAATAGGATGTAAGATGATCTTACCCCTCTTTTGTTATTGATAATGTATTTCTAAGTACTTGATAATTCTGCAGTTATCATGTGTTCCATATTTACCATTATTACTAAATATTATTTGTTTGCTTTTTGTTTGTTTTTGTATTTCTTTTTATATTGGACTTGGACTTTCACTAATATACAGGAGTCCCAGTAAGGAAATGAAACTCTCCCTGTCAATGCTGATCAGAATAGCATCTACAAAGAAGCTGAGCTGCTAAAGGTTCAGTGATTTTCCTAGTAGGAACAAAGTGGACTTGGCCTCAGAATCATAGAAAAGCTATGTCTGGTGACAAATATACTGGAAATAGAATTAGAATCATATGAAACTAAACTATCTCTTGGCATGATAGTCACAAGATCATCCAGCACAATTGACCCTGAAAAGAAGTGGAATGTAAGGTCCATTGAGAGTAGGAACTGATTTTTTTTTAATAATAAATGCTTGGTTGATTATATTGGCAATTGAGGAGGTATTTGAGTTCTTTCAATGAGATAATGTAATTCTACTATTAATAGAAAGTAAGCTATTGTAGTTTTTCCCCAAACCAAAATTCTTTGGGCATATATTGAAAATACCAAACTTTCTACTTTTTGGATAAAGAAGGAGCTGAGGATGTTCCCACTGAATATCTAGACTTTTAGAGACATTTTTCAATAGAATATGCCAACCAGTTGACCTACCATCATGATTACAATTATTTCATAAGACCTAGTCCAGCAATACTTTCCATATGGCTAAATTTAAACATTAAATGAGTGGTGGTAGAGAAACTATGCAAAGCTTTCACATGAATGAGAATTAAGAAGAGTTTTATTTGGCTTTTCATTTATGGCCTTTATTTGTTTCTCTTGAATTTGGATGTCTTGGCATAAGTTTACTAAGCATAGGCCTATATGAAGTTTGGCATATACTCCCAATAAGAAGATGCAACATGAATGATTGAAAGAGCACAGTTTGGGCATTTTGAATTATATCTTTTAAATGAACAGTTGAATAAAGATAACAGTTGAATAAAGAAATATTCATAGGACTTCTGAATCTGTTTTTGTTACATTGGATTAATCCAAGGCCCCAATACAGCTGAACCTGAGTATCTCTATCCCCAAATCTTGGTGGGCCAGCCCCATTTTACATATGTTTAGTCTTTCCAGAAACCAATAGCAAGAATGGCTCCCTGTATAACCACAGAGCTGCCCTTATAGAAAATTAATCCTACCATCATTTTATTCAAAAGGATCCTCAATATGGTCTCAACACCAACTTATGATGTCATTTTCTTTTCCTGTCACTTACTTGTTTCCAACTGTCATTTTGAATGATGAATTAAAGAAAATCCAGGTGCCTCCAGAAGCCAGAAGGTATGAAGGTAGTGAAATTCTGTCCCCTTACCTTATCAATATGGGCCATGTCAGCTCTTTCAGAAAGGAACAATAATAGTTGTCTTTATGTGATATAGTGGCTTGTAGTTTTCATGTAGATGAAAACAATATACTTTAACACCTTTTCCATTTAAAGGTAATACAGAGGAACTCCCAAAAAGTATCTCAACTTATAGAGAATAGTGACATGTCTTTGATTCTACACAAAGAAATTAATATTCTCCCTACTTCACCTCCCCCCAAAACATCCAACACTTTTTACAGGGAAAATAATCTCTCTCTCTCTCTCTCCTCTCTCTCTCTCTCTCTCTCTCTCTCTCTCTCTCTCTCTCTCTCTCTCTCTCTCTCTCTCTCTCTCTCTCTCTCTTTTCCACTGTTTAGCTTTTATCAAAAAATACTTAACATAAACTATAACCAAAAAATGTTATACATCACATTAAAAAGGGTCTTGTACTCTTTGGAAATTTCCATCACAAACCTAATAAAGTATATGTCTTAATTGAAAAAGAATTCAAATAATTTGATTACCACAATTCCTTTCATATCTTTTTTTTTTTAATCTCTTACATTCTTTTATTTTCTTTTTTCCCCTATTTTGTCCTCTTCAGTTTTTTGTTTTGTTTTGCTTTGTTTTTTCTCTTCTCTTCCCTCAGTTTCTTTCTTTCCCTTTTTTCTCTTTCCTTCCATTTCTTTCACATTTTTGCTTCCTTTTTCTTCATGTTCTTTTTCCTTCTCCACTCTTTTCATTCTTTGTATTCTTATTACTTTTTTCTTCCTTCTCTCCCTCATAAGTAATATATCTCTTTAGAAGATTTATTTAGAAGAGCACTAGCCCTGAAATCAGGAGGACCTGAGTTCAAATCTGGACTCAGACACTTAACACTTCCTAGCTGTGTGACCCTGGGTAAATTATTTTACCCCAATTGCCTCAGGAAAAAAAAAAAGATATGATTGATATTTTAATCTTTTAAGGTTTGAAAACATTAAATTCATTTATGTTGGTACTCTATCAATAATAATGTCCATGGCCTTTTTATATGTTCATGGACTAATGAGGTTAGTGAACCAAATGATGCAGTTAGTGGTAGTGCAGAGAGTTTTGGGAACTCCTCTTTGGTTGATGCAGGTCCAACATGAAAGAAATCATGAACCCAAAATGTTAGATTGGCAAAAGGAAGTTTATTGGCATTGAGAAATCAGCTTTTGCTAGGAGACTGACTTCTTCAGTGGCAAGGTCCTGACAGAGAGATAAAGGTCCTAGCAGAGATATCCTGGCAAAGAGATAAAGAGGGGTTAACATTTAGAAGAGAATGTCTTCACAGAGAGTGGGGGTCCTGGCAGGCAACTATGTTATAGAGAGATCCCTTAGCATGGCATGATTACTGCTTTTAGGCCTCTGCAAAGAAATGAGCATCTAATTGCCCTTTAAAAGGAAATCTGAGACTGAAGTTTCAAGTGATTGAAATTCCTTCCATGTTTTCACTGCCCCCAGGCCAGTTCCAATTGAATAAGACCACTTAAATTCAAACTAAGTAGGCAAGGTTCTGAACTAATTTTCAGCTCAATAGAAATATTATTCAATAGAAATATTAGATCCAGATCTCCTGCTAAAAAAGACCACTTAAGTTTGAGCTAAGTAGGTAGTGGTCCTAATGAAACCCCTTAACTGCCCCAAAGGGTGGGTCTCTGTCAGAAAAGAGTTTCAGAGCTCACCCCAAAAGTCAAGGAGGACAGTTTCAAGGAGGACAGTTTCAGAGATACCCCCATTAAGACCTTCTTTGTGAATTGTGATGAACAAAAATATTCATAATCTAATTGCCAGCCCTCTGCTGATGAAACCCTTTGACTTGAGCTTAGCCAGTCTTTGGTTGATAATCATCTACTAGTAGGAATATATTTGATGTTTTCCAGCTTATACTGTATTGGCCTGGTGCTTTCTGAACATAAATTCACCTCAATGCCATAGTGGGGCATCTAAGAAACATTTCAGAAAATGATAGTGAGAACAAGATATTTTTTATCAACTGTTTCACTAAAAGAAAACTATCTATGAAAAGCTTATTTTTTATGTTTACTTGATTTCAGAGAATAAATTTTTTTAAAGATAATCTAAGCATGTCCAAATATAGAGTGCAGTCAGACTCTCCCCATACCAGGCCACCAAAATGATGGAATATGGGGTGATGCCCCAAAAAAGTATTTTAGGGTTATAAGCTAGTGTCATGAACCATCTCAAGAAAATTTGCAGAGATAGACATTCTCCAAATCAAGGAACAAAATATTTATTAAGCTGCTAAGAGCAGGTTAAATCCATAAGGGTTTTTATTAAGGAAGGTGGTGTTACTATAAACAAGGAGGAAGACAAGTACCCTAAAAGTGTCCAAGAGGAAGATACCATTAAGGAAAGGTGCCATGAGGTGGGATTACACCACTAATGGAATGCTAACCCTAAAAAGGAGTTTAGCTGTAATAAGGAATATGCCACTGAGTGAGGGGCTAAATTCATAGAGAAGTATTAGCAGATTTTTTATAGGGGAAATATAACCTGGGGGGAGGGGGAAATACATAAAATAATTTGGCTTTCTGATTACATATTGTAAAGGTGGGGTTTCTAAAGAACTTCACCTTGAGAGGCACTGTAATCAAAACACTACTTGAGCAAAAGGCCTACTTAAGAACAAAAGGGCTAAACAAAATCAAGGGTCAAGTTATAATCCTATCAATGATCTTCCCAACTTGCCTCAGGAAATAGCTAGATGTAAGGGTCCATTTGAGAGGCCAGGCAAGCTCAGTTAGGATATAAAGCAAGCCCATGGCCTGGAGGTCCCTGAATACATGAAGTTATGAATACATAAGGATTTCCTTCCTAAACACTCTGAAATCAAGTCAGGAACTGGAAGTATCTCCATCTCTGATTGGTTTATGCTTGTGACCTCATTGACCCAATATAAGCTCAGTGGAGGAGAGTCGACTCTTTTCCACCTTTTTCACCTGGAGCTTGGCCTTGGGGAGATATATTAAGAGAATGCAGGTCATAGAGTGAGGTGTAAACCACTGGAATAATTTGATTTCTAATAGTTCTTATGGAACAATAATATTCCATAACATTCATATACCACAATTTATCCAACCATTCTCTAATTGATGGACATCTGTTCATTTTCCAGTTTCTAGACACCACAAAAAGGGCTGCCACAAACATTTTGGCACATACAGGTCTCTTTCCCTTCTTTAGTATCTCTTTGGGATATAAGCCCAGTAGTAACACTACTGGATCAAAGGGTATGCACAGATTGATAACATTTTGGGCATAATTCCACATTGCTCTCCAGAATGGTTGGATTCATTCACAATTCCACCAACAATGCATTAGTGTCCCAGTTTTCCTGCATCCCCTCCAACATTCATCATTATTTGTTCCTGTCATCTTAGCCAATCTGACAGGTATGTAGTGGTATCTCAGAGTTGTCTTAATTTGCAATTTCTTTGATCAATAGTGATGTGGAACACTTTCATATGACTGGAAATAGTTTTAATTTCATCATCTGAAAATTGTCTGTTCAGATCCTTTGGCCATTTATCAATTGGAAAATGGCTTGATTTCTTATAAATTAGAGTAAATTCTCTATATATTTTGGAAATGAGGCTTTTATCAGAACCTTTAACTGTAAAAATGTTTTCCCAGTTTGTTGTTTCCCTTCTAATCTTGTTTGCATTAGTTTTGTTTGTACAATGGCTTTTTAATTTGATATAATAAAAATTTTCTATTTTGTGATTAATAATGATCTCTAGTTCATCTTTGGTTACAAATTTCTTCCTCCTCAACAAGTCTGAGAGGTAAAACATCTCATGTTCCTCCAATTTATTTATGATCTTGTTCTTTATGCCTAAATCATGGACCCATTTTAATCTTATCTTGGTGTATGGCGTTAAGTATGGCTCCATGCCTAGTTTCTGCCATACTAATTTCCAGTTTTCCCAGCAGTTTTTGTCAAATAATGAATTCTTATCCCAAAAGTTGGGATCTTTGGGTTTGTCAAACACTACATTGCTATACTTATTGACTGTTTTGTCCTATGAACCTAACCCATTCCACTGATCAATTAATCTATTTCTTAGCCAATACCAAATTGTTTTGGTGAATGCTGCTTTATAATATAGTTCTAGATCAGGTACAGCTAGGCCACCTTCATTTGATTTTTTTCTTCATTAATTCCCTTGAAATTCTCAACCTTTTGTTCTTCCATATGAATTTTGTTGTTGTTTTTTCTAGGTCATCAAAATAGTTTCTTGGGAGTCTGATTAGTATAGCACTAAATAAATAGATTAGTTTAGGGAGTATCATCTTTATTATATTCACTTGGCCTATTCCAGAGCACTTAATATTTTTCCAATTATTTAAATCTGATGTGGAAAGTGTCTTGTAATTTTGCACATATAATTCCTGACTTTTCTTTGGTAGATAGATTCCCAAATATTTTATGCTATCAACAGTAATTTTGAATGTAATTTCTCTTTGTATCTCTTGTTGTTGGATTTTGTTGGTGATGTATAAAAATGTTGAGGATTTATGTGGATTTATTTTGTTTCCTGCAACTTTGCTAAAGTTGTGAATTATTTCTAATAGCTTTTTAGTAGAATCTCTGGGATTCTCTAAGTATACCATCATGTCATCTGCAAAGAGTGGTAAAAGAAGAATGGGAAACGAAATTACAGTCTTGCAAGAGAATTATGAAACTTTAGGAGGGGAAACCAGCAGCTTGGAAAAGGAAGCACAGAAATTGACTGAAGAAAACAACTCCTTAAAAAGTAAAATTGGCAAAATGGAAAAAGAAAACATTTCCTCAAAACATAGAATTGACTTTAGGTCAATGGAAGACTCCTAAAACTTCCAGCTCTTTCTCAAACTTTTGCCTAATCATAACTGTCCTACAGCATACCTGCTAAGTTGATTCTTTGAACCTAAGTGAAAGACTTTACATTTATTTCTGTTGGATTTCATCTTGATAGAAATAAGTAGGGAGTACACTAGATATAGCATGGGACTTGGCGCCAGAAAGCTCTGTTCAAATCCAAATCTGGTATCAGATACTTACTAAGTGGCCAACTTAGAAAATTGCTAATTCTTGTTGTCTCAGTTTTCTTTCATGTAAAATTAGAATAATAACAGTACCTACTTGTGGGTTATTTAAGCCTTAAGTGCTTAACACTGGACTAAGAGTATTAAATAAAAATAACTGGGAATTCTTAAACTCAATGTGGCAAAATCTAGGCTTAGACTAACAATTTATAAATTCCAATCCACATTCCAATACATTCTAAAATAATACATGATACATACATACACACAAACACACAATTAACTCTTTTTAACTAAGATTATACACATTTACATGTGTTTATATATATATATATATATATATATATATATATATATATATATATATATGTTGATGGTAGATAATATACCTAAATATATAAGTAATAATCATTTCCCAATAAGTAATAAGAGGACATGAACAAATAATTTTCAAAAGAATAATTGCAAAATATTTACAGTCACATGAAGGAATGATCCATATCATCAATGATAAGGAAAAAAGCAAATCAAAACAAATCTGAGGTTTTATCTCACACTGTGAAAATTTTCAAAATGACAAAAATGGCAATAGTCAATGTTGGAGGCATTGTGAAAAGACAAACACACTGATGCATTGATGATGGAACTGTGAATTATCCCCTTCTAAGATGGAAAGGCAGAGGGATACTAAGGGAAACCGTGGTGAAACAAAAAACAAAAGTAATCACCATTAAGAAAAATTGCATTAAGGCTTTTGTGTCACTATATAAATGAATGTATGTGTGTGTGTATATATATATATATATATATATATATAATGTATGTATAATATCTTTATATGCACATACATACTATATAAATAAATATATATATGTGTGTGTGTGTATATATATATATGTATATATATACACACATATATACATTCTGTGTGTGTGTGTGTGTGTGTGTGTGTGTATGCTTTATCAAGCTTAAATACTATATATTCTAGCTAGGCATTGATAGATTATGATAGTGAAAACTTTTTTGTTGAGATTAATAACATTACATTGTAGGTGTACATTTGCTCTGAGATATTAACATACACCTTTACTACCTAGCTCACAATAGCAGTAAGTTTGAGTTCCTTTCCCCCATAAAGTAGTATAAGAAATCTGACATGTGATAATTAATGGCTTTACAACAGGTTTTGCAACACCAGAAGTAATCTTTGATTGTCTAAATCAATATATGCTAAAGTTGAATCATCTATCATTCCAGATTCAAATTTCTTTTCTTTTTTGCTAAAGAATGTGAAATCAACACATTAATTTATTAGCATGATACAATGAAGATGGGGTTGAGGAGATTTCAGGACAGCAACATTCCATTCCTAGGACAGCTAATAGTTGCCCATTACCCAGACCTGATGATGATCTGTCATTGGATAAAGGATAAGAAATTATTCTTTGTCCAAAATAGAAAGGGATTCATTCATGAAAGCTGATGAATCTATGCCCTCACATGATGCTGCCCACATCAGTTACCCTGATTTGTTGTCTGTAATCATGAGCCAGTCACAGATGTGACTGTTCATCTGTTTGCTTAACTAAGGAGGCGTGCTTTGGCATACATGTGTTGGGTGACAGAGAGTTAATGGATTCATGATGCAGATGAAATATACACACATGCATATATATGCCATGTGTGCAAATGTTATGCAATATATATATATATATGAGCATTGCAATGCACATTTATGTTTACATCAATATCCAGGCAGGGGGAGAGCAGGAAACATAAACAGATACAGGCAAAGATACATATCTTGGCCAATGCAGACATTTGTTTTGTTTAATTGTGTATATTTGTACAAGGGTTTAGTTGGTTTTTGAGAAAGAGATAAGATAAGATTTTGTTCTTTGAAAAAGGAAAAAAATATATTGGGGGGATTTGCTGGTGGAAGCATTTTTTACAAATATAAGCATATTAAGGTTTCTAGTATTTGAATTAGACTGGGGGAAAAAAGGAGAGAGTTGAAAAAGAAGAAGCAAGGCAGAAGCAAGGGGAAGAAAAGTAATTATTCCACAATTATGGGAGAATTTGACAAATATGGGATTATACAATAAAGCTATGGAAGCATAAAGGATCAAGATACAAGTAGTCTGGTTGAAATAAAAGGAGATATTAAGGACGATGTCATACTTGAAAGCATCCAATAGAGGGCAACTAGGATATAAAAGTCTAGAAACCATTTCATTCAAGAAACTGGAGTTTAGTCTGAAGACCAGAAGCCAGAAAAAAGAAAAACAATAGTGATCCTTAAGTATTTTTAGACCTGCCATAGAGAAGAAAAGAGTGAGAATTTTTTTTTCTATGTGGCCAAATAAAAACTGAAGAAAATTATAGGTGAATAATTTTGGTTGTTTGCTGTCCTTTATGCTAAAAGAGGACCAAAATTACATAGGTGGATAATAAAAGAAAATAAAATTTTACCATAAATGGCCAATTACTAGTAATTAGAGGTACAGCAGTTCTGAAGTTCTATCTCATTCTAATTAAATTTGCAAAGTTGACAAAGAGAAAATGACTTATGTTGGAAGGCCTGTGGGTATAAAAGCACATTCATATACTTTTGGTAAAGCTATAAAATTATCCTGGCATTCTGTTAAGCAATTTGGAATTATAATCTCAAATTTACCAAATAGTTCATAACCCTTGACCTAGTAATGGCAATACAGTGGTATAACAGTAAATGTTTAAAACCACATCTCCAACAAAAAATAAAAATCACATGACACATGATACACTTTAAGATTTATCTCCATTATTATCATTTTTCTCCATCACTTCTTAAGTCTAGTCAATTCACAAAACAAAATCATACCTTAAGTTTTAGTTAACCAATTTCTGAGGTATGAATACTCACATGAGAAATTTAATACTTGGCTTCAGCTCACTTTATACCCCCAAAAGATCAAATATAGAGGGAAAAGCCCAATATGTACAAAATCATTTATAGTAGCTTTTTATTTTTTGTATTGACAAAGACAAAGTAAAATAACCATGACTGTCAAATAAGAAAGTAGGCTGATTCATGAGGTTATGTATTTCCTGTTGCTGCAATTATTCAAACACCTTTATTTAATCAGAGGAACCTGACAACAAAGAAGTCAATGACTTGTCCATGGTAACCCAGGGAGTAAATGGGAAGTCTCTGAATCCAACTCCTCTGATTCCAAATTCAGCAGTCTTTTCACATACCATGCTGTCACCCTTAGTTTTGATTTTTTGATAACAAAATTATTGCCACCTCTATCCTGTACCAATAATAGAAGGAAGTCTATTTGGCTTCTGATCTAAGAGTCCTGCTCATTTAATTGAACATTATCATTAAATTCCTTAACTTTTCCCAGTAAAATTCCCAAATAAACAAAGCAAGAGCCAAACTAGAGACTAGCCTTATGGGAATACTCACTCGATCCAATAGGTGACTTCCATCAGTTAGGGATATATTAGGCAAAGGGAACATTCATTAATATAAATGTACTTGATAGCTACTGCCTTATTAAGGAAGCTAGGCCAGCAAAGCCATGGTTCTGCCAAGCAACAGCCATGGGCTTTCTTTTTCTGAAAGGTAAAAGCAGTGTAACCTATCCTCCTTGGGCTGATTTCTGTTATAGCTAAAAAGGTTATAGTGCTGAAATAGAATGGAAAGCACTAAACTCTGCATACTCTTTGACCCACTACTAGATTTATACTCTAAAGAGATAAAAGGAAAGAGGAAGAAATAATGAAAGGGAAACTTTCAGAAAACCCAGGAAGACATATATATATATATATATTTTTTTTTTTTTTTTTTTTTTTTTTTTTTTTTCCTGAGTCAACTGGCGTTAATTAACTTGCCCAGGATCACATAGCTAAGAAGTGTTAAGTGCTTTAGGCCAAATTTGCACTCAGGTCCTCCTGACTTCAGGGCTAGTGTTCTATCCACTGTGCCACTTAGCTGTCCCTCTACATAAAAGTAATTCACAGTAAAGTTAGCAGAACCAAGAGATTGATTTATACAATAATAGTAACACTATAAAAACAAGCAACCTCGAAAGCCATAAACTCTGATCAGTGCAATGACCAATCATGATTCCAAAGTGTAAAGGGCTGAAACTCTGAGTTGATGCACTGAGAGCTTGGACAACCAAGAACTTAAGGCTAATTACTGATTGGATGATATTCTATTAGAATATGTTTGGAAAATGGCCCTTTCCACTATCTGGTGCTGGCCCAATCATTTGGTGTATACAGAGAATTGTAGGAGGGACTAGGGGTGGAGTAAGACTAGCCAGAGTTACTTCTAGGCAGAAGACAAAGAGGAGAGGTCACGGAGATCCTACACGTCCATTTCCTTCACTCCTAACCCTAAAGACCAAGAATAAAGACCAAGGACTTTTGCTTATCCTGACTCCGACTGATTCTAAGGTATCCAGGATGCTAACTCGGTCTTCACACCAAAGGACAGGTGATGAATTATGCTACCCACCTCTTGCCAGAGAGGTTATAAAGTCAAGATACAACATGATATGGCATTTAGATATGGCCAACATAGGAATTTATTTTGTTTGACTGTATATTAGTTAACTTTTTCTTTTACATTAAAAGTGGGGGAAGAAGAAAAAATAAGTGAAACAAAATAAAACTAAATATTGAAAAAAGGTGCAATAACAAGAAAGCTAGCTTTAGACCTCTTTGTTCTGGGATGATTAGATGATTGGATGATTCTAATGGTCCTGAATGGCTTCCACTGTGTCTCCAGGAGTTATGTGTGTCTGAGAGTCTCAATCATGCTTTTTCTTAACTGCCCTTGGGCATAGAGAATTTTGCTGAATCTGAATTATGATGATTGTATCACAATCTTTAAAATCATATTATACTTTCTTTGGGGTTCAGCTTTCTTCAATGTTCAATTTACCTCTCTACCACAAAATACTTTATTTCCTTCCATCCTCTCATTCTCTTTATTGTCATTTATTTGGGATTTTATCCTGATTTATTTCTTTCTACTTTGCACCAAGCCTTCCTAAATTATTTATCAGATTAAAAAAAAAAACATTCTTCAGTGCATAATGATTCAATCTTTCCCTAGTTCACTGCAATCATTGTTTGAAATACTTTTTCAGAGTAAGATAACAGTAGAAGGCTCTGACACTTGTCCTGATTCTAATATCACCTGTTTTTTTCTTAGCCCCTTCCCAAGACAAAGGAAATAGCTATCCATGGGTGTGGTTTACATTCTCATGACTATTCTTCCTATGGGATGCTCAATTATCCTTCCCAGTTTTCCCTACGCCTTTCCACATTTAGCTGCATCACCGCAGTCATTGAGGAAGAATTAAACAATCCGCAAAGACCTTATGGATATTCACTCAAGGTCTTAATTCTTCAACTGTAAAATGAGAAAGTTAGATTATATGATCTCTAATCTCTAGGCCCTATGATTCTTTTTAAATTTTTTAATTTGTGGGATAAAACCAGCATTTCTATAACATGGGATATTTTATTTAAAAATGATATGTGATATATTGTATCTAGGTTATACTGTAATACATTTAATATATATAGGAGGGAGTAGAGGGAGGGAGGAAAAATTTGGAAAAATGAATACAAGGGATAATGTTATTTAAAAAATACTTATACATATGTACTGTCAAAAATTTTTATAATTATAAAATTAATAAAAAAATGATATGTGAAACTGCAAATTATTATGCACAAACGAACATGTTATTTCTTTTAAAACTATCATATAAATATTTTGCCTTTTTTTTTCCTTCCTTCCATCTCCCAACCTAGAAATAACTACTATTTGACATAACTCTGTGTGTGTGTGTATATGTGTGTATATAAAATCATTCTGTACATACTTATATTTATCAGTTCTTTCTCTAGATGAAGATACATATTTATATGCATTGTAGTTAATTGGGCTATTTATAATAGTCAAAATTACTTATTCACCCAAAGTTGTTCTTAAAACAATATTGCTGTTACTATACACAATGTTCTCTTGGTTCTGCTCATTTTCCTCTTCATTATTTCATGCAAAACTATCCTTTGTTTTCTACAATCAATGAGTCCATCATTATAATATCACAGTAGTATTCCATTGCAATTATAGAACAAGGAGTATAGGTGGACAAACAGGAAGAAAAAAATATTTCCCAAGACCAATTACAGTCTATTCATTAGACCAATGGAATCTTTCAGTTATACTCAATTTGGTCACAATCCCAAAGTCCAACCTGTAGATGTTGCATTTTGATAGAATCTCACCTTTAAAAAAATTAAAATAGAGGAGACTTTAAAGTCCAACACCCTCATGTTATAGCTTGATTTGATCAGTTACCTACCTAGTAAATGACAGAGATCAAATCCAGAGCTGTTAATTAAATCTAGAGTGGTTTTTACCCCTACTCTACCTCTCATCATGGGTTGCACATGGTGCAATGGATAGATCAGCCTGGATCACCCAGAATTAAAATCTAGTCTTAGACACTTACTAGCTTTGTGATCCTAGGCAAGTTATTTAACCCTATTTTGTCCATTTCTTCAACTGTAAAATGAGTTGCAGAAAGAAATACCAAACCATTGCCACATCTTTACAAAAAAAAAAAAAAACTAAACAAAAACAAAACTCCAAATAGAATCATGGAAAGCCAGACATGATTGAATCCCAATGCTTTCCTGTTATTATTTTAATAAATACAGTTAAGTAAAACAAATCAACATATTACCCATGCCTAAAAATATATGCCCCATTTTTCATCTATAATCCATCAACTTTTTTTCCCAAGAAACAAGAAGTCATCATCAATTCAATGAAGCCAGCATTAGACACCAGAACTCTTTCTATTATGTATGGCATATTTATTGGAATTTTAAAAGAAATCTCACTAATCCAAGGAGGTAAATTATAATAATAGAATTCCTGGGATGTTGTAAGATCTTTTTTGTTTTATTTTGTTTTATTTTTATGGGTGAAGATGACTTCCTACAACTTTCACCCCAAGCCATTTTAAATTTTAACACTTATGTTATTTACTAGGCTCTCCATGTAAGAGATGAACATTAAGGAAAATGATGTAAGATAATACAGAAGGCATCAAAGAGAGAGAGAGTTTGAGCAGTATGAAGAACAAAATGGACAAATTGAAATTATCAGCAGATTAAACATGGGGATAAAAGAGAGGTAGAATAATAGTAATAATAACATTTAATAATAGTAAATAACATTTTGAGTTTTAGTAAACAATGTTCCCACAATGATTCCAAAAAAGGCCCTACTCTACCATATAAAAAATTTGCTTTTATTAACAGAAACTTTATTTTAAACTTTAAATAGATTCCATCATACAAGTATCATCAGTATCCCCATGTTACAAAATGGAAACTGAGAAATATGAGAAATGGATATAAAGAGTTAAGAGAAAGATAGAAAGATATATGAACAGATGTAGAATTAGATATGAACCAAGAAAGCACCATACCTAATGACCACAACAATGTAAAAGAAAGAATAAGAATAGCAACAAGAACAACAAAAAAACTGAATTAAGGTAATTATAAGAATCAAGCTTAGTCCTAGAGAGAGGTTGTGAAAATACACTTTTGTCTCTTCCGCAGGGTATGGTTGTAGAATATAGTATATATGCTGTCAAACTCTGATAATATATTGGTTGCTTTTGTTAAACTTTCTTTTTTCCTTCTCTCTTTTTTAAAAGGTACAAAGGGTAGTTTCTGGCCAAGGAAGAGGAAATATGCTTGAAAACTATAGTAATATAAATACAAAATACATGAATATGAATATATTTGAAGAGAGAAGATACAGAGACAGAGAGAAGGAGAGTGAAGGAGAAAGAGAGAGAGAGAGGAAAAGAGGGAAGAAGAAAAGGAGATGGTGGAAAGGAGGGAGGGAGAGGAGGGCAGGAGGGAGAGACAGAGACAGAGTGAGATTTTTAAAATCAAGGCTCCAAGTATTTGTTCACATTCTTAATGAAACAAAGTTGCCTGAACTCTGATTTCTTGACTCTAGCTAGGGCCCAAGTATTTTTACCTCTTGGCATCAAATACTGCCTCTTTGACCAAAGGTCCCAAACAGTATTACCAACCTGTATGCATATTGTAGCTCAGCTTTCTGCCACATTAAGTATTAACATGACATTTCTATATGTCACAGAGTTTTGAATTCTGCTAAAATTTGCTCAAGTTTACCCTTGGTCCACTTGCAGATCTGGATATAATGCACCACTGGGCACAAAGCAGGTGCCTCATTATGACAAAGATGTATGAAAGGAAATAGAGTTTATCCTATCGGTGACTAATCCCATGAATCATTCCATTTTGACATTTTGATCAGATGTATTGCTCTTTGTTAACAAGCTAATGGGAGCAAGCTTGTATGTCCCTTTTTGGTCAAGACTGTTGGAGCAAGTCTATTAGCTAATGGTTCAGGGTTTTACTTTTAATATCACTCCCCCGTACACCCTCGCTTGTTGAAAGCTTCTGGTTCACTTGTAACATTGCCTTCATTGTTCCTACTTGGCCAAGTTTGGCTTTTATCAGTGTCTAAGAGATTCCTTTCTTCCCATGTAGCACTTTCTGTGGTGACCTGTAAATAGAAAAGCTAAGCAATCTTTCCCCCCACTCCTTCCTTCTTTTCTCTTCCCTCTAATCCTCACACCTCAACCACACAAAATGAATTGTTATAGGCATGAGAAACTTTCCTAAAAAAAAAAAAAAACTCAAACCAAATAAATAAATAAGTGCATTTCATGACCGCAGAACTGTGACTAATATTGGAATTTAGCAAGAAGTCAGCTCTGGTTTCATGAGACGGCACTTAGAGTTTGGGAACATTTTGTTACTAAAGCCCATGATGAATGACTTTAGGAAGAGATTTGATTTTTCTTATTCCATCTTCTCATTCTGCATTAAGTTTTTTCTTTCTTACTTATTTCTTTCCTTCCTTCTTTCCTTCATCCCTCTCTCCTCCCTCCCTTCCTTCTTTTCTTTCTTTTTCTTCCTTTCCTTCCTTCTTTTCTTTCTCTTTCTCTTTCTTTCTTTCTTTCTTTCTTTCTTTCTTCTTTTTCTTTCTTTTTCTGACACTGATAATGGGGATTTTCATTCTGGCAAATAGCAAACTATTTCCTCTCCACTGACAAAGATAAGGTATCATGCTGTCAGCCCTGGCACCAGGAAGCTACTAGACTCCTTCAGTAATCAGATTCATAGAGGAAGAGCAGAAAAGGAGAAGGGCATAAATCATTTTACTTTCCTTGGAGTTGAACAAATTCAATCAAATGATCCCATGGGGGTGATAGGAAGTGTAGACACATTTAGATTTATATTAACCAAGCAATGGATGACTAATATAAATTTGGTTTAAGGGCTAGTGGTCAAATCAATTGCAAGTATTGCCTCCTCTCTTGTCCCAGGATTTGTTTTGAGTTCTTTTATTATTAAGTTAATAATTTTAATTAACATTTCAGTATAGAAACAGAATAAATAAATTGAATACAAAATTTTGAGCTTCTGTTGCTTTTTAAGTGTATATTAAATTTGCCATACATGGTAATTAATCTCCCTTTTTGTTTGCTTTCCTTTCTAAAATTCGACTATGGTGAGTGAAAGAGAAAGAATTTTAACAACACGTAGCTATTTTGAGCCATATGAGCAGTTGGGTGGTATACTACATTTGGAATCAGAAAGACATGAATTTGAATCCTTCCTCACACTCTAGCTGTTATGACTCTGGGCAAATCTCTTCACCTCTCAGCCTGTTTAGTCATCTATAAAATGAGAATGTTAATAGCACATATTTCCCAGGGTTGCTGTGAAAATCAAATGAGATGATGGATGTAAAAATGCTAACTTTTATTATCTTTATTTTATTCAAAGACTTCTGTGACAAACTGACTTCCCTTGTCTATATTTAATCTATTTCTCCATCCTCAGTAGGAAAGCCACATGCCAAGAATTCTGTCCTGCTGACAAGTCTCATTTCTCACTTCTTAGAAAGTCAAAATTCATTTAGGAATTCTGAGTTTCTGAAGATGTGGAGTATGGTATATGAATGCTGTCTGATTAGAAAACCCTTTCACCTTCAAAGAGAAAGAATCTGTCAAAATAGGAAGAATAAAATGAAGCATAGAATTCTATTGGTTTAACTTTGATACACTTTTATTTTTCACTTGATGAGATGCTGATCACTCCAGAAGCAATCTGGTTATCACATAATGACTCTTACAATCTTGTCTATGTCTGTTATGATTTAAAATTTTACCTACATTTGCCCCATTAACCTATTAGTAACAGGTAAAATTCTGCCATCAGAAACTAATTCCCTTGGGTAAAAATGTTTTTCTTATTTATGGACAAACAGCATTATTTGATTTGGCATCAAAGGATCTCAATTCAAATTCCATTTATATTAGTTAGTAGTTCTATGACCTTAGGAAAGACCCTTTACCTCTCATTTATTTGTAAAAACAGGTTAGATAACCTCTAAGATCCATATTTGCTCTGATTCTATGACTGAGAAAGGTAACACATTGTTTTGCTTTTGATCAACAATATATCATGTGTATACCCTTTAATACTAAGTCTGTATCATAGAGATCAAAGGAAAAGAAAAAGGACTATATGTACAATTAATCCTGTGTACATTACAAATTAGAACAACTCTGAGGTACAATTTCATATCTATTATATTGGCTAATATGATAGAAAAAGAAAATGATATATGTTTGAAGAAATGTAAGGAAATTGGGACACTGATACATTGTTGGTGAAGTTGTGAATTGTTCCAACCATTCTGGAGAGCAATTTGTAGCTATGCCTAAAGGGCTACGAAATTGTGCATACCCATTAATATATCAAAATCACTAGTAGGTATGTATCCCATAGAGATTTTTAAAAGTGGGGAAGGACATATTTGTACAAAAATATCTATACCAGCTCTTTTCATAGTGGTAAAGAAGTACAAATTGAGGGAATGCCCATCAATTGAGGAATGGCTAAAAAAATTGTAATATATGATTGCAATAGAATAATATTATAATATGATAAATGACAATCAGAATGATTTCAGAGAAATCTGGGAAAATTTATATTAACTGATGCAAAATGAAATGAGCAGACCCAGAAGATTGTACACAGTAACAACAATACTACATAATGATAAACTATGAATAACTTAGCTATTCTCAGAAATACAATAATCCAAGACAATTCCTAAGGATTCATAATGAAAAAATGCTATCCACTTCCAGATAAAGATTCAATGGATCTAAATGCATATTGCAGCTTACTGTTTTATATGTGTGGCTTATTTTATTATTATGACAAATATGATAATATGTTTCATCTATTATGCAATTTATATTGCACATTAATAAGCTATATCAAATTATATCAAAATATATCAAACTGTTTGCTGTCTCTCAAGGAAGGGGAGGGGGAGGAGGCAATTTGGAAAACACATGACAAATGTTTAAAATTGTTTTTACATGTAATTGGGAGGAAAATAAACTTTTATTTAAAAATATAACTTCTTTTTTTGTGGCAGCAAAGAAATAGAAATTGAGGGTATGCCCATCAATTGGGGAACAAATAGCTGTTTGTGGTATATGAAAGTTTAAAGTTTTTGAAACTTTACAAAAAAATCAAGGAAGATTTATGTGAAGTGATGTAAGGAGAATATTGAACATAGTAACAGCAACATGATTAATAAAGAAATATGTCTTGCATGATTTCATATGTATAAATTGACATCACATTTCTTGCCTTCTTAATGTGTGGGGACAAAGAGAGAGGGAAGGAAAAATCAGAATTCCAAGACTTTTAAAGATAAATATTAAAATTGTATTTATATATATATATATATATATACATATATACATATATATAGTAGGTATGAGTGCGTGTATATATACATATTGTATATATTTATTTGTTTATTTTTATACATTTTTCAACATAGCTAGATGATACTTCTTAAAAAAAAAAAAAAAAAAAAAAAGGAGGATTGACAGGGCCCTACTGAAAAAAGTGAGAGATGGTGACCTAGGGACCCACATAAGGCAAAACAGAACTTTTAATGAATAAAGGCATCTGAAAAGAAAGGTAAAATCACTAAAAAAAGAAATGAATTCCCCTTATTTTTTAAGAATGTAAACTCTTTGCAAATTGGAATTGTTTCATTCTTTGTACTTTTTCTTCAGAACTTAGCATGGTATTTAATAAATAACTTGATTGACTGGTGCATAAGATCATAGGATTTAGTACTCTAAAACGGTTTTAAGATCATTCAATCCAGTATCTGTGTTTTACAGATAAGACAACTAAATCCCAGATAGAGTGAATGACTAGTCTACTATAATAGTAATAGTAGTAGTATCCAAGTAATAGAATTGGGATTTAAACCAAGTACTCTGATTCCAAATCCTCTGTTCTTCTTACTATGCCAAATTGTCTTTAACAATGTGCCTTTTTGGTATATTTTAATGATTTATAATTGTAAGAACACTTAAATCAGAGATTCTTAAACTTGGGTTTATGAATTTTAAAAATTATGATAATTACATTTCAACATAATTATATATCTTAGTAATCTTAGATATTCAGTTTTTTATACTTTAAAAAAAATTATTCTGGGAAGGGGATGAAGTCAACTCCCAGAGGCAGTTAGATGGTTCAGTGGATAAAATCAGGAGGATTTAAATTCATATCCCATCTCAGATTAGCAGTGTGACTCTGAATAAGTCACTTAACTGCTGCCTGACTCAATTTCTTCAACTATAAAATGAGAATCATTATAGTACCTACTTCCAAGGATGGTTGTAAGGATCAAATGAGATAATGATTGTAAAGTGATCAGCACAGTGATCAGCACATAGTAGGTATTTAATAAATGCTTGTTCTCTTTTTCGTGTAGACAGGATTATACAGGATATAGGTATGGCCAAGTCTTTTAAATGAGTTGAGCCATCAAAACTCAAATTTAGAAATCAGGCACTAAAATAGAAAATGGGCCCTGAGTTCTAGCTCCCTGTCTCAGACCAAGATTGCCAAAGAGGGCATTGCTGTGAACAGGAATCAAACCCATCCAGAATTATGACAAAAGCAGTTGCAGCTCCATGCAGACTATAGAGTAAATAGACCAATCAAAGTCTGCCCTCTCATCTAAGAGCACAAGTGAGATTATGGGGAGGGAGATGAATCTGGTCCTAGTGCAAAATTCTAATCCAGGAATCTGGGCTAGAGACAATTAATAAACAGAAGAAAACTCCAAAAACAATGAAGAAATGCTAGAGATCTTAAAAATTCCAAAGGTAAATGACAAAGAAAGTGATTCTATAATAAGAAAAATTATAATCTGGAAGGAGAGAATGACTTGGCCACAACAACTCTAAGTGTGGTTAAAAAAAGAAGTCAGATTTTTTTTAAATGAGATTAGAGTTCATGAGAAAAAAATTAGAAAGAGAATGATTAGTTTAGAATCACAGGTAGAAAACATAACCCAAGTATTTAACTACTTGAAAAATATGATTGAGACAGAAGAACTCAATGATTCGATTAGATAATAACAAATATTAGAATCAAGTCAAAAGATCAAAAAAATGAGAAAAATTTGTAAAGTCATCTGCTATGAAAATCAGCTGACCTAGAAAATAGGTAAAAAGATTTCATTTTAGAATCAGCAGACTCTCTGAAAGCCAAGACCACATAGGTAATCTGAATATCATATTTCAAGAAATAAAAAAAAGAAAACTATTCAGATCTTTTAGAACAAGAGGTCAAAGAAAAAATTAAGGAAAGAAAAAAGAAGAGAAGGGAAGGAAATGGAAGGGAGGAGAAGAGAATCCAAAATGAGTTGAATCTTCACAAAGCAAGTAGTCTCATGTTGCCAAATCACTATGCCAAGGATTTCTAGGACATACCCATCATCATTTTGCAGATGAGTAACTTGAAACCCAAAGAGGTTAACTGACTTGACTAAGGTTACATGTACCAGTCCTCCAATCCCATTCCCTGTGTTCTCTCCCCCCAACACCTTGCTTGCCATTTCAAAAGCATCTCAAATTTAAATGTTTAAAACAGAATTCATTGAATTCCTTAACTTCTTTCTCTCCCCCTATATTCAACTAGATGTAAAGTCTTGCTGAATCTTTAAAAAAAATATTGCATTCCCTATTCACATAGCCACAAGTCCAGTTCAGACCCATACTACATCTTGCTTGGACTATCAAAATGACCACATTTAATTCCCCAACTCTCCTTTCTAATTTGTCATTCCTCCACCTGGCCACCAAAATAATCTGATATTTTAAAAAAGTACAAGTCTAATTATATCTCTGATTTCCTCAAGAACCTTTAGATTGATCAAAGTGTCTAAAACTGTGAGTCACAACCCCATTTGGAGTCACATAATTGAATGCAGGGGTCACAAAATTATGATTATTAGTGAATGTTTGGCTTTTATAACTATTTTATGCACCTATATACCTGGAATTGCACAAAAATTTCTTGGGTGATAAAGGAGTGAGTGAAAAAAGTTTAAGAAGCCCTAAGATAAATGAACCATTTGTTCATGTCTATGTGCCTCAGCTATAAAACAAAAAATTAGAATTTAAATTATCATCTTAACAGACTATGTCATGATTAAGTTTGACATAAAAAGAAGTCCACTCAGGGATATGTTTTGGATTTCTACATGTCTTTCAAACATTTGGGATTTGTGAAAACCAAAACATGGTCAGGATTTGCCAAAATCATATTTTTAATTTTTAAACCCCATGTTATTTTGAGGGAAATTTAATCCATATATTTCTGGTTCATTTACACTGAAAACATTGGGGTATATTTTAAAGTTCTAAGATATCAATAAAAAATGTGAACTTATAAAATAAGCTTCCAAGAGGGATTAAATTTTTTTGCTTAAAAATTGGACACTTTCTTTGCCAAGAGCAAATTAACTCAAACACCAAAAGGTTTGAGTTCAAGTTGAAACATCATATCCATGAATTTTGAGTAGGTTATAAACTTGGCAAGACAAGTTCCTCTGCATTCAGCCCTTATAATCATTAGTCAAATAGGATAATCTCTTGGCTCAGTACATTTTACTTTTTAAACTGAATGAAATGGTTCCGTGATTGGAAGTAATAGTGAAATGTCACCATGTAGAAAAATGAAAGCCCCATATCCTTTCCCCTATTTGTTGAAATCTCAGATCAGTTATCTTTGGCCCAATACCTGCATTTAAAATCATAGTACCTCAGAATTTGAAGGGATCACAGAGGTCACCTAACCCAGCTCATATCTGAAGAACAGATGCTTCCATGCAATTACAAAGAGACCTCCATTTCATTTATTCGACTTTTTCACTTTTTTTTCTTTAATGAAATTGTGTGCCTCTTTTACCATTAAGCCAGTTCTGTTTTCTAAGGTGTTGTTTTCTTCAATATGCTTTGTGCCTCCTTTACCAAGTTGTAGACTTGTTTTGTTAGGTTCTTACTAAGTGCTAATGAGATAATGAGATATTAGGTTCTTACTAAGTGCTAAGTCGGTACTTAACAATTCTCTAGTTCTGGTCTTTACTAGGAGTTTAACCCATTTGAACTCCTGGGGAGGAGCTTGCATGCTTAGGAGGAGCAAGTTCATTGGTTGAAGTAATTTTTCCCAGAAGCCCTTGCGTTATCCTCCGCCCATTCTCTGGGAGGATAAAAGAGGGCGGCACTCGAGAAATAGAGAGTCTTGTCTGGACCAGACTTGAGGCGGCTCTCTGGAGGAAGAAGAAGTCACTACTCTGGACCAGAGTTGGCAGTAACTGTCTGGAGACAAGGGCTCTCTACAGGAAGAAGAATCTGTCCAAGATTAAATGTTGACACAGCAGATCTCCTCCCAGAGAGCGATTGGCTGTCTCTGGAGACAGCAGCACATTACATTGTTTCATTATTTTCCTCAATTTTTCCTCTAGTACTCTTATCTCTTTAACTCTTCCAGGAAATTTTGCTAGGTTTTTTTTTGAGACTTCTTGTTGGTTTGTTTTTTTGTTTGTTTGTTTGGTAGCTGTTTCTCATTTTGTCTTCTTCTGAATTGAGTCTTAAGTTTATATATATATATATATATATATATATATATATATATATATATATATATATATATATATATATATTCAGAGTCAGGTCTTTATCTGGCTATGAATAGAATTTTTCTTCCTGTGTCTTTTGCACTTCCCTTGGATCATTATGTTGCTGAAATATTATAATTTTTTTCTCATTTTCCTCATATCTCTTTGTATCGGTTTGTACAAGGTTTCCCAGGTTTTTCTGAAATCTGCCTGTTCATCATTTCTTTTTGCACAAGTGTTCTGTTGTATTCATATATCCCTGTTTGTTCAGCCATTTCCCAATTGCTGGGCATCCCTTCAGTTTCCAGTATTTTTGCACTCATGGAAAGGGCTACCATATAAACGGTTTTGCACATGTAGGTCCTTTCCCCTTTTTTATGTTCTCTTTGGAAGGCAAAACTAATAGTGGTATGGCTGGGTCAAAGGGTATGAACAATTTGGTTGCCCTTTGCGCATAATTCCAACTTGTTCTCCAGAATGGTTAGATCAATGCACATCTCCACCAGCAATGCATTAGTGTCCCAAATCTTCTCCAAAATTTATCACTTTTCTTTTTTGTCATATTGGCCAATCTGATAGGTATGAGATGGTATCTCAGAGTTGTTTTAATTTGCATTTCTCAAATCAAAAGTTATCTGGAACACTTTTTTTGTAGAGGGTAAGAACTCTGAAAAGGAATACTTGAATCAAGGACAGCAGGGTACTTATAGTTAAGCACCTACTCAGTTTCAGATAATGGTTCTCTAAACATATACTTAATGTGATATGGTGATATAATGGTTGTACATGCTCAGTTGCTATAGTGATGTAATAGTACTGAATTCAGCCTTTAAGGACTGAGAAGACTGGGAAAGAGTCTCTCAGCCACAAACACAGATATAAAGAAGACTCCAGACTTCATCTTTGACCATCCATCCTCTTGAGTCTTCTGCCTTCATCACTTCTCCACTAAGACCAAGGATTTAGGCTGATCCTGAGGTCCTCCAGAAAGCTAGTCCTGACATTACACTTCTTCATATGTGATAGCTTTTATGTCTTCATCTGAAAACTGCCTCTTCATATCCTTTGATCATTTATCAATTGAGAAATATCTTGTATTCTTACAAATTTAACTCAGTTCTCTTTGTGTATTTAAGAAATGAGGCCTTTATCAGAGATTCTTGCTGTAAAGATTGTTTTCTAAAGATTCTTAAAGATTCTTTCTATTTGCTTTCTCACCTTGCTCAAATTTGTTTGTATAAAAGCTTTTTAATTTAATATAATCAAAATTGTCTATATTGCATTTTGTAATTTTTTCTGTCTCTTGTTTAGTTGTGAATTTTTCCTCTTTCCATAGAGACATGTAG
Source organism: Sminthopsis crassicaudata (assembly GCF_048593235.1). Classification (NCBI taxonomy): domain Eukaryota; kingdom Metazoa; phylum Chordata; class Mammalia; order Dasyuromorphia; family Dasyuridae; genus Sminthopsis; species Sminthopsis crassicaudata. The sequence goes on from NC_133617.1 coordinate 441,022,579, forward strand.
ACTTCCTTGCTCTTCTAATTTGCTTATGGTACCTAATATTATATTGACCTCCTTAGTTTCTTTGGTTTAAATTTTGGTTGAACTTATCAAGTTTGAGATCCCCTAGTTTTGCTGTTTATTTCTTCCTGTAATTAAGTTAACTTTTCCTTAAGAATTTGGATGATATAACACTTGGTATGCATATTTTTAGTACTGATATTGCTTCATTATCTATGGTAATTCTTAGCAAAATGTAATTTCCTATTTTTGCTTCTACTTATTTTGAGGTCAGGATTGCTATCCTTGCATTTTTTTTTTTTACTTTAGCTGAAACTTAATAGATTCTTCTCTTGCCCCTTACCTTTATTCTGGCATGTCTCCCTGCTTTATTATTTCTTCTAAACAATGTATTGTTATACCCTGGTTTTTGATCCATTCTGCTATCCACTTCCATTTTATGGGAAAGTTCATCTCATTCACATTCACAGTAGATCCATATCTGCATATGAGTAATAATAATTACCAGTCTGTGCCAACTGCACCCAGTGTCAACAAAGAAATCCCTTTGTTACCAATTCTCTATCTTCCCTAATGTTTCTGAATATTGCTGTTGCTGTTGTTGCTGCCTCTATAAAACCAAATTTTAGGTAGGCCTCCACCCTAGTGTCAAAGACCTCTTCTGTGGACCACCTAAAATTGTCTTAGTCTGGAAAAATGTCTCACCCAAATCTTTTTGTTGACGCTAGAACTCCAAAATTTGATTTTAGGCATTATTCTAAAGTTATTTGAAAGGAGATATTGAGAGAGTTCAACTGAGTTTCTGCCTCTAATCCACTATCTTGGCTCCACTTCCAGGACTGTGTCTGTGTTTTATGTTAAATCTTACTTGAAGCTATTTTTCAATTATTAGTCAATGTTATACAAGGAGTCATTATACAAGGACTCATGTTTAACTTTTGTCCCAGGGAGAGAAATTCTGTCTTTACTGATGAATTTATGTGTTTTCTCTGTTTTCTCTAGTGAGAAAACAGGAGTCATATATTAACATATTCATGTATTAATATATTTTCTAGTTTAATTTTTTCAGTCAGAATACTTATAGCAAATTCATTGTTCAACCGCAGTAACTGGTTTATCTTGTAGCTGGTAGCATCCACTCTTTTTTATTCTTTTAGTTGTCTTCTGTTCTGTTTTATCCCTTAAACCACAGTTGCTTTTAATCTTCAAATTGTATCAAATTTTCCTGGAGAGGAACTAAACCTTTGATTTCCTTGTTATGGGAAACTCTCAGATGAGTAACCTCCCTTTATCAATTCAGTTCAGAATCTTCTTTGCAACTTATCATATAATCAAGTCAGGTAGAACAGTAAAAGATTAAGTGACTAGCCTTGGGCTCTATAGACAATTATTTAGAGGCAGGACTTGAACTCAGATGTCTCTAAGAGGCATAGTGAATATAACTCTGGGCCCATAGTCAAGAGGATCTAGATTTAAATTCAGCCTCTGACATTCACCAACTATGTAATGCTGAACAACTCACTCTGTCTTTTTCAGTTTTCTCAGTTGTAAAATTTGAACAATAACACCTAGCTCACAAAGTTAGGGTGAAGATCACATGAAATAATATTTGTAAAATATTTAGCAGAATGCCTAGAATATATTAAGCACTTTATAAATGCTTGTTTTCTTCCCCTCTCTATTGACTACACATTGTTGTTATTTTTCTTTTCTCTGTTTGAAGCTAAACATAGTAGAAATCTTAAAAAAAAATTTCAAGAAGGCATCGGGGAAATTAATAGCTAATAGATTCATACCAGGGTTATGATATCCTTAGCCTTTGAAAATGGCATGCTATTTTCAGTGAACAATGATAAGGAAAAGTCTGTGTTTTCTTTAGGTTGAGGCTCCAATTTAGAGAGAAAAGATAGTGGTAGCTAGAAACCAGTAGAAACCACCTTGTAGACTAAAATAGAAATACATTTAAAATGATTGCAATCAGATTGCTTGCTACCTTGGAGAGGGGAGAGGGAAGGGAGAGAGAGAGAAAGAAAGAAAATTGGCACTCAAAATCTTAGAAAAATGAATGTTGAACACTATATTTACATGTGTTGGAAAAAAATAAAATACTAATGAGTAAAAAAAGCAAACTTAAAAATAGGAAGGAAGAGAGGGAGGAAGGAAAGAAGGGAGGGAGGAAGGAAGGAAGGAAGGAAGGAAGGAAGGAAGGAAGGAAGGAAGGAAGGAAGGAAGGAAGGAAGGAAGGAAGGGATGGAGGAAGGGAAGGAAGGAAGAATGAAGGGAGGGAGGGAGGGAAGGAGGAAAGATGTTCATGGGTAGGAAGGAAGGAAGGGAGGAAGGAAGGGAAGGAAGGAAGAATGAAGGGAGGGAGGGAAGGAGGAAAGATGTTCATGGGTAGGAAGGAAGGAAGGGAGGAAGGAAGGGAAGGAAGGAAGAATGAAGGGAGGGAGGGAAGGAGGAAAGATGTTCATGGGTAGGCCAAGCTAATATAATAACAATTACAATTCTGCCTAAATCAATCTCTTTATTAAGTTCCATGACAATCAGGCTACCAATAAATTACTTTATAGAACTAGAAAAAATAACAAAATTCATTTGGAAAAAACAAAAAATCAAGAATTATCAAGCAGCAAACATCAAAACCATTTAGTACTGGCTAAGAAATAGACTAGCTAATCAGTGAAATAGGTTAGGTTCACAAGAAACAGTAGGCAATGACTATAGTAATCTAGAGTTTGATAAATCCAGAGTCCAGCTTCTGGAATAAGACTTCACTATCTGAAAAAAATTGCTGGGAAAATTAGAAAATAGTGTGGCAGAAACTAGGCATTGACTAATATCTAATACACAATATCAAAATAAAGTCAAAATGGGTCAAAAAGTCAAAAAGATTTTATACAAACAATACCAATGCAGCCAAGATTAGAAAGGTAGTAGAAAATGGGGGGTGGGGGATTTTATTTCCAAGGCCTCATTTTTAAAATATATAGAGAATTGACTCAAATTTATAAGAATACAAGCCATTCTCCAATTGATAAATGGTCAAAGGAATGAACAATTTTCAAACAAAAAATTAAAGCCATTTCTAGTCATGTGAAAAATGACTACACATTTTTGTAGATGTCACTACACATCTGTCATATTGGCTAAGATGACAGGAAAAAATAATAATGAATTATTAGGATTCTTACAAGATGCTAAGTCACTGGAATGAATAGAGACGATAATTATCTAATTCAGTACTATTGATCTGATCCTACAAGGAGATGTTATGGGCCAGAACTTGAGACAAAGTAATGTACTTAGTTCACACCTTTAAAGGAGTTCATATCTTTAAAGGAGTTCATATCTTTAAAGGAGTTAGCTAGAAGAAAACCATTGAGGCAATGGTTCACACATTAGACTTCACACCTTTAGAGATCCCACTGGGAGATTCAGAGTCAGGATTCAGTCAAGGAGGGAACTTTGGGAGAGGATTTTGGGAGATTCACAACTAGGATGGACCTTCCAGGAGATTCACAACTAGGATTGACTTCTGGGAGATTCATAAGGCAGAAACCCACAAGCCCACTCTCTGGGAGATTTAGAGTGAAGATTCATTCCCACTTCGACCTTTGGGCTGGCTGGAGACATTCGGACAAGAACTCTTGGGAACCAAGGAGAGAGATAGGCCTCTAAGAAAGCTAACCAGTCCCAGAAAAAGATTCAGGATTTTGAAGGACACAATAAAGGATCTGGACTTTAACTTCTGGCTGCATTTTGGGATTATTGAACTGACCTGAAAGGAAGGCTGTCTCCAAGAAATCTGCTCCAAGAGAATGATTATAACTTAGAGAAGAAGGACATCAAAATGAATGTTGGAGGAGATGTGGGAAAATTGGGACTCTAATGCATTGTTGGTAGAGTTATAAACTAGTCCAACTATTCTGGAGAGCAATTTGGAACTATGACCAAAGAACTATCAAGCTTTGAATATTCTTTGATCCAGCAGTGTTTTTACTGGGTCTGTATCCCAAGAAAATCATAAAAAAAGGAAAAGGACCCACATGTACAAAAATGTTTGTAGTAGCAATTTTTGTAGTGGCAAGGAACTGGAAAGTGAGTGGATGCCATCAGTTGGAGAATGGCTAATTTAGTGATGGTATATGAATATAATGAAATATTATTATTCTACTAAAAATGTTTAGCAGGATGGTTTCAGTGAGGCCTGGAGAAAGTTAAAGGAACTAATGCTAAGTGAAGTGAGTAGAACCAAGAGAACACTTTATACAGCAACTACAAGATTATTTGATGATAAACTGTGATGAACTTGGCTCTTTTCAATGATTCAGACCAATTCCAATAGACTTGTAAAGAAGAGAGCTATTTGGATCCAGAAAGAGGGCTATGATGACTTAATGTGGATCAAAATATAGTATTTTAAGGCTTTTTGTTGTTTGCTTGCTTTTTTTTTTCTCATTTTCCCTGATTTTGATATAATTTTTTTCTTGTGCAGCATGATAAATGTGGAAATATGTTTTGAAGAACTGTACATTTTAACATATATTGGATTGCTTGATGTCTAGAGTAGACAGAGGAAGGGGGGTAAAGGGAAGGAAAAAATTTGGAACACAAGGTTTTGCAAGAGTGAATGTTGAAAACTGTCTTTAGGAACTTCTGGCCAAGATAGTGGAGAGGACAGACACATCTATCCAAGCTCTTTCTTTACCTCAGAATCCTTTTTTTTTTCAGGACAAGGCCTCAAAATTAGTGCTTGACTGAAAAAACCCACAAATACATTACCAACAGAAGATATCCTTGAAATTCACCAGAAAAAGTCTGTTTTTTCTCATGGGCAAGGATGATTGGGTCAAGCACAGACTGCAGGCAGGCAGCAAGAACACGGAAGGCAGCTCACATTGAGCAGACCAGAGGAGGGTGGGGTGTGATCTCGACGGTAGAAAATCTGCAGGGAAAACATTACCAATGTGTGGCTACTTTGCCCTGGCAGCAAGCTAGGGTCTCTTGGGACCTGGACACACTCACCCAGCACCAGGAGTGACTTAGCACCCATTGCTGTCCTTCTGCTGCCTCACTGATACCTCCTCCAGTCTGTAGAGGAAGCTTGGTAATACCATATGGCTCAAAAAAAGCTGATTTCATTTGCTTTTTTGTTTGTTTGTTTGTTTTCTGTGATTATTCTTTGACAAAAGGAGCAAAACATTAACTAACTATAATGTTCTAACTATAAATAGCTTCTCTACAGATAGAGAACAGACCAAACCCAGAGGAGACTAAAAACAGATTTTCTCCAGATGAATCCCCAAAGGGTGGTGTGATCTGGACCTCAACACACAAGACTCATAGAAGAAATTAAAAAGGCTCTTAAAAGAGAGCTAGAAGAAAAATCGGGAAAGGAAAGGGAGACTAAAAACAGATTTTCTCCAGATGAATCCCCAAAGGGGGGTGTGATCTGGACCTCAACACACAAGACTCATAGAAGAAATTAAAAAAGCTCTTAAAAGAGAGCTAGAAGAAAAATCGGGAAAGGAAAGGGAAGGTTGGCAAGAGGGTCTGGAAAAGTCATCCCACTCATTTAAAGATAGAATGGATAAAGAAATCAAATCCATGAAAAACAGAATTAGTGAATTTGAAAAGGTAAACAATTCTAAGGAAAACAGAATTAGTGATTTGGAAAAAGAAAATAGCTCTCTAAAAATAAAATTGGCGAAATGTAAAAAAAATTCCATAGAATAAAACAACTCACTTAAAAACTCAATTGGACAATTACAAAAAGAAATTTTAAAAAGTAAATGAAGAAAATAATCAGAATTGAACAAATGGAAATGAATGACTTAAGGAGACACCAAGAACCAGTCAAGCAAAACCAAATAAATGAAACAATGGGAAAAAATGTCAAATATCTACTTGAGAAAACTACAGACCTGGAAAATAGGTCTAGAAGAGATAATGTGAGATTTATTGGACTTCCTGAAAATTATTATGAAATAAAGGGCCTGGACACTATTTTCCAGGAAATTATCAAAGAGAACTGCCCAGATGTTATAGAAACAGAGGGTAAAATAGACATTGAAAAAATTCATCAATCATCAACTGAAAGAGAGACCCCAAGATCAAAAGTCCAAGAAATATTGTGGCTAAATTCCTGAACTATCAGACCAAGGTAAAAATACTACAAGCAGCTAGGAAAAAAAATTCAAATATAGAGAAGCCACAATAAGGATTACTCAGGATCTAGCAGTGTGCACATTAAAGGATCTAAGGGTTCGGGAAGCTGATATTCCAAAAGGCTAAGGAACTTGATATGCAACCAAGAACAACTTACCCAGCCAAAATGAGCATTTCTTTCCAGGGAAAAAGATGGACATTCAATGAAATAGGTGAATTTCATCTATTTCTGATGAAAAAAAAATGGAACTAAACAAAAAGTTTGATCTCAAATATAGGATTCAAGAGAAACATAAAAAGATAAAAAGAAATCTTGGAAATTATATTTCTGTTATAAATAAATATAAAGAACACATGTATAATTTGGTTGTACAGTTATAATATATAAAAAAGAAACTATAGGTAGAAAGGAAATTGTAACAGAAAAAGGGTAAAGTGGGGTACTACATCTCACAAAGAGGCAAAGGAAACCTAGTGTGTATCATACTCTCATCAGAATTAGTTTAAAGAGAAAAATATTAGATATATTCAATTTACAGAGAAACTTCTCCCACCTCACTGAAAAGTGGGAGGGGAATAGTGAAAAGGGAAGGAATAAGCTAAGCAGAAGGGAATAAGGAAATTGTGAGGAAAAGGGAAAAAATAGAGGGAAGAATTCTAATGTGGGGAGAGAGATAGTAAAAAGGGAGGGCTGTGAGAAGCAAGTGGTGCTTACAAGTTTAATACTGGGGAGGGGGGTAAGGAGGAAAGAAATGAGAAAAGCATAAGCAGGGGTTACCAACATAGCATGTAATACAGAATTAGTAATTTTAGCCATAAATGTGAATGGGGTTAACTCCCCCATAAAACAGAGGCAGATAGCAGACTGGATTAAAAGTCAGAATCCTACAATACGTTCTTTACAGGAAACACACTTGAAGCAGGGCGATACATACAGAGTAAAGGTAAAAGGCTGAAGCAGAATCTATTATGCTTCAGGTGAAGTAAAAAAAAGCAGGTGTAGCCAGGCTTCTCTCAGATCAAGCAAAAGCAAAAATCGATCTAATTAAAAAAGATAAGGAAGGGAACTCTATCTTGCTAAAGGGTAGCATAGAAAATGAAGCAATATCAAAATATTAAACATATATGCACCAAGTAGTGTAGCATCTAAATTCTTAAAAGAGAAATTAAGAGAGCTGCAAGAAGAAACAGAGAGCAAAACTATAATAGTGAGAGATCTCAAACTTGCACTCTCAGAATTAGATCAATCAAATCACAAAATAAATAAGAAAGAAGTCAAAGAGATAAATAGAATACTAGCAAAGTTAGATATGATAGATCTTTGGAGAAAACTAAATGGAGACAGAAAGGAGTACACTTTCTTCTCAGCAGTTCATGGAATCTATACAAAAATTAACCATATATTAGGACATAACAACCTCAAATTTAAGTGCAGAAAGGCAGAAATAGTAAATGCATCCTTTTCAGATCACTAGGCAATAAAAAGTACATTCAATAAAAAGCCAGGGGCAAATAGACCAAAAAATAATTGCAAACTAAATAATCCTGTCCTAAAGAATGATTTGGTGAAAGAACAAATCACAGATATAATAACTTCACCCAATAATATGACAATAATGAACCATTATACCAAAATGTGTGGGAGGCAACCAAAGCAGAAAAAAGGGGAAATTTTATATTTCTAGAGGCCTACTCGTATAAAATAGAGAAAAAAAAGGCCAATGAACTGGGCTTGAAAATAAAAAAGCTAGAAAAGGAACAAATTTAAAAACCCAAACACTAAACTTGAAATTCTAAAAATAAAAAGAGAGATTAATAAAATTGAAAGCTAAAAACCTATTGAATTTATAAATAAAACTAAGAGTTGGTTTTATGAAAAAAGAACAATAAAATAGATAAACCCTTAGTAAATCTGATTAAAAAAAAAGAGGAAAATCAAATTGTTAGTCTTAAAAATTAAAAGGGAGAACTCACTACTAATGAAGAGGAAATTAGAGTAATAATTAAGAGTTACTTTGCCCAACTTTATCCCAATAAATTTGATAACTTAAATGAAATGAAGAACACCTTCAAAAATATAGCTTGCCCAGATGAACAGAGGAAGAAGTAAATTGGTTAAACAGTCTTGTTTTAGAAAAAAAAAAAAAAAATAGAACAAACTATTAATCAACTCCCTAAGAAAAAATCTCCAGGACTAGATGGATTTATATTTGAATTCTACCAAACAATTATCTCCAATGCTGTATAAACTATTTGAAAAAATAGTGATTGAAGAAGTCTTACTAAATTCTTTTTATAACACAGACATGGTACTGATACCTAAACCAGGTAGATTGAAAACAGAGAAAAAAAATTATAGACCAATCTCCCTAATGAATATTGATGCAAAAATCTTAAATAAAATATGAGCAAAAAGATTACAGAAAATCATCCCCAGCATAATACACCATTGACTAAGTAGGATTTATACCAGGAATGCAGGGATGCTTCAATATTAGGAAATCTATTAGCATAATTGAATATATCAATAATGAAATTAACAAAAAACATATGATCATCTCAATAGATGCAGAAAAAGCATTTGATAAAATCCAACATCCATTCCTAATAAAATATTTGAGAGTATAGGAATAAATGGACTTTTCCTTAAAATAGTCCTTAAAATGCCTAAAAACACCATCTAATTTAAAACCATCAGTAAGCATTATATGTAATGGTGATAAACTGGAACCATTTCCAGTAAGATCAAGAGTAAAACAAGGTTACCCACTATCACTTATTATTTGTAAATATTGTATTAGAAATCCTAGCTTCAGCAATAAGAGGTGAGAAAGAGATTAAAGGAATTAGAGTAGGTAATGAGGAAACCAAATTATCACTCTTTGCAGATAATATGATGTTACTTAGAGAACCTCAGAGATTCTACTAAAAAACTATTTGAAGTAATTCACAACTTTAGCAAAGTTGCAGGATACAAAATAAATCCACATAAATCCTCAGCATTTTTATACATCACCAACAAAATCCAATATCCAGAGATACAAAGAAAAATTCAAAATAACTGTTGATAGCATAAACTATTTGGTAATCTATCTACCAAAGTAAAGTCAGGAATTATATGAGCAAAATTACAAAACACTTTCCACACAAATAAAGTCAATTGGAAAAATATTAAGTGCTCTTGGATAGGCTGAGTGAATATAATAAAGATGACATTAAATTAATCTATTTATTTAGTGTTCTACCAATCAGACTCCCAAAAACTATTTTAATGATTTAGAAAAAATAACAACAAAATTCATATGGAAGAACAAAAAGGCAAGAGTTTCAAGGGAACTAATGAAAAAAAAAATCAAATGAAGGCAGCCTTGTTGTACTTGATCTAAAACTATATTATAAATCAGTGGTCACCAAAACCATTTGGTATTGGCTAAGAAATAGACTAGTTGATCAATGGAATAGGTTAGGTTCACAGGACAAAATAGTGAATAATTATAGCAAAACCCCAAGATCCCAACTTTTGGGATAAGAATTCACTATTTGACAAAAACAGCTGGGAAAACTGGAAATTAGTATGGCAGAAATTAGGCATGGAGCCACATTTAACACCATACACCAAGATAAGATAAAAATGGGTTCATGATCTAGGTATGAAGAATGAGATCACAAATAAATTAGAGGAACATAGGATAATTTACCTCTCAAACTAGTAGAGGAGGAAGGAATTTGTAACCAAAGAAGAACTAGAGATCATTATTGATCACAAAATAGAAAATTTTGATTATATCAAATTAAAAAGCCTTTGTACAAACATAAACAAACAACATTAGAAGCAAAGCAATAAACTGGGAAAACATTTTTACAGTTAAAGGTTCTGATAACTTATAGAGAATTGACTCTAATTTATAAGAAATCAAGCCATTCTCCAATTGATAAATGGTCAAAGGATATGAACAGACAATTTTCAGATGATGAAATTGAAACTATTTCTACTCATATGAAAGCGTGTTACAAATAACTATTGATCAGAGAAATGCAAATTAAGACAACTCTGAGATACAATTACACACCTGTCAGATTGGTAAGATGACAGGAAAAGATAGTGATGATAGTTGGAGAGGATGTGGGGAAAATGGGACACTGATACATTGTTGGTGGAGTTGTGAACAGATCCAGCCATTTTGGAGAGCAATTTGGAATTATGCTCAAAATTTTATTAAAAAACTGTGCTTTCCCTTTGATCTAGCAGTGTTACTACTTGGCTTATATCCCAAAGAGATATTAAAGAAGGGAAAGAGACCTATATATGGCAAAATGTTTGTGGCAGCCCTTTTTTGTAGTGGCTAGAAACTGGAAAATGCCTATCAAGTGGAGAATGGTAGGGTAAATTGTGGTATAAGAATGTTATGAACTATTTTTTTTTTCTGTAAGAAATGACCAGCAGGATAAATACAGAAAGGCTTGGAGAGACTTACATGATTTGATGCTGAGTGAAATGAGAAAGAGAAGACCTAATTCAGCTCAATGATGGACAGAATCAGCTACACCCAGAGAAGGAACACTGGAAAATGAATGTCGACTACTTGAATTTTTGTTTTTCTCCCCAGGTTATTTTTACCTTCTGAATCTATTTTTTTCTTGTGCAACAAGAGAACTGTACAGATCTGCACACATATATTGTTCCTAGGATATACTTTTAACATGTTAACATGTATAAGACTTCTAGCCATCTAGGGGAGGGGGTGGAGGAGGGAAGGGAAAAGTTGGAACAGAAGTGAGTGCAAGGGACAATTTTATTAAAATTACTCATGCATATGTTTTGTCAATAAAAAGTTATAATAAAAAACTGAAAACTATCTTTGCTTGCATTTTGAAATTGGAAAAAAACTTAATAAAAAAAGAAAAGGAAGGAAGAAAAAGGAAGGAAGGAAGGAAGGAAGGAAGGAAGGAAGGAAGGAAGGAAGGAAGAAAGAAAGAAAGAAAGAAAGAAAGAAAGAAAGAAAGAAAGAAAGAAAGAAAGAAAGAAAGAAAGAAAGAAAGAAAGAAAGAAAGAAAGAAAGAAAGAAAGAAAGAAAGAAAGAAAGAAAGAAAGAAAGAAAGAAAGAAAGAAAGAAAGAAAGAAAGAAAGAAAGAAAGAAGAAAGAAGAAAAGAAGAAAGAAAAGAAAGAAAAAGAAAGAAAAAGGAAAGAAGAAAGAAAGATGAAAAGAAAGAAAGAAAGAAAGAGAAAGAAGAAAAAGAAAGAAAAGAAAGAAAGAAAGAAAGAAAGAAAGAAAAGAAAGAAAGGAAAGGAAGAAAGAAGAAAGAAAAGGAAGGAAGAAGAAAGAAGAAGAGAAGAGAAAGGAAGGAAGAAGAAAGAAGAAAGGAAGGAAGGAAGAAAGAAAAGGAAGGAAGAAGAAAGAAAGAAAAGGAAGGAAGGAAGAAAGAAAGAAAAGGAAGGAAGGAAGAAAGAAAGAAAGAAAAGGAAGAAAGGAAGAGAAAGAAAGAAAAGGAAGGAAGAAAGAAAGAAAGAAAGAAAGAAAAGGAAGGAAGGAAGAAAGAAAAGGAAGGAAGGAAGAAAGAAAGAAAAGGAAGGAAGGAAGAAAGAAAGAAAGAAAAGGAAGAAAGGAAGAGAAAGAAAGAAAAGGAAGGAAGAAAGAAAGAAAGAAAGAAAGAAAAGGAAGGAAGGAAGGAAATAAAAGAAAGAAAGAAAGAAAAGGAAGGAAGGAAGGAAATAAAAGAAAGAGAGAGAGAGAGAGAGAGAGAGAGAGAGAGAGAGAGAGAGAGAGAGGAAGGAAGGAAATCACCATGGAGCTATTATAATATTTATGGATATGAGAAAATTGTTATTTGGGAGGAAGAGAGTACCTAGAAGGACTATATTGGATCCACAATAGATCTTATTGTTGAAATGGTAAAAATACATAGGTATGTAATTTTATGAGGTAAATAACACATGTATTAGAGAACAAATAAATTTTATAATTCCTTCTAGAATGCTTCAACAGCTAATTCCCTCCTAAAATATTTTGCATTTAACTACTTTGTATTACATTTATTCACTTTATATTTATCTAAATATACCTGAATGAAACAACTCAACAACAATATATGCATATATGTGTTTACTTTTTATATGCTTTTGTTTCTCCCATTTGGATATATAAGCTCTTTCAGAGTAAGAATTATTTCATTCCTTGTATTTTTATCCCTGCATAAAACAGTGCTTGGCACATAGTAGCTACTTTAAAAATACTTGCTGATGCAGTGATCAATTTAAATGGAGAGACATTGTGATTGACTGAAATTGAGTATCTTCCCTCTAGAGTTAGAGGTCCTGGATTCAAATTCTGTTTAACCACTACTGATAATTACATGTTAATTTGATTAGAATTAGGCATAATTTGATTAGAATTAGTCAATTCAGGAAGGAAAAAAAATACTTCTTTGCCAAGTCAGATGTTTATAAATGAAATTTGGCATGGTCAGAAAAACTTGGGTCACAAGTGAACCTCCCAAAGTGTACAAAAATGGAGAGTTCATTAGATGTGTTGAATAAGAAACCATTTCCCACCCTCTCACATCCTGCATGAAAATCCTTGTCTCCCAAGAAGTAATCCATAAAAAAATCCAAATGTGTGCTTATGCTTTACTCCCTATGAGGTGTCATTCTGCCAACACTAAGCCTGGCTTTTTCTTTAATGTTTTCTCTTTATATAGAGAATTTTAAATTTAATGGAAGTGAAGTCATTTCATGGTCTTTAGTTGATTCCTGAAACTAAAGCAATTAGTGGAGTATGTTATTTTATTGATGTATTTATCTCACATATTATAGTTTCAAAGTAATTCACAACTATTGAGTACCTCCCCTAGACTTGGCTAGGGCTGGAGGTGGGGCAAGTCAAGGCAAGCAGTCCATTGGAAGTTGCATAATATAGCATTTAATCATGAGAAAACTGCATAAGTGCAGAGGAATTTGAAAGATGAAATGAGAAAAGATCAACACTGAGATCAACAAATACTTTGTATTTGAACCAGTTCCTATGAATGTGTCTTCATATTATAATGATCTATAATGATCAGCTCAGGTGATTCAAATTCAAGAATCAGATCCCTTTTCCATCTGTTTCACTATCCTTTCAAATAATCCCACTGACAGTGAAAAATTACATATAGGGGTAGAATTGTGCCATTGTCTGATACCATTTCAACAAGGCTATAAAGGTGATTGACAGGCATCATAGTCAAGCTTTTTCTTCCTGAATATGATGAAAGAGGCAGTTTCATGTAGGGGAGAGAATAAAAACTCCTAGTTTAGATGCAAGTGCAGACAGACAGACAGACAGACATATATATATATATGTATATATATATATATATATACATATATATATATATATACATATATATATATATGGATAGATAGATAGATAGATATAGATATGTGTGTGTGCGTGTACACATAAATACATATTAGACAGAGAGACACAGAGACAGAGACAGAGAGACAGAGAGAGATATGCTGTGGTGACTAGGTAGATTCAGGTCAATTATAATGAGGCTTCCAAAGTCATCCTCTATTATTATATTTATTTGAAGTTAAAATGAATACCAAATGTCTCCTGAAGGGAAAAAGACAGCTAAAAAAATCTATTGAATTTTTTTGTTGTTACTATTGCTACTCCCCAACTCACCACCACAGGCTAAATCTTCATGTATTCCAGGACAGTATTAAAGCCTTTTTAGTTTGGGAATCCAGAAAAAATGCCATAGACAAGAGGTTCCTGTGCAGACAAGGAACAGAAGCCCCATGAAAGAAATATTGCAGTAGATAAAATAGAAGCAGAGACAAAATCAAGATTTTTTTTAAATTAAATTAAAAGTAAAATCCAAAGTTTTGCAGTAGAAATGTAATACTGAGGTGATTGACAAAGGCAAGACAATTAATTGCTTTTAGCAAAGAATCCTAATTTTTTGTACTCTGAAAGTAAGTAGCAAAAGACCTTCCCTTGTAACCTTCTCATCCATAGTTAAGAAGTTTCTTTTTTAATTTGCATTTCTCTTAGTGTAAGGGATTTGTATCATTCTTTCATATTGCTCTTAATAGTTTGCATTTTTAAGGTGGTTATTCATAAAGGTAGATAGGTGGTGCAATGTATAGAGTTCTGAGATCTAAAGTCAAGAAGGTCTGAGTGCAAATTTAACTTACTAATTGTGTGATGCTAGGCATTTAACTCTTGTTTGCCTTAGTTTCTGCAACTGCAAAACAGGATAAACACAGCAACTATTTCCAAGATTGTTGTGATGATCAAATTAAAAAATATTTGTATGTATTTAAATATATTAATATTAATTGCCAATTAGCATTAAATATATTAATACTTATATGTGTATATAAATATGTATTGCATAGTCATATATTGATTATACATTAATGTAATATATATTCATATATATTTGAACATGCATATGTATTCATATATATACATACATATATATGCACATATATATACATACACACATACATATATATATACATATATATAATATGTGCAGTAAGCCTCTAGTCATTTTCAGCACCAGCTGCTAGATATTTCTACTTCTCCCCACCAAATGCCCCTGAGTCATTGTATCTAACAGCTGGTCTGAACCATTGTTCCCGGGGTAGTCATCCTGTTTTACCTTACACTAGTGAAAATTAGGTATTTGCTCTGATATACTCCTATAACTATTTCCTAAACAATGGCTTCTCCTCTGCTTCCACCATCCTTTCAGAAATAATTTTCAATCCTCCTTTATTCTAGAGAGCTTTGATTTGGCATGTTCATATGTCCCAAGTTTAAAAGAAGAGTAATTTGTCCCTGTTGGCTATTATGTTCCCATTTGCTGGAAGAAAGCTTCAGGAACATGGAATTGTACAAGATAAAATATCCTTGTTTTTCACATGTTCGGCAAGCAAAGGCTGCTCTCCATGCAAAGATGAGGTTGTTTATAATCCCACACTCAGCATAATAATCATTATACAAACATTTAGGTTTTGCATTACCATTGCTTGTATATTTTTGAACTCTAGTCACTATTGTTTGTCTCCTGGTCCCATCAAGTAGAAACATATTTCATATTAGTGTGCTGACTAATAGAGAGAATGTCATGAATGTGACTGAGCAGTGTGTGCATGAGACAGGTGGGCAGAAAAGAAGGAAAACCCACTGAGATAAAGTTTGGACTCTTCCAAGAAGGCAAAAATTGTTAAATAAATTCTTTTGGTTGGGGAAGGTTGCTATAGGGCAAGTCAATTTTGCAACCAAAATAAAGAATAATGTAGTGGAAAGATTACTGGATATGAGTATTCCATTTCTACCATGATTTAAAAAAACAAGGCCTCAAAGAAATATGCAGATTATCCCAAAAGTTTTATTGCAATTAGAGGCACCTCATATAACTTATTTCTGATTTGAGGGCTTCACTGTTTGCAGATATATTTAAATAAATACATAAATAAATAATTAATATACTTAATATAAATAAATAATTTAAGTAAATAGTCTCTAAAATATAGTTACTTCTTACTCCTCATCTTCTTAACTAGTCTGAACATTACCAAATGAGATAATATATATGAAATGCTTTGCAAACATTAAAAAGTCAGATTAAATTAAGACACCATACTCAGTATTTCCTAAAGAACTTTAGTGAAGTACTTTAGTAGCATTTTATCTAATATTCATCTGGTGATTTTAATCACCTGATCCAATATGCAAGTGTTTTTATTAAGAACTTAGGTTCAAAGTACTATACTAGCAGCTAATATCAATTACAAAGACAAAAGTCAAATTATCCCTGCCATTAAGGAACTTCCATTCTAACAGGAGAGATATAGACATTTATGAGTTTATACAAATCATATATTTAAATATATAACAAACAGATACAAAGCAGAAACATGGGTATTTTGGAAATGAAGACACTAGTAGCTGGGGAGTCCAAGAAAAGCTTCATGCAAATGGAAGCCTTTGAACTAAATCTAGAAGGAAACAAGATAATGCAAGAGTGGATGTGAGGAACAAGAATTTGAGGCATGGGGTACTATCACAACAAAGAGTAAATCATATATGAATAATGGTCAGTAGAACAGTACAACTGAATGGTAAATTGCATGGAGAGAGGTGTTATGTAAGAAGAAAGGGAAGTGAGTACTCCTTCCTCTACCCTAAATCCCCCCCCAAAAAAAATTAGAAATAGGGAACTACTATTCATCTACTTTGTATAAGGAATAGAGTACAGTTATGCCTTAAACATAATGAGTTTCTTCTTTGCAATATATGATATATCATGGGTCAGCCTGAGAAATTAAATGGGAATGGGGGGAGTTTTTTATGGAAGCCACAGATGTCACTTGAAGGCCAGTAGATGAATACAGAAAAAATTCAGAACTCAGAAATGCATAAAGCACACAGAATTGTATAATATCACATATTTAATTTTTTAATTACTGTAAAGAAAGGGGGAAAAAAAGAGACTCCTCTGGTATGATGGAAAGACAAAAAAATTTTATGTGGATTCCAGATTTTAGGAGATACTACATCCCTGCCATTATCAATGTATGTGTAAAGCAATTCCCTGAATAATAATAATAATAATAACAATGAATAATGAATATTTAAATAGTGCTATGAAGTTTGTAAAATAGCTTGTATATGTTATTTCATTTACTATTCAAAACCACCTCTATGAGGTAAATGCTATTATTCTTAAAGAATAGGGAAACTGAGGCAGAGCTTAAATTCACACAGCTATTTAATTCATGAGATTGTATTTGAACTTAGAGCTTCCTGATCCTCAGTCCAACAATATCTCTCTTTTGCCATTATAACCATAAAAGAGAGACTAAAATGGCTTACATATATTTGGATTGCCCTGTAATAACTTGGGTTTCCTGTCTCCATCTTCCACGGTCCAGTTGAGCACAAGAAATGGTCCAGAAGAGCCTCAAAATAATGCTGGTGTTGGAGGATAAGAATTACATGGGAATGACAGAGTTTCTATATTCTGGGGAAAAAAAGGTGCCTGTACATAAGTATCCTTAGGGGTTCTTGGTTGACACTTAATTGGATAAAATGCATGAAATTAGGAAATGCTTCATGAGGTATGAGGGGGGTGTCACCCTATTATCTTTTTTCTTTAACAAATAATAGTACATAACTCCTTAACAATGAAATCTGTATGGTTTCCATTTATCTGACTATTTTGCATCAAATTTCAAGAGTCTCATGGGGGTGTTTTCCATTCAGAGCCTCCTAGAAACTTCTGTTTATAGGTGATGTGCTAGATTTGAATGATTTATCCTATCACCAAGTGTTTAAGCCTATTTCATCTATTGCTTTTCATAATATCTAGGTAAGCTTGGATAATTGTTTGAATTTAACAAATGCGTGACACAATGTTAATGCGATTTTTCCATGACTCTAAGACATGCCATGAAATCTGATTGCTTTCCCTCCTATCCACCCCCACACCTTTCTCTTCTAACCATAAGCAGCTGAGGAAATGCAAGCCTCCTCTCTAGAATTTACATGGGTATCCAATAATATCATAAGCAAACTGGATCTTGGAAACTAGATAAAAGTGTACAATTATTTGGGGCACTGCTATGTCACCTAAGGAATTTCACACCATATCTATTAATGCAGTCACTTTACCCAACCAATCAGCCCCTCTCTGTGGCAATTTTATAGCTGAAAGTTGTCCAAAGAACTGGATCTGACAATATTCTCTCTCAGAGAACTGCAATGTTTATGATTTTGTGGAAAGAACACTGAATTTAGAGTCAGGAGACCTGGAACTCGAACTCTGTGTGTCCTTAGTTATTTAATCTCTACATATACATGCACACAAACATAAGACAGCTAACATTAGATTGAGGACGACCTAGGTTCAAATCCTGATTGACAAATATTGGCTATGATACTTCAGGTAACCCATTTAACATTTCACTTTCCCAAGGTGAGTATTAATCTGCATTGAGAAAGAAAGTTTCTCTCCTGGGAGTTCCCTATACCAATGAAATTGTAGTTCCACACATCTACCTACTACCCATCTATACTTCTATTCATTTATCACATTCATTTGGCTTAAACAAGCAATTCTCCAAATTTATGTACATGAAGATCAGTAGAAGAAACAGTTTTAAACTCTGATGGGAAAGGATAAATTATTCCAAACTAGTGTGTATATATATATATACATATACATATATATTACATATATATATACATACATATATATGCATATAATATATACATACAAACATACATATATACATATATTTTATATTACACACACACACACACACATATATATATATATATATATATATATACACAGATATGTATGTATAAATAGATGCATGTGTATATAAGTATATACACTCTCATCTATTTCCCATTCCTGTAAAGAGAAGAATGAAAAGACTGGTAGAAAAAGAAGAGTGGATATCCAGAGTTGTTTCTTTGGTTATATAGCTGCCTTCCAGCTGACTCTAATTATAAAAACTCCTATAAAGGCAAGTATGCTTATCAGGGTCCTTGCTTCTCAACACACCAAATTTATGTGTTGGAAGAGCTTCCAATATGTGCTTTCTCTGAATTTTAAATATAATCACAATTTAAGACTTGTCACCTTAAGGGTGAGAGTGAACAGTAACATCTGTTGCAGCTCTGACTAATTCCTCCTCATGACTTAGTCCCAAGATGGTCCTAAATAAGTTGTCACCCTAGCATTAAGATCCATTCAGAGGCAGCCTTACTGAAAGCCTGGTGTGAATAAAGTATGATTTATTTATTTTTCCTAGAACAAAGGCTAATCACAATTTGATTACATGTGGAACCACCATCTCTTAAACAGTTGCTCCTTTAGAAAGACAGTGCCACCATTTGGATTTCAAAAAACATTTTTCACAGAGTAATAAGTATGCTGTACTGAATTCAAATTTTTCTCCATTGGAAAATGTCTTATTTAAGACAACTCATTCTTTCAATAGCCATTTAACAATTGTATATTTTAAATGTCTACCACATAAATAGAATTGTGAAGAGTAGATTACTGTGTGGAACAATCCCATCCTGATTTCTTCCATTTAGGGAATTGTCAGTGCATAAACTCCCTCCATGAACACTCAACAGCAATGTGTCGGTAACTTGTGTTAGCTAGTTGCCTGGGGTCCTGAAAGGTTATATGACTTGCCCATTGTTAGAAACACAATCATAAGCCTAGGAGGTACAGTTTAAACACAGATCTTCTGACTCCAAAATTAATCCTGTAGCCATTATCCTGTACATGCTCTCTTTGATGGGAGGCTTTAAAACATCATCATCATCATCATCATCATCATCATCATCATCATCATCATCATCATCATAATAAATTTTAATTGACATTGAATATAGCTTACTATCAGGTACTCTGCTAAGTACATTACAGTTATTACATTATTTGATGCTCACAGGTACTACCTTTGGAGGTAGGTGCTTTTATTATTTCCATTTTACAGATGAAGAAACTGAGACAAATAAAGGTTAAATGCTTGTCTAGGGTCAAACAGATAATAATTATATAGAATAGATCTTCCTTTTCCCTATAATAAAGTTGGAGAATATATGATATACATGTTAAATGTAACAGAATAATTAAAAGTAATAAAATAAAGACTCATAAAGTTGGATGGTCCAGTGATTCCTAATGTATAATCCTTGGATCTTTAGGAGTTCCTGAGATTTTTTCAAGGATGGCCAAGGTCAAAATTATTTTCATAATATGAAGACATTGCTTGCTTATTAAACTGCTCCCTTTTCCAACTACATATTTGCATAAGACAGGATTTTCTTTATTTATTTCAATGAAATTAACATATTCCAATAGAATTCCAAGAAGCAGATATGAGAATCCAGGTGTCTTCTATTAAGTCAGAGATTGAAGAGATTGCAATATAGATAAAATAGACAAAACAATGTCAATCTTCTCACAAATATTTGTAGGAAATAGTTAATAACATGAAATTAGTTTATTATTAGTATTTTCAATCAGCAACTGGATTTACCATTTATAGTATATGTAAGAAATGTTGTTAGATATAACTGTCAAAAAAAAGCTATTTGGAAACTTCTATAATTTTAAGAATATAAGAGATCCTCAATCATTTTGAAGAATGTAAAAAGTCCTTGAGACCAAAATTTCTCATCAAGTCCAATCTTGTGATCAATGCACCAATATCTTCTACAATAGCCTTA
The DNA here is from genome assembly GCF_048593235.1 of Sminthopsis crassicaudata. Taxonomy (NCBI): domain Eukaryota; kingdom Metazoa; phylum Chordata; class Mammalia; order Dasyuromorphia; family Dasyuridae; genus Sminthopsis; species Sminthopsis crassicaudata. The sequence continues at coordinate 441,043,006 of NC_133617.1, forward strand.
ACTAGTGATCATCCATCTTCTTTCTACCTGAAACCTGTTGTGTTTAAGCATCCAATAAGCAGAATAACTTTAAGAACAGATAGAAGGGAGGGGAGGAAAGGATCAATTCTGAACCTTTTCCCTTGCTACCATCTTGACATTTCTATGGGTAATAACCATTTCTGGTTTGTGTGGTTGTTTGTTTTTTCCTAAAATCAGTAAGCAAAAAAAAGGAAATAAATTCAGGTATTCAAAGGACCTATTAAAACTTTCTCCATCCCCTTCCAGAGTTTTTCTCCTATCATTAAATTGGGGTGATTACTTGGAAAGGTGGTTTTACATTAGCATTAAGACCCAGAACATTTTGTAGTAAGTCAAGTTCAGAATATTTGAGAATTGCATTAAGGTTCAATGATTCTATTTGTTTTAAAATCTTTAGATAATAAGAGAAAACAGGTAGTTTTTATATATTTCAAGAAATCTTATATTTTTAAACAATATATTGATGCTTTAACTTATAATAAAATGAATTTGGAGAAGCCATTCTTTGTTAATTCAACACTTTAATGACAACATTTTAAATGCTAGTTTTTGAACATGGGAGGCATCATTTGGGAAATAGAATGTTCTTGAAAGGAAACTTTTTGGCTCGAATTAACCTGATTTCTTTGTTAGTTTTAGGGCTTGTTTCTTCCTGAACTTGAAAAGTGGGATAGAAAAATCTTTAAAGTTTATTACAATAAGCCCTGATGAGAAATGTTTTTAGCTTTGTGTCACTGATTTCTCGGAACTCGTTTTCACATCATGGACCTTTCTACTTCATCAGCATTGTTAATATGGCAGGATTGTCATATGTGAAACTCTATTATATATACTTATAAACCTAAAATTAATTTGAAGTGGTATTGGTACATAGGTTAATTACCAAATGAGTTCCCTAAGAAAGGAGGATACTTAAAAGATGTTTACTTTTAATAAACTGTTCAAGTTTTACTTACTTTTATTGTGGTTTCTGGTCAATCATTCAGCAGCATTTATTAAGTGTTTATTATGTGTCAGGCACTGTCCTAAATGCTAGGAATTTAAATATAAGAGTCTTTTTCCTCAAGGAGATTACATTTTAATGGGGCATAATAACACATAAAAAGAAGCTGAACAGTAGGGAAAGGAAGGTGTCTCTACAGGGCCCCTAGGGAAGACTAGAGTCCATTCTACAGAGAAATGAGACATAGCTGCCCACAATGTGAAAATTCCAACGCTGAAGTGAGGCTTCAGGAGGAAGAGCTGAAGCATGGTAGAAATCCAGAGGGCAACCTGGAGAGAAATGAAAACTTTCTCTCTAGGCTATTTGATTCAAATAGAAATCACTTCTAGTCTAAATTCACTATCCAATTTTAATCAAGAGGCTTTGAGTTGGGAAGTGGTCCTAGATGAAGTTAGAAATAGGTGTTACCATGTAAAATACTTGTGATGAGGGTTGAGGTCCCTTTAAGATTCCTTTCTGATTCCCACCTCCGCCATGGCTGAAGAAGCTAGGATTCACAAATCCTGGTCAAAAAGCACCCTTTTGAATTCCAATGATATCTGGGCTTTCCCAGCCCCCATTGGATCTGAGCTAACTTGGGCTTTCCCAGACCCCCACTATCTGCTCAGGTTTCCCCAACCCCCACAAATAGCTTCTTCCTTATCTAAAAACCCATTGGATTCTATTCAATGCTAACCCTGGCCGAAACCAGTCAGGAGCCTGGGACTCCACCTACCTTCAAGATCATAAAAAAAGAAACTCTGGAGTCCACTCATTGCAGGAGCCCTAAAACATGATGTCCTTACACTGACCATGTAAGGGTTCCTGTCCACCCAGTGACCACCTCTGGCCCTGGAGTCTTTCTACCTTTACCCTTACTTCCAAACCCCAAATAAACCTTTTTTATCAATCTAGGTTTTCGGGCCTGTAAATTCCTTTACAGGGGACTCTGCGCTATCACTAGACTATCCTTGCACCAATCCAAAAGGCGTTCCCCCTTTCCTAACTCTCATCACATATAACACAAAGCAGAAAATTGTTTTTTCAAGTACCAAAGTATGAGGTATTTATTGTGACATTTTTAAAGTTTGAGACATAATGTCTGGGTAATTAATCATTTTATTAATGATACTAATGATGAAGTCATGAGTAGTTGCTGTAGTTATTGATAGAATTGCTCCCTAGTGCAGGCAGGGAAGAGTACTGGCGGGGATCAGTTTACCCTCATAGTCCCATTCTCTGTGGAGGTTGTGGGCAGCCCTGTCTGAGGTTGAATTTCATCCATAAATCTATCCATGGGGGCAGCTAGGTGGCGCAGTGGATAGAGCACCAGCCTTGAATTCAGGAAGACCCGAGTTCAAATCTGGTCTCAGACACTTAACACTTCCTAGCTGTGTGACCCTGGGCAAGTCATTTAACCCCAGCCTCAGAAAAAAAAAAAAAATCTATCCATGGCTCATGCCATTCATGTTGAACCCCTTTTGGGTCAGTTATGGCACCATGCCTCATGCTGTCTCTTTTCTCACTTCACATACCTTATGGTGTCTTCTTATAACTAACTAGCTCTTTTAGGGTGCTAAACTCCTCTATAGATTTAGCCTGCCAGGTAAGGGCATACTCCAACCTTATGGGGTATTCCCTTTCTCTTGATTAATTTTGAATTCCATTAGAGAACATGTCTTTTACATCATTAATTGTTAAAAACCCCTTTCCTTGCCATGTGCTTTTCCAACTCTGTTTCATATTTACCATTCCTAGTGCCTCCTAAATAAATTTGCCTTTTCCCAAGGAGACCCAAACCCAACATTTGATGCCTACAATCTCTTTGTTTGGTGCTAAATCCCAAATCACATTATTTGGAAGCAGCAATTGTTCTCTTAGACCACATCATTAGCACTTTTAACAAAAAAGGTCAATGGCATTCTCAATGCCAAAGATCCCCACAGTGCATACTCATATTTAGAATGTTCTTTTAAAAGTCTTTGCTCCATGGGATGGCAATCAATTCTGACAGATTAACAAGTAATAAAAGAAAATGAATATTATAAGGAGGGATTGAACTTATTTTAATGAATTTTGATTATGTCATTTCCTTTCAATTGACCAGCCTGGGGCAATCTGTTCAAAGTATTTGTCATCAGCCAAACCTGTGAAGAGCACAATAGGCTTCCTCATCTTGAATTAAATTCCTTGTGAAGTTGAATGGAGTTTGACAAGATTGAGAAGAAAAATTAATTCAACTTTCAGAGACAAAGTTTTGAAATAAGGACTTTAAAAAAAGAAGGTAACTCTGAACCTCCTCAAATCATTAATTATTAATAATAATTTCTCTCAATATCATGCCCATCATCCTTTTATTTGATGCTATTTCTTATGATACAAGGCTTCATTATTCAGGGTGTTTGAAAAGTTTTAAGCAATAATCTTGAAACTTTCACCAAATTGTACAAGATCATCTGCTTCATTTTCTCCTCCAGGACTACCTGGGTCCAGTGGTTAGATCTAGATCAGGATGGCCAAAGATGCAATGAGAGACCTTGACCTTTCTAAGATAAAATCTTTAACAGGTCTCAATTTGGTTGAAGCCCCACCTATTTTGTAATTTAGATGAGGATGCAATTAAAGCAAAGAAAGGTCTTTTTTTACCTAGTCAAAAAAAAAAAAAAATCTAAATAATTAAACTGGAAGGAGAAGACCCTCAGGGATTTAGGCCAAAATGGAAATGAATGCTATTTACATTCACTCTGAGTGAATCAGAACCCAAATAATGACCACTTGAGGCTTGGCCTGGGACCTATTGTTGGATAATCATTGGAAGTCTGAGTATTTGGGGTTTAAAACTTGGTCCTTGGCTAGTTCTTTGTTATTTACAAAGATGCTGCTACAGATAATTTTTTTTAAATATATTTGATCCTTTTCTCTGTCTTTAACTTACATGGGCTACTTGCCTACCATATCTTTTGATGGATCAAAGACTATATTTTAAAATATATTTCCAAATTGTTTTTCAGAAGAGATTAAACCAATTCATAATTTCTTTTTTTCCATGCATATTAATTTTTTCAATGAACATTTCTTTTTTTTTATTTAGAATTTTTTCCACAGCATGAGTAATTTTTTTAAATAATATTATCCCTTGTATTCATTTTTCCAAATTATCCCCTCCCTCCCTCCACTCCCTCCCCCCAATGACAGGCAATCCCATACATTTTACATGTGTTACAATATAACCTAGATACAATATATGTGTGTAAATACCTTTTTCTTGTTGCACATTAATTATTAGCTTCCGAAGGTATAAGTAACCTGGGTAGACAGTAGTGCTAACAATTTACATTCACTTCTCAGTGTCCCTTCTCTGGGTGTAGTTATTTCTGTCCATCAATGAACATTTCTTTATGAATCCTTCAGGAAAGAAAAATCAAAACAAAAGAAAAAAAAAATCATGAGAGAGAGAAAAAAAAAAAAAAAAAAACAGAAAAAAGAAGTGCCCATAATATGTTTTGATTTACATCCAGTCTCCATAGTTCTTTTTCTGGATGCACATAGTGTTTTCTATCCAAAGTTTATTGGGATTGCCTTGGATCACTGAAGCACTGAAAAGAACTAAGTTTTTCATAGTTGATCATGGCAAAATTATGCTGTTATTGTAAGTTATAAGTATGAAAGTTTCATCACAACAAGAATGACCACCAGGTGATGAAATTTCCTGATAACAATAACACAAATATGTTCCAGGGGCAGCTAGATGGTGCAATGCATAGAACATTAATCCTAGAGTTAAGAGGACCTGAATACTTTGGACAAGTCAATTAACCCTAACTGCCTCATAAAAAAATAATGTTCTAGGGTTGTGGTATGCATTGGGAAAATACTGATCTCTAGATTGATAAGTTTGTTTGTTTGTTTGTTTTTAAATACACATTGCTTTTTGAATAATGTTGGGAGAGAAGAATCTGAACAAAAGGGGAAAACCATGGGAGATTTAAAAAAAAAAAAAAAAAAAAAACAGAAAAAGGAAGTGAACTTAGCATATGTTGATTTACATTCAATCTCCTTTGTTCTTTTTCTGGATGCAGATAGCATTTTCTATCCAAAGTCTATTGGGATTGCTTTGGATCACTGAACCATTGAGAAGAACCAAGTCTTTCATAGTTGATCATCACACATTCTTGTACTTATTTGGTACAACGGATTCCTAATTCTGCTTGTTTCACTCCGCATCAGTTCTTATAAATCTTTCCAGACCTTTCTAAAATCAGCTTGCTCAACATTTTTTTATAGAACAATAATATTCTATTACCTTCATATACCACAATTTTGTAGAGGACCACAGTAAGTGAGGGAACTCTGGATGAGGTATAAGACCCTTCAGACCAGAGGGAACCTGCTAACAATGTCTGGTTAGGCCCCCATCTTCCCTAAGGGATCTTGGCCTTCCTAAGAAGTCCAGAGGTCCAGAGGTGGTGACAATCTGTGCTGTAGTTGAAGCAGAGTGATGTCAAGTGGCAAAGATTCATCTATATACAATAGCAAATTGTTTGTGTGGTCCTGCATATTCAGCATATAGTTAGCACATGTGCAGTGTTGTTATAATTATATAAGGTTATTAGGGTATATAATGCTGACTCCATGTTTGACCATTTGTGAGTCTCATTTCATCACTCTTCTTCTAAGACCAGGGACTCAGGCTACCACTAAGATCCTCCAGAGAGCTAGTCCGGATACAACACAATTTGTTCAGCCAATTCCAACTGATGAGCATTTACTCATTTTCTAATTCTTGGTGTAATGCTAGAGAAACTGAGCAAGATAGAAATTAGAGAGTATTTAATAATTTATTAAATGGAGATATATACTGGAATTAAATGGATCCATGGTTTGATTCCAGGGCTGACTGAGACTATCTTCTCCAAAAATCCAGCAAACAATCAGAGTTCTCAATGATATATATACACATAGCTCAGATGCAGGGAGTAGACTGAGGCAGGGGCAGAGTCAGGATGCTAAAAGCAGGAATGGAACTAACAGGGTGGGGTGAGCCTCTGGAGAGGGGGAATGACATAATCAGGGGGAGGCACCCTGGTCATGGGGAGAGGCATCTTGATAAAACTGTATCTGACATTCCAATGGCTTGGGATGGGGAGAGGCGTTCTGATATTTTAAAACATAAACTCTTTTATCCTTATCAAGTATTCTGATTAAGAGGGAGGGGAGAAATAGGGAAACCTAGGCGGGACTAAGCCAGGATAATTAGGGAAACTGAGTAAGGACAATAAAAGAGAACTGTGGCATAACATTGGCTACCACTAAAAGAACTGTCACAAATATTTTTACACATCTAAGTCCTTTCCCTCTTTCATGATTTCCTTGCAATACAGGGTATCCAGCTCTGCTGCATTAAAGGGTATGCACAGTTTTATAGCCCTTTGGGCATAGTTCCAAATTGCTCTCCAAAATGGTTGAATCATTTCACAAGTCTACCAACAATGTATCAATTTCCCAGTTTTCCTACATTCTCTCCAACACTTATCAATATTTTTTCCTATCATTTTAGGCAATCTGAGAGGTGTGAGATAGTACTCCAGAGTTGTTGAAATGTGCATTTCTCTAGTCAATTGTGATTTAGAGCATTTTTATTTTCATGTGAATAGAGATGGCTTTAATTTTGTCATCTGAAAATTATCTATCCATATCCTCTGACCATTATCAATTGAGGGATGACTTGCATTCTTATAAATTTGACATGGTTCTTTATATATTTTCGAAATGAGACTTTTAGCAGAAACACTAGCTGTAAAAACTCACTCATTTCTTAGGATTAGATTATTTAATATCCAACTAATTTTTGGTCTATTTTCCTCTGCCCTTTTATGGTATGCAATTTTTATCACATCATTATCTGAAAAAATGCATTTACTATTTCTTCCTTTCTGCATTTGATTTTGAGGTTTTTATGCTCTAATACATGGCAATTTTTGTATAGGTTCCATGAACTGCCAAGAAAAATGTAAACTCCTTTCTGTCTCCATTCAATTTTCTCCAAATATTTATCATACCTAACTTTTCTAACATTCTGTTTCTCTCCTTAACTTCTTTCTTATTTATTTTGTGGTTCAATTTATCTAGTTCTGAGAGGGCAAGTTTGAGTATAGTTTTGCTGTCATTTTCTTCTTGCATCTTTCTTAACTTCTCTAGGAATTCTAGGAATTCTCTATACTACTTGATGCATATATGTTTAGTATTTTTATTTCTTCATTTTCTTTAGTAAGATATCACTTCCTTCCTTACATCTTTTAATTATATATATTTTTGCTTTTGCTTGCTCTGAGATCAGGATCACTACCCCTGCTCTTTTACTTCAGCTGAAGCATAATAGATTCTTCTCCATCCTTTTACCTTTACTCTGAATGTATCACTCTGCTTTAAATGTGTTTCTTGTATACAACCTATTACAGGATTCTGGCTTTTAATCCAATCTGCTATCTGCTTCTGTTTTATGGGACAGTTCATCCCATAAATTTAAATTTACTAACTTTGTATTTTCCACTATCTTTTTTTTTCCCCAAGTTATTTTTTTTCCTTTCCCCTCTTCTCCATCATTTTTCTTCTGACTACTACCTCCCTCAAAAACCCCTTTTATAGCCCTTCTCTCTTTCTTGTACCTTTCCCCTTCTACTTCTATTCTCCCTTCTATTAGCCTCTCCTTTTCCTTTCCCCTTTCCCCTCTTATTTCCCTGTAGAATGAGACATGTTTCTCTGTGAAGCTAAATATTTCTGATATTATTTCTTTGGGCCAAATCTGATGAGAGTAAGATTCATTCCCTTCCATTCTTTCCCTCAATTGTTATGCAGCTCCATGAGATATAATTTACTCCATTTTAACTTAATTTCCCTCTTCTTCCAGTAGAATCCCCTTTCCTCCTCTAATTTCTTTTTTATATCATCACAATAAAATCAAATTATACCTGCACCCTCTCAGTATACATAACAGAGATAGAGACCTTAAGAGTGAAACATATCTTTCCATATAGGGATATGTTTTTTAACTTTAAAAGAAAGTTATTTTTTTCTTTCCTCTTTACCTTTTTATGCTTGTCTCAAGTTCTGTATCTGTCAAATCTATGAATAAGAGGAAATGAGATAGAATTTAGAAAGAGATATACAGAGTATCACAAAATGTAAAACAGACAATGTTGATTATATTAAATTAAAAATTAAAAAAGGTTTGCAAAAACAAAACCAATGTAACTAAAACTATATGGAAAATGGAAAACTGGACAGGGGACTACAAAAAGTATCTCTGATAAAGGCCTCATTTTTCAAACATATAAATATGTGGATATATAAAAATATAAAGATGTGGATATATAAAAATATGGACAACAATATAGATGCAATAGAGAGATGATTTCAAAGTCAGGAAGACATAGGTTCAGTCTTGTTTTTGACAGTTCTATGTGATCCTGAACAAGCCACTTAATCCACAAGATCTGCTCTCTAAGATTAGAAGTCACAAAGATCTGAATTTGTAAAGTTTCCTTATATCAGTGAAATAACAAATCTTGCTCTATAAAGAAGTTATCATCAAAACCACATGGTATTGGGAGAAGAATGGAAGAAAAAAGAGATGAAGAGATGTCAGCTATCCAACGAATAGTTTTTTTTTTTTTTTTTAATGGTTTATATAACCTTTTTAAAAAGTAAAAAACTAAAATGAAGATTTATTACTTAACATATATGTTTGGGAAACCTGGTTAGAAATATTCATGAAATGGATTTTCATTCATATTTCAGACAATATGTCTTAGTAATGGAGTCAAGTAATGAAATAAAGTAAAGTAATAGAATATCTTAATTTGGGGGGAGGAGGATAACTTTGTTAATACAAAAAAGCCAGAAGGAATTATTTGAAACAAGATAGATAGCTTTAATTAAAAAATAAAAATCCTCATAAAATGATAAGATCCAGATAAAAAGAAAAATATCACATGGTAAAAGAAATTTTATCTAATGGAATACAAAAAATGACATATAAAATGGACTATTAAAATTTTATAGACATTTCTTAGTTGCTGATTTTAAGTAGTCAAAGGATATAAAAATAGCTTACAAAAGAGAAAATTCAAATTATTAATACTCAATTTTAATAGGCTCAATTTAATATATAATTAAAAAGGTACAAATTAAAACTACTCTTAAATGCATCACATTCACTAAATTGGCACTAATATTCCAAAGCAAAGAATCAATGTGTTCTAGGCTGTAAACAAATACATATACTCAGTCATTGTTGATGGAATTACAAGGAAGTAGAATCTTTTTTGGAAATTATCTGGCAGCATATACTTTCACTGTTGGTTATTTACCCTGAGACTGTTCATAAAAATAAATTTTTATAAGTTATTTTTACCCTCAGAATGTTTACAAAAGAAATGCTAAAGCTTATCTCTTCAAACACATTTTTAAGCAGCATTGTTTGAAATTCCAAAAAATTGGATGCAACCTAAATGCCCAACGATATGACAATGGTTAACTAAATTATGATACATAAAATTTAATGCAATACAATCATACCATCAACATCATTAAGAACTATAAATAAATCTGGAAGAAATTTTATGAAATAACTCAAAATAAAATATTTAAAAAGATGAACCAAAAGAACAGAGTATGTACTAAGTACAACAATAGAAGAAGGAAAATGAATGGAAAGAAAATAAGCAAGAAGCATACTGAAGTAGAGGAAATTACTGAAAGTTGTGTTATTTTAGACACTGAAATTAATGTATGCAAATGTGAATTGTGACAAAGAAAATTTGGTTTTCTTAGCATCTAACATTATTTTTATGAATGAATTTAAAAAGAAAGATGAAAGTTCAACAGTAATGATTCCCTGTACAAAAGAAAAGGAGACAGGACAATTTCAAAGAAGATCCCGAAAGAAAAAGTCTAGCTGAAGGAGAGAACTGATAACAAAAAAGGACAGCAGAGTCAAACTGGGATCTTTCTCTGATCATATCAAAGAAGAGGTCATTTATTATCACTGGATCTCACAGCAAAAATGAATTAATATTATGTTAATTTACTTTGTAGAATTCTGGGGAAAATGTCAATGCTGACCAATGCTTTGAAAAATAAATGTACAATATTGTGTAAAATATACATATAAACATTTATTTTGGTATTAGGAAGTGGAAAAAAACAACAGTTTGTTGATTATCCTAAAAACTGATACCGGTATACCATTAATATTTTCATTAAGAAATTAATTGGGATGCACTTATTATGGATATTTAACATGATCCCACTCACAAAAGAAAAATTGAATATATTTTGATACAAGGATATCAAATGATATCAAAATGGAAATTTTTTCCCCAAATCATCTGTGTATAGTCAAATCGTTGCTCAATGAGACTATAAATAAAAATCAATTCCAAAGGACAAAACTGTACTCATCTTTAAGAAGTATAGTTTAAATTTAAATAAGCTTTTGACTGAAAAATTGGGAACTGAATAAAAATGGACATTGGTTATTATTTTTTAGAGAAATTTAACTGATAGAAAGCAATCATCACAATGATTGTTCAAAATGGCAAACATATGGTCTTCCTGCCATAATAGTGTTGCTGCCAAAGTTAACACCAGTTCAGAATACAAGCTCAGTTTTGGAACATTGAGCTGAAAAAAGCAGCCAAAAGTCTTTTCATTTCACACATAGAAGCAGATATTGGCTACATTTACAAAAAAAAAAAAAAAAAAAAAAAAATTTACAGGAGATATTTTGAGAATTATCCAGCTCAATGGACATTGCCAAATCATAGTTCAATCCTAGGTCAGATAACCCCCAAGAAGAAAGAAAGAAAGAAAGAAAGAAAGAAAGAAGAAAGAAAGAAAGAAAGAAAGAAAGAAAGAAAGAAAGAAAGAAAGAAAGAAAGAAAGAAAGAAAGAAAGAAAGAAAGAAAGAAAGAAAGAAAGAAAGAAAGAAAGAAAGAAAGAAAGAAAGAAAGAAAGAAAGAAAGAAAGAAAGAAAGAAAGAAAGAAAGAAAGAAAGAAAGAAAGAAAGAAAGAAAGAAAGAAGGGAGGGAGGGAGGGAGGGAGGGAGGGAGGGAGGGAGGGAGGGAGGGAGGGAGGGAAGGAAGGAAGGAAGGAAGGAAGGAAGGAAGGAAGGAAGGAAGGAAGGAAGGAAGGAAGGAAGGAAGGAAGGAAGAAAGACCATGAGAAAAAAAATTTTTACAATGCTGTCACTAAGCAGAGCTTCCAGGGACAGCAGAATATTTTTGCTTTCTTGCCTCTAGGAAAGTGCAGATGACTTGGTAGGCCAATTGACAAATTCCCTATTTGACTCTGAGCCTAAGATTTTTCTATCCTGATTTATTTATTTGGCCATTATATTAGACAGTTGATTTCCAAATATTTTGTTTTTTGTTTTGTAGCCTGCAAAATAGAGGCTAAGTGATCAAACATATCCTCCAAAAGAAAAAAAAAAAAGTGATACATATGTACATAGGAAAGCACATATTTTCTTTTTTTTTAATTAATTTTATAATTATAACATATTTGACAGTACATATGCATGGGTAATTTTTTTACAACATTATCCCTTGTACTCTCCCTTCTGTTCCAAATTTTCCCCTCCTTCCCTCCACCCCCTCCCCTAGATGGCAGGCATTCCCATACATATTAAATATGTTACAGTATATCCTAGGTACAATATATATGTGCAGAACTGAATTTTTTTGTTGTTGTTGCAAAGGAAGAATTGGATTCGGAAGGTAAAAATAACCTGGGGAGAAAAACAAAAAATGCTAACAGTTTACACTCATTTCCCAGTGTTTTTTCTCTGGGTGTAGTTGATTCTGTCCATCATTGATCAATTGGAATTGGATTAGATCTTCTCTATGTTGAAGAAATCCTCTTCCATCAGCATACATCCTCCCCTAGTTCTGCTCATTTCACTCAGCATCAGTTGATGTAAGTCTCTCCAAGCCTCTCTGTATTCCTCCTGTTGGTCATTTCTTACAGAACAATAATATTCCATAACATTCATATACCATAATTTACCCAACCATTCTCCAGTTGATGGGCATCCATTCATTTTCCAGTTTCTAGCTACTACAAAAAGAGCTGCCACAAACATTTTGGCACATACAGGTCCCTTTCCCTTTAGTATTTCCTCGGGATATAAGCCCAGTAGTAGCACTGCTGGATCAAAGGGTATAGGAAAGTACATATTTTCAAGGTTAAGGATAAAAATAAAAGATGTGCCAAAAATTGGAAAAAGCATAATCTCTATCTAATGTTGATTGCAGTAACTAAAGAACCATTGAAAACATGGCTACAAAGAAAAAAAAAACGTGAAATGCCTGGATAAAAAAATAATTCTCTCATTAATAAAAGATTGGGGAATAAAATTTATTTTTACTCTTAAGTGACTGGATCTTATAAATATACCCTTTAAAATGAAAATGAAAGAAAATGCATTTAGTAGTTTCCAGAGAGAATCTATGAGAAAATTGTTGAGAAGAGAGGTCTGGAAAATTCCTCACTCATAGTCTATGAACCTTCAGTGACTGAATTCATGCTAAAGAAATTTTATAAATTCACTTCCTTCCTCCCTGCCCCCATGAAGGTACCCATTTAAAATTTTTATTCTTGTTTATTTAATGGCGCTTTTCATTATCATTGGTCTTTCTAGATATCTCAACCTTATAGGCTCCAAGCAAGGGCTGTCTTTTACCTTTCTTTGTATTATCAGCACTAATCCCACAGCCTGGCACAGAGTAGCTGTTTAGTTATGTGCTTGTTAAATGACCTTATCCCAGATCTAGTGAAAATAATGTTTTTTTTAAAATAACTTGTTGCATTAATCTCCTTGAACATTATATTCAGTATCCACACTCACAGTGCCCATCTCTGCATAGGAAAAAAAGATGCATTTGGAGAAATTAATTTGAATTTATGAAATGAGTCTTAATTAAATTGCTTCTCCAAGTGAGCTTTAAGTATCTCACCCTAAATTCACAAAGGATCAAATCCTCTAGTCCATAAAAGACTAACAACTTTCTTTCATTTTATTCTCACAAAGTTTTAAACTCCAAACTTTTAAATTCCAAAATCCTACTTCCAACATTTTTCATCCACTTTAGCTAGGACAAACCTATTAATCTTTGTTTCAGTTTATAGGATCTAGGGTAGGGATATGTCCGTTACATATCTTATTTATCAGGAAACAACCCGATGGCTTTGTACACCAATCCCCTTCAATTACTTTTTTCACTTTAAGTGTCTGTTTTCCCTCTCCCAGACTTAACATTATTAGCATCACCCCTCTTCACCTGAAGGCAACTAGGGAAGGCAAGAATTCTATCTATGTGATTTAGAATCAAAGGAATTTTTTGTCCAAAGAAGTTGGGCCTTGCCCAGTGTCACCCAACATTAGAATTCAGTTCTGTATGAGTGTATACTTTAAAAATGTCAGTTGATGAGTAGTGATAAGATCTAAATTACATTATTGGAAGCATCATTTCCTACAAACTGAGAGTAAACTTTGCTTTGTTGGATTTGATAGTGCTTTCTAAGAAAAAGTGCATTTTGCTGTGACATCATAGCAAGAATGGCAGATTTAATGTCAAAGAATATGGGTTTGATTCCCAGTTCTACCACTTACTCCTCTGTGACCTTTGGCAAAGAGGGAAGGAAACACACATTGACTAAGTTCCAACTATTTGCCAAGTAACCTGCTAAGGGTTTTCTAAGTATTTACCTCACTGAATTCTCTCAACTTGTCTGGGAAGGAAGTGCTGTTAATATTCCTTTTTTTTTTTTTTTTTACAGATGATGAAATTAAGACAAACAGAAATTAAGTGACCTGCCCAGAATCACACATCTAGTGACTTTGGCAGGATTTTAATTCTGTTTTTTTTTTTGACTCTAGATCCAGTACTCCATCTATTGTAACACCTAGAAAGATTCTTAATTTCCTCATCAGAAAAATAAGAGGTCCAGGAGACCTCTGAAATTATTTCCATTTCTAAATATATGATCCTTACTGTAAATTTAGTGGATCCCTTCAGTGGGAGAATGGCTGAATAAATTATAGTATATGAATATTATGGAATATTATTGTTCTTATAAGAAATGATCAGCAGCATGATTCCATAAAGACTTGAAGAGACTTACATAAACTGGTATTAAGTGAAGAGAACATTGTACACAATAACAAAATCATGTGATGATCAATTCTGATGGACGTGGCTATTTTCACCAATGAGGTGATTTAGGCCAATTCCAGAAGATTTCTGATGGAGCCATCTGCATCCAGAAAGAGAATGTGGCGACTGAATGTGGATCACAATATAGTATTTTCTCCTTTGTGTTGCTCTTTGCTTGCTTTTTGTCTTTCTCATTTTTTCCTTTTTGATCTGATTTTTTTTTTTTTTTTGGTGCAGCATGATAAATGTGGAAACTTATTTAGAAGAATTTGTACATGTTTAAACTATATTGGATTAATTGCTGTCTAGGGGAGGGAGGTTAAACTATATTGGATTACTTGATGTCTAGGGGAGGGAGGGAGAGGGAAGGGAGGGAGAAAAAATTTGCAAGGATTAATATTAAAAACTATCTTTGCATGTATTTTGAAAATAAAAAAGCTATTATTAAATATATGATCCTTTTATTTGTATTTATGTATATGTACATACATCATTATTTTACAAGTAATCCATTATGCTTGAATAGAAGGTATTAGATATCCTACCTTTTTTTTTTTTTTTTTTTTGACAGAAACATCTTTCCAACAATAACCAAGAGGAAACTCAACATTGTTGGAGTGCCTTTAACTTTCATGGATGAATGTTGAAAACCTGGTAAGGGACCAGCTCATCTTAGTTCACCTATGAATCCTATAAGAGGATTTTATTTGTGTGCCTTAAGCAATTCACAATGATATCACATTCATTGTTATTTTGAAAGTACCAGTGTATGTCAGTTTCCTGTAAAAGAAAAACAACTGAATTAACTAATTGAACTGCTCAAGAATTTCTCTGTGTAGCTCTTCATGTGGTAATCTGCTATCCGGTACTTTCTCTGTGAGTTTTTTGGGGGATGAGTTTGTATTTTATAATTCCCTCTCAATAAACTACTTTAGCAATCACAGAAACTTCAACATTCATACAGCCTAGCTTCTTCATTCCTTGTGCCCCTCACCTCCCAAACCCTCCCTTATAATTTAGCACATTTTACATGTGTATTTTATGTCATGCTTTTATTCATCCAAGTTTTCCCTGTCCCAATTTCAGAAGTAACAAAAGAAACTGTATCAAATCAATAAATGCTTAACTGAGAGAGAGGCCAATTCTGCCTAACCTTTTTGGCCCACTGAGCATGGGATACTTGGTGAGTATAAACCTGCAAGTCTTAAATTTTGTTTCAAAACCTTTCTAGATGAACATTAAGACCCAAATGAGAACTGGTTTTCTCTCAAATAAACACTTTAAATGAAAGAACTGATAATATTTTCATTAAAAATGAATGGAAAAAGTGACAAACAGTTTTTTGACAGGGGATTACCCAAAGAGAAAAAACAGAATAGTAGTTCTGTTTTCACTTTTAAAGGATAGAATTAAAATTCAGAAAGGATATGTTATGCTACAGTTCTCTTTTATTGTCCTGACTCAGTTTCTCTAATTATCCTGACTCAGTCCTGCCTCTCAGTTCCCTGCTTCTCAGTTCTGCAAAACTTCCCCTCCTTCTTTATCAGATCTTGATAAGGATAAAAGATTTTATGTTTTAAAATATCAGAATGCCTCTCCCATCCTAAGCCATGGGAATGGGAATACTGTCTTATCAAGATGCCTCTCCCCATGACCAGGGTGCCTCCCCCTGATTATGTCATCTCCCTCTTTAGAGGCTCACCCCACCTTGTCAGTCCCATTCCCGCTCTCAGCACCCTGACTCTGCTCCTGCCTCAGTCTGCCCCCTGTATCTGAGCTACATGTATATATGATTGAGAACTCTGATTGTTTGCTGGATTTTTGGAGAAGATAGTCTCATTCAACCCTGGGACAAGACATGGATCCATTGGTTCCAGTATATGTCTCCATTTAATAAATTATTAAATACTCTCTAATCTCTATCTTGCTCAGTTTCTCCAGCATTACAGATAAAAGGAGGAGGGTGAGCTGGGAGGCTAGATGGGGACCAGATTTGTCTTTTTGTTTCCCCTTGTGTTTTCCCTCTGGGCTCAGTTATACATCTCACCATGGCTAAATGAAAAGGCCTGCATGCTGCTGATGAATGGGCAATTACTTTGGTATAGAGTCCCAGCAATAGCTTTGGGGACCATTTGACCACAACTTTTATGGAGAGGTGGTTATTGACATGGATAGATTACTCAGTTCTCTCAAGTGGCTTTAGAGACATTTTTGGGTGCTCAAATATTACTTTTGGGTATGGTGAACATTTCCATCTGAGGTCTCTTAATAAAAGGTCATTGCTAATGAAATCTGTAATTGAGGGAAAAAAAAGAGAAAAATAAAGCCCCAGGCAAATCTTTAGACTCATCTTGAAAAGGTCTGATTTCAATCCCCTATACTTCTTGCTGGTGATTACACTTTTGCCACTGAATACATATATAAGCAGGAGCATATTGGTAAATGTTTGACTGTCTCTCAAAAAAATTAGAAGGTATGTACAACATACTTTTCAGTTTAATATACATTATTGGCATCTTCCCCATAACTTTCTTCAACCTAGACAATAAACAAAATAATAAATCGAGTCTTGGTTTGTGCAGATTTCTGAGAAACTACAATAATAGGTCCCCTGTCCAATGAATAGTTAGGCCCAATGTTAAGATCCAACTCTAAATCTATGATTCTATGAGTGTACATGTATCAGTAGTAAAATCACCCTTTTCCCCTCCCCCCCAGCCCCTACCTTTTCCCCCAGAAATTCTATTACCAAAATATAACAAGGAGGTCTGCAAAGGATTGAAATATCTTGAGCCATAGACAGAATACACTACTATATCAGGAAATCATGTTTCTCTGATTAGGAAGCAGAGTTTTTATTCTTGCCTTACCTCATATGACCTTAGTCATATGTACCCAAGTCATGTACCCAAGTACATGGGTATTCTGATCTTTCAGTGCAAAGTATTTGTAGAGTCAGAATGTTAATCATGGGAAGGAAAATTCTCGGAACATACTTTAGTTGTTTTGACGCTAAAAACGGAGAAGAAAGAAAAAACAAAGTCTAGTTTTCTAACTTAGACTTAAGCTAAGTTTGTTGGCGATTTCTGATTATGTACAACTTGTCTCAGTCAATTAACAAGTAATTTTTTAGAAATTTTATAGAAGTAGATTTTATTTATTTTTTTGTAGTCCACTTTTTTAAAATTTTGCATTCCAAATTCTCTTCCTTCCTCAACCCACTGAAAGGATAAATAATATGATATTTATTATGCATGTGAAGTCATACAAATCATATTTCCATATTAATCATTCAACAGTATTTATTAAGTAACTACTATGTGCCAGGCAGTGGGCTAAGCCCTGAGTATATATAAAAAAAGAAAAAACTATGAGTATACATGTGTCAATAGTAAAGTTACCCTTTCCCCCTCCCCCCCAATTCCTACCTATTCCCCCAGAGATTCCATTCCAATAATATAACAGGGAGGTCTGCAAAGGGTATAAAACACCTTGAACCACAGACAGAAGGCATTAATATCTCAGGAAAAAAAGTTTTCCTTTATCTCAGGGAGTTCAGAGTCTATAGCAGAAACAGCATACAAACAACTGTGGATAAACAAGATTATATAAAGGATAAATCAGGAATTATCAACCAAAAAGATAACTAACAAACAGAACTGACTGTTAGCTACTACATTTTAGGAATTAAGTCAGGTAGATTCAAGTTGATTTCAAGTTAAAGGGTTTATTCAAATTTAGTCAGTGGATAGAATGCTGGATTTAGAATCAGGAAGATGTGGATTCAAATTCTGCCCAAAATAATATTAGCTATGTAACCCTGGACAAATCAATCAGCAGTTCAAAAATCAGCAGTTCACTCATTCAGTTCAGTCATTTTTCAGTTCATTGGAGGGTTTATTGGCAGAGATACTAGAGTAGTTTGCCATTCCTTCTCCAGCTCATTTTGCAGATGAGGAAACTGAGGCAAACAGAATAAAGTGATTTGCCCAGAGTAACACAGCCAGTAAATGTCTGAGGCTAGTTTTGAACTCTAGAAGTCTTCCTGACTCCAGGTTCAACACTCTGGGTGCCATCCAACTATCAAACTCAAGAGGGTTGGAGCCTTTTACACTAAACCTATGCTCTATAACTGTACTTATGATCCTATGAACTCATCAAGTCAGTCACATAAATATGCAGGATGATTTTTTAAATTACATTTCTTCCTTTCCTAAGCATTCTTCCTATTCCTTTTTAAAATCTTCTTTAAGAAATCTCTTTTCATGTATTTATATTATAGGACATAATCTTATTCTGCCTCTTTTCTCTCATATGTTCTCACATCACTATACCCTGAAGAGAAGAGGATATCTTTTAAGGATAAGAACCACTTTTTTTTTGGTCACTATTAGGTATTGTTACATGATTAACTATAACAAATGTATTCAACATTTGTTGGGCAATGTTTATGTGCCAAGGTCTATACTAAGACCTACAATAATTGCAAAGCGTATTTAGAATTTAATCCAGATGTCAGAGCGTCCTTCTAGAAATGAGGAACCAAGTATAATTTGCAGGGTACCTCTCATAAAAATCTCATTGGCTCACTTCTTGTTATCAAACTATAAAACCCTGGAAACTCCAGTATTTGTCTCACTATTTCTCCTTCCAAATAAGATCATCAGTCTTATCACATCTTGGTCCAAGCAGTTTGATATTTCTTTCTCTGGATACAAAGGTCTCTCAGCTAAGGTATCATTGGTAATATCATATTTAAGAATGAGCATGCTTCACTTTCTGTTTGTTTGATTTTTAACAGTGGAGGAGGTATGGAAGAGAGAATAACTTAGTCCTCTATATACAAATATAGTATATCAATACAAATATAGTTTCAAACTAGTCACAGTTCAAGAAGAAAGCTTTTTTGTACTTGCATGAGGCAAGATATTCTTTTGGTTCAAAACTATTGTAAACAAAGAATCAACGATTGAATTGAGAGGTAACTTTCTGATAATTTATGGAGTAGGATATCCTCTTCCTTGTTTCAAAACTATCTCCTTCCTTGAAAAAAGAGATACCATCCTCATTGACTTTCCTGAGATTGGAAGAAGGATGTTTCTTCAGGATTGGAGGAAAAGCTTCCAAGAAGTCAGAAGTAATATGTCAAAACACATTTAATTATCTTGACCAACTCCAATAAGTGAAACTCATGCTCTCTGTACAGCTGGTGGATATCATGGACACACTTGCCTGCAAAGAAAAAACTCATGTTTCCAATACAAGAAATTGTTCTTGTCCTTGAGCTCCAAAGCTACCAAAGTGAAATATGATACAACTACAAATGACAAATACAAATATGCAATACAAAAATAATAGCAGACAAACTAACCTAGCTGGAATAAAAAGGCATTCTGAAAGAAAGATGGAAGATTATATGTACCAGGTCATCAAACCACCACCAGCATTTCAACTTTTATCTCCTTTCTGACCCAAGGGACATAGTCCAGGATGTTGAACCAAATAGCTTTGGGAAGAGCAATGCCATTCAGATGACTAGTTCCACTTGTTGTCCAGCCCTCATGCCATTGTCCTAGTAGACATGCTACCTGGAAACTGCTCCTTTAGGAACTAGTCACAGCTGTTCAAGACCCAGAAAAAAAAATCTGGCTACTAAAGTCCTTGGTACCATCAAATGGTTCAGTATCAGAAACTAAAAATATTTTTATAAGTAGAAATAGCATTAAGGGTTTTTCATTCTTGTTTGCTTTGCCACTAAACCCTAAGGACTATGGGACTTTTCTGTACTATTTGCAACTAAAATTGATATATGTTGTCTCCCTTATTAAAATGTGACCTACTGGGGATCATAGGCTGCCTTCCTTTTCTACTTTTCATCCTCAGAACTTAATACTATACTTTGCACATAGTAATCATTTGATATTTTTTGATTCATTCATTCATATGAATCATCAAAAGCATGAAGAATGGATGACAGTTTGGATAGCCCCAAATCTTCATTTCACCTTGAATTTGTTCCAACAATTTGTTCACATATTCCTTAGTAAACTGGTAGCTCTGACTGATTAAAGTAGCATCTGGTTATTAAGTTATTAAGACTACACTGCAAAATACACATGTATGTTTATGTTTAATTTTTAACATTCTCATTGATTAAAACCAGATAAAGAGAAAAATAAAGATATTCAAAAGACAGTATAATTAATCAATAATCTCATATTTTTGAACATCTGATATAAATAAAATGCCAAGCTAATTGCTGCAGGGGATACAAAGAAAAAAAATGAGTTCCTCAAGAACATTTATAAACTACTTTACAAGATGTTTATCAAGAAAAGCTAAGTAATAATCCACGTAATGTATAAGGACCAAATGGATAGTGCTTATAATAGTTAGGTATATGAGTTCAGAAATAGAGTATGACAAAATTTAAGAGTGGAAAGGATCCTTATGGATCATATAGATAGATCCCTTTGAGTATACAAGGACAAATAATTCGCACATTCTTTTTCCTATTCTATTTTTCCTCTCTTTGTGTGTATGTCTCTGTCTCTCTTTCTCTGTCTCTCTGTCTGTGCCTGTCTCTCTTTGTCTCTCTGTCTGTGCCTGTCTCTCTCTCTCTCTCTCTCTCTCTCTCTCTCTCTCTCTCTCTCTCTCTCTCTCTCTCTCTCTCTCTCTCTCTCTCTTCTCTTTCTATCTTTCTGTCTCTTTCTGCTTCTGAATCTCTCTTTCACTTTGCCTCCCTTTCTTCCCTTTCCCCTTTCTTCTTTCTGTTTCTGTCTTCCTTGATCTCTTCCTCCCTCTCTCTTTATTTGTCTCTATTTTCTCTTTCTCTATTTCTCCCTCCCTCTCTCTCTTTCTCCTTCTCTATATTTTCCCTCTTCCCCTTTTACTATCTCTTCATTCCCCTTCACTCTTTCATTCATTTCCACTTACTCTCACTGTTTCTATACCACTATATTATTACTTATATACATTATGAAACACACAAAATAACAATAAAAAGATTTGATAAAGAAGAAATAATATTTTATTCCTGAGCCAATAGGAAGCCATTGGAAGTGGTAAAACTTGTATTAGGTAATCCATATTTTTGACAACTGTATGTAAAATGAATTGGAGGAGAGGCTTAGAAGTAGAAATACCAATTAGGAGGTTGCTACTGCAATTGGCCACGTGAAAGGTGATAAGGGCTTAGGCTCAGGTAGTAGTTATGTAAGTAGTAAAAAAGGGAAAAGGCAGTTCCTAGATATATAATTGGGATAAATAACAGATTCTCCACAGTATTGTTTTGAAGATAAAATAAGTTAATATATATAAAACACCTTAGAGCATTATATAAATGCTATTATTATTATTATTATGGCTCTAGGCTATTATAATTGTAATTGTCATTATTGTTGTTATGGCTCTAGGTTAGTTGTTATGAGAAATTCAGAGAGAACAAAGAAGACAGAGCTTTTGCTTTTGGTCACAGCTCTGTGACAACCAGACTATAAGAGTTCAAAAATGCTTTTTGAAAGCGCAAGATTATTTAGGCATTAGGAAGTGAGTATGCTGGACTTGAGGAAAGAGGAAAAGGGAATTTGTAAAAGATACCAGGGACAGTTCTTGCTATTGGTACCCATGTAGTAGTTAGGTTATAACTATTATGATGTCCTAACCTTAAACTCAGAAGAAAAGGTTTGACATTCATATAGCAGATCAAGGGAAATTGAAGACTGATTGTGTTGATTGTTTGATTGTGTTGGTGAGTAGATCCATCATTGGCTGCTCTGGAGAGGGTAGGATGCAGCCCACCTTCCCAAACTCCTACTAATTGATCACATTCATTGGAGGTCAGTCCAGGGCTCCTACTTTGGAAATCATAGCTCTACATAGTCCAGTACATTTTCTTTGAATTCATTGATTTAAAAAAAAACATACACACACACATACAACTGTATGTAAAATACATTGGAGGAGAGATTTAGAGGTACAAAGACCAATTAGGAGGTTGCTACTGCAATTGGCCAGGTGAGAGGTGATAAGTATGTGTGTGTGTGTGTACATACATATGTGTATGTATGTGCATATATATATATGTATGTATGCATATACACATGTGTATGTGCCTCTGTGTGTGTATGAATATAGACCAGGCAGATTCCCAATGTTCTCCACTAAAGACCATCCTTTAATCAGCATTGATTCATTCCCTAATTATGCTTTGGGTCCATTCACAAAAGTAGTTGGATATTTCATCTTTTCTCTTTACTTTCTATTATTGTGAACTCCCCCCACACTAAGCAGCAATTTTCTTCCTTCGTTGATTCCCTTCTTGTCCCCAATATAGGTTCGAAAAAAAAAACCAAACTCATTTTTTTTGTCTTTAACAAATCAGCAGCAGCCTTAGTTCTTGCTTGGTTTCAATCCTCCTTACACTTTTAAATTTTTTCTTTTACTTATTCTTGCCAATTATTTTTATTCTATAAAAGGTTTTTTAAAATTGTAATTTAATAACAAGACCCTTGTGATGCTGTGAGGTTGTGAAAACTTTGCATTAAAGATATCTTTAAGATCAATTATATTGGAGAAGAGAGATCTATTTATGCTTACATCAGGCTCTACTCTGGACAAAAATATTGGCTCTTTTTTGTTGTCTTTCTGTATAATGAGATAACTGAAAACTGAAACACCCAGTTTTTGAATGCTCAAGTAGATCTACCTACTATATTCCCATGAAATGTATGTGGCCTGGTATGATTGGACCTGGCAGTATAGCTAAGATACTTTCTATACACATGCGTGGCTATGTAAGATGATTTTCCATTAATCTCAATGTTGGAAAGATATTATGAATTATTTACTATTTCATATCATATATAAAACTGTAACCATTATTTGTGTTATAAGCATTTTCTGACTTTGTTTCCAAAGGTCATTTATAAGTCTGTTTGAATTTCAAAGGACATTTTCCTAGAAAACAATAATATTCAGCTAACAAAACAAAAGCTGAAAAAGCTAAACAAAAGCTGAAAAAGCTAAACAAGCTAAACAAAAAAAAATTGGCACATAATTAATAAAAAATTTATTAAGTAACTATTATTTGTTAGGCACTGTGTATACAAAAATAAAGATAAAATGCTCTCTGATTTCAAAAAGGTTATATTACACTAAAGGAGATACATTAACACAAATATATATGAAATGTCTATAAAAATGGGGAAAGGACTCACATGCACAAAAATATATATATATATAGTATATAGCAGATCTTTTTGTTATGGCAAAGAATTGGAAATTAAGAAAATGTCCATTATTTGGGGAATGGCCAAACAAGTTATAGTATATGAATGTAATCGAAATGCTATTGTTCTACAAGAAATTATGATAGACTTCTCTCTTCTCAGCAATAAAACAATACAAGATAAATCCCAAAGACTCATGATAGAAAATGCTATCAACATGCAGAGAAACAACTATGGAGTTCAAATGAAAATTTAAACATGCCATTTTCTCTTTTTTGTATTTTCTTTCTTGTGTTTTTTTTCTCTTTTTGACCTGATTCTTCTTTTGTAACATGACTAATTTATAAATGTGTTTAACATGGTTATATATACATAATATATATCACATTGTTTATTGTATTGGGGAGGAGAAAAGAGAGGGAGGGAGGAAGAAAAAATTTGGAATTCAAAATTTTATAAAACTTTATAAAAGTTTGAAAACTAAAATTAATAGAAATTTCAAGAGCAAAAAATGCAAAATACAAAAAACAAATGTCTACAAATTAAATACAAAATAATTCTTTGGAGGGACGTGATGTACTAGTAGCAAGAAGGCTAAGGAAAGGTTTCACATAGGTGTCATTTGAGGTGGAGCTTAGTGATGGGCTTAGCCAGTGCAAAATGGTATGTCTGGGGATGGTAGGGGTGCGGGGTAGGGTGAGGTAGGAAAATTCCAAGAAGATTGGTTTGATTGAAACTCTGAAGGATACATTACATGTAGAAAAGGGGGTAATTAAGGTGGAAAAGATAGGTTGGGTCTGGGTTATAAAGGACTTTAAAAACTAAAGGCAAGAGATTATATTTATTTCTAGAGGCAATTGGACCTGTACTTCAGGGAAATTATTTTAATGTGAAAGATAGATTAGAGAGGGGAGAAAGTTGAAATGTATACCAATTAGGAGGCTATTGTAAAAGCCCAGGAGAGAGGTGTTGATGAGAATGAAAATAATAACCACAAATCCAAATCCAAAATCCCAATAATCTCTAAGTGTTTCTTCCAACTTGATCCCTAAACCTTCTCATGTGTTGAAATGGATGAGTAAGGGTGGGTGGTAGGTGAAAGCTCAGAGAATTGGGAAAGTTCCATAGGAAGTTGATAGCAAGACTTCATCATGAAAGTAAACAGTGGCTAGACAACAGCAGTGGCCTGTGCAGATCTGGCCATGCAAGTAAGGGCTGGTCATAAGCTAGTATTCTCATAGCTATGATGCAGGAAAGGTTTTAATAGTAATAGTTTAATAATAATGATGAAAGTGGACATAAGGATAAGTTGATTTTGTATAAGTTAGAGACTGCTTCAGATATAAGTTACTGAGACTAGTTCACAGACTAATTGTAGATCTTTGTAAATCACAACTGGATTCAAGAACACAGCTTTGAAATCACTGTCGTAAATGGAATTTTAAAGTTACTTGTTCAGTCAATATTGGGGTCTTAATGCATAATAACTAATATTTTCATAGTTCTTCAGAGATTGCCAATTATTTTCTTCATAGATCCTTAGTACTGTGCTAAGCATTTTACAATATCATCTCCTTTCAGATATATAGGTACAGAGCTAGAGGTATAGATATAGATTCCTAGAGATAATAGATATTTAGATTAGGTATAGGACATATATAGATGATATAGGTATATTACTGTAGCTGTAGACATAGCTGTAGCTATGTAGACATAGCTATAGACATAGAGCTTTAAATAGGAATGAATGATATAGATTTAGTCATGGACATAGATGATATAAAGATAAAGACATTAACAGACAAATATATAAATAAAAATTTAGGTAAAGTTATAAATGTATAGATGTATAATTATAAATATACCGGGATATGACCTTGACTTCATTGGTGTAATTAGTTCCCAGTGAGGAAACTCTTCCACCAATGCAGATGGGAATGTTCTTGGCACCTTGGAGGTTGAGTTGCATAACTACTATGTGTCATAAACAGGACTTAAACTCAAGTCTTCTTGATTTAAAGGGCACTCTTTGACCTCTACTATAACGAGACCCCTCTCAGTACATAATTATAATATCATATAAATTATATTGACAGAATGATTTAGAGACAATGAAAATAATATGATTGCATTTACCCTCTTTGAAGTCTAATGTGACTCAAAGCCACTACGCATTTGGTAGATCTTACTCAGTGAAAACCTTAAGTGTTCTGGAAGCACAAAAGGCCACTAGTTGTCTTCCTAAAAAATAATAATAGAAGAAACCATACCAAAAAAAAAACACATTACCTACACATGAATTATTCAGGTATGAATGAAACTGATGCGTTGGCATTGAACAAAACCAATTTAGGTAATCTATTCTCTTAAACTTCCTTCTGAAGAGAATGTTTCTGCAGAAATATAACTACAAAGACTTGCCTTTCCAATCAAATTGTTGCTTTTTTTTCAAGGCTGCCCAATCTACATAGTGTCATCATTAATTATCTGATTTTAGAACTGTGTCATCAAAGGACTAGGTGACCTCATTTCTCTACATATGTATCACTCACCATGATGAATACTGATGAGGAAGATCTTCAATAAATAGTTAGATTTATCACTTTTGTAACAAGACTGTACAATGTACTTACTTTGGGAGTTCCACCATGAATTTTGGCAATATGTTTGATTGTTCATTAAGTTCTTATGCCTAGTCCATAAAAATGTAGGTTCTTAAACATTCTGTGTCATGGGACGTTTTGGTAGCCTGGTGAAACTCATTCTTCTCAGAATAATTTTTTAAAATACCTTAAAAAAATAAAGAATGAGAACAAAGGAAAGCAATAATAATGGAATCTATGTGACATAGTAGGTAGAGCATTTGGCCTGGAATCAAAAGGACATATGAGTTCAAATAATATTTTTTAATTTATTTTTTTAATTATATAAAATGAAAAATTGACATGATATATGCATGAGTAATTTTTTTATAGCATTATCCCTTGTATTCATTTTTCCAAAATTTCCCCTCCCTCCCTCTACTCCCTCCTCTAGATGACAGGAAATCCCATACATTTTACATGTGTTACAGTATAACCTAGATACAATATATGTGTGTAAATCCCATTTTCTTGTTGCACGTTAAGTATTAGAATCCAGAGCTATAAGTAACCTGGGTAGATAGACAGTAGTGCTAACAATTTACATTCACTTACCAGTGTTCCTTCTCTGGGTGTAGTTGTTTCTGTCCATAATTGATCAACTGGAAGTGAGTTGGATCTTCTTTATGTTGAAGATATCCACTTCCATCAGAATACATCTTCATACAGCATTGTTGTTGAAGTGTATAGTGATCTTCTGGTTCTGTTCATTTCACTCAGCATCAGTTCATATAAGTCTTTCCAAACCTTTCTGAATTCATCCTGCTGGTCATTTCTTACAGAGCAATAATATTCCATAACCTTCATATACCATAATTTACCCAACCATTCTCCAATGGATGGACATCCATTCATCTTCCAGTTTCTAGCCACTATGAAAAGGGCTGCCACAAACATTTGGGCACATACAGGTCCCTTTCCCCTCTTTAGTATTTCTTTGGGATATAAGCCCAATAGCAGCAATGCTGGATCAAAGGGTATGCATGCACAGGCTGATAACTTTTTGGGCATAGTTACAAATTGCTCTCCAGAATGGCTGGATTCTTTCACAGCTCCACCAAAAATGTATTAGTGTCCCAGTTTTCCCACATCCCCTCCAACATTCATCATTATTTGTTCCTGTCATCTTAACCAATCTGACAGGTGTGTAGTGGTATCTCAGAGTTGTCTTAATTTGCATTTCTCTGATCAGTAGTGATTTGGAACACTCTTTCATATAAGTGGATATAATTTCAATTTCATCATCTAAGAATTGTCTGTTCATATCCTTTGCCCATTTATCAATTGGAGGATGGTTTGATTTCTTATAAATTAGGGTCAGTTCTATATATATTTTGGAAATTAGACCTTTATCAGAACCTTTAACTGTAAAAATATTTTCCCAATTTGTTACTTCCCTTCTAATCTTGTTTGCATTAGTATTGCTTGTACAGAAACTTTTTAGTTTGATGTAATCAAAATCTTCTATTTTGTGATCGATAATGATCTCTAGTTCTCCTCTGGTCATAAATTGCTTCCTCCTCCACAGGTCTGAGAGGTAGACTATTCTCTGTTCTTCTAATCTATTTATGATCTCATTCTTTATGCCTAAATCATGGACCCATTTTGATCTTATCTTGGTGTATGGTGTTAAGTGTGGATCCATATCTAATTTCTGCCATACTAATTTCCAGTTTTCCCAACAGTTTTTTCAAATAATGAATTTTTATCCCAAATGTTGGTATCTTTGGGTTTGTCAAACACTAGATTACTATAGATGTACCCTTTTCTGTCCTTTGTTCCTAATCTGTTCCACTGATTGACTACAATATTTCTTAGCCAATACCAAATGGTTTTGGTGACTGCTGCTATATAATATAGCTTTAGATCAGGTACACCTAGACCACCTTCATCTGACTTTTTTTTCATTAGTTCCCTTGAAATTCTCGACCTTTTATTCTTCCATATGAATTTTGTTGTTGTTTTTTCTATGTCATTAAAATAGTTTCTTGGGAGTCTTATTTGTATAGCATTAAATAAATAGATTAGTTTAGGGAGTATTGTCATCTTTATTATATTCCCTCGGCCTATCCAAGAGCACTGAATGTCTTTCCAATTATTTAAATTTGATTTTATTTTTGTGTCAAGTGTTTTGTAATTTTGCTCATATATTTCCTGACTTTTCTTTGGTAGATGGATTCCCAAATATTTTATACTCTTAACATTTGTTTGCAATGGAATTTCTCTTTGTATCTCTTGCTGTTGCATTCTGTTGGTGATATATAAAAATGCTGAGGATTTATGTGGATTTATTTTGTATCCAGCAACTTTGCTAAATTGTGAATTATTTCTAATAGTTTTTATTAGACTCTCTGGGGTTTTCTAAATATACCATCATATCATCTGCAAAGAGTGACAGTTTGATTTCCTCATTACCTATTCTTATTCCTTTAATCTCTTTCTCGACTCTTATTGCCGAGGCTAGCATTTCTAATACAATATTGAATAGTAATGGTGATAGTGGGCAACCTTGTTTCACTCCTGATCTTACTGGGAAAGGTTCCAGTTTATATCCATTGCATATTATACTTACTGACGGTCTTAAATATATGCTCCTGATTATTCTAAGGAATAGTTCATTTATTCCTATACTCTCAAGCGTTTTTAGTAGGAATGGATGTTGGATTTTATCAAATGCTTTTTCTGCATCTATTGAGATGATCATATGGTTTTTATTAATTAGATTATTAATATGGTCAATTATACTAATAGTTTTCCTAATATTAAACCAGCCCTGCATTTCTGGTATAAATCCTACTTGATCATAGTGTATTATCCTGGGGATGATTTTCTGAAGTCTTTTTGCTAATATCTTATTTAAGATTTTAGCATCAATATTCATTAAGGAAATTGGTCTATAATTTTCTTTCTCAGTTTTCGATCGACCTGGTTTAGGTATCAGTACCATGTCTGTGTCATAAAAGGAGTTTGGTAGGACTCCTTCATCCCCTATTTTTTCAAATAGTTTATATAACATTGGGGCTAGTTGTTCTTTAAATGTTTGGTAGAATTCACATGTAAATCCATGTGGTCCTGGGGAGTTTTTCCTGGGGAGTTGATTAATAGCTCGTTCTATATTTCTTTTTCTGAAATGGGACTACTTAAGCAATTTATCTCCTCCTCTGTTAATCTAGGAAGCCTATATTTTTGGAGGAAGTCATCCATTTCACTTAAGTTATCAAATTTATTGGCATAAAGTTGGGCAAAGTAACTCATTATTTCTCTAATTTCCTCTTCATTGGTGGAAAGATCCCCCTTTTCATTTGTAAGACTAACAATTTGATTTTCCTCTTTCCTTTTTCTGATCAGATTTACCAAAGGTTTATCTATTTTATTGGGTTTTTTGTAAAACCAACTCTTGCTTTTATTTATTAATTCAATACTTTTTTGTTTTTTTTTTTTTATTTTCAATATTATTCATTTCTCCTTTTAATTTTTGTATTTCAAGTTTGATTTTTGGTTGGAGATTATTATTTTGGTCTTTTTCTAGCTTTTTAAGTTGCAGGCACAATTCATTAATCTTCTCTTTCTCTATTCTGTTCAAATAAGCCTGTAAACATATAAAATTTCCCATTATTACCACTTTAGCTGCATGCCACAGATTTTGGTATGGTGTCTCATCGTTGTCATTATCTTCAGTGAAATTATTAATTGTTTCTACAATTTGCTGTTTCACCTAGTCATTCTTTAAGATGATATTATTCAGTTTCCAATTACTTTTTGTTCTATTTACCCCTAACTTCTTATTGAATGTAGTTTTTATTGCATTGTGATCTGAGAAGAAGGCATTTATTATTTCTGCCTTCCTGCATTTAATTTTGAGATCTTTATGTCCTAATATATGGTCACTTTTTGTATAGGTTCCATGCACTGCTGAGAAGAAAGTATATTCCTTTCTATTACCATTCAGTTTTCTCCAAAGGTCTATCATACCTAGTTTTTCTAATATTCTATTTACTTTTTAAATTTCTTTCTTATTTGTTTTGTGGTTTGATTTGTCTAAATCTGAGAGTGCAAGGTTGAGATCTCCCACTATTATAGTTTTACTATCTATTTCTTCTTGCAAGTCTCTTAACTTTTCCTTTAGAAAGTTAGATGCTATGCCACTTGGTGCATATATGTTTAGTATTGATATGGCTTCATTGTTTATGCTACCTTTTAGCAGGATATAGTTTCCTTCCTTATCTCTTTTAATTAGATCAATTTCTGCTTTTGCTTGATATGAGATAAGGATGGCAACCCCTCCTTTTTGGGCTTTACCTGAAACTTAATAGATTCTGCTCCAACCTTTTACCTTTACTCTGTATGTATCTCCCTGCTTTAAGTGTGTTTCCTGTAAACAACATATTGCAGGGTCCTGACTTTTGATGCAGTATGCTATCCATCTCCGTTTTATGGGAGACTTCATACCATTCACATGTAATTCACAGTTAAAATTACTAATTCTGTATTTCCTGTCATCATAGTATCCCCAGATTATGCTTTTTTCCCTTGACCCCCCTGAACCCCTTCCCCACTATTTAATTTATAGACCCCACTTGTGATGCACAGCCCTCCCTTTTTAGTACCCCTCCTTTTAAGTCCCTTCACCTTTCTTGTACCCTTCCCTTATTCCCCTTTTCCTTTTCCCTTTTCCTCTCCCCCCTTTTAATGAGGTGAGAGAGAATTCTCTGAAAAACAAATATGTCAATTATTTACTCTTTGAGCTTATTCTGATGAGAGTAAGATTCACACAATGTTTCTCCCCCTCGTTAAATTCCCTCAGATATGGTAGGTTTTCTATGCCTCTTCCTGGGATGTAGTTTCCCTCTTTTTATCACTCCTTCCCCTTTTCCTGATACTACCCCCCCTTCCCTTTACTACTCCCCTTTTTTAATATCAGTAAAATCAAATTATCCATGCAGACTTTCTGTATATCCACAACAAAGATACAGTTCTCAAGAGTTCTTTTTTACCTTTTTCTGCTTCTCTTCAGTCTTGTGGATGTAGACCAAATTTTTTGTTTAAGTCTGTTTTTTTTTCTTAGAAATAAATGGAATTCCTCTGTTTCATTAAATGACCATCTTCTTCCATGGAAGAAAATGCTAAACTTAGCTGGGTAGTTTATTCTTGGTTGCAATCCTTGATCTTTTGCCTTTCAGAATATCAGGTTCCAGGCCATTCGATTTTTTAATGTGGTGGCAGCCAAATCTTGAGTGACCCTTATTGTGGCACCTTGATATTTGAATTGTTTTTTTCTAGCTGCTTGCAATATTTTTTCCTTTGTTTGGTAGTTCTGCAGCTTAGCCACAGTATTCCGTGGAGTTCTTTTTTTAGGATCTTTTTCAGAAGATGTTCAATGAATTCTTTCAATGCCTATTTTCCCTTCTGTTTCTATTATCTCTGAACAGTTCTCTTTGATGATTTCCTCTAAAATAGAATCTAGGCTCTTTTTTTGATCATAGTTTTCAGGAAGTCCAATGATCCTCAGATTATCTCTCCTAGATCTATTTTCCAGGTCTACAGATTTTCCCAGTAAGTATTTGACGTTATTCTCCAGCTTTTCATTTTTTTTTGTTTTGTTTTGTTTGACTGATTCTTGGGTTCTCAATGAATCATTCATTTCTATTTGTTCTGTCCTGATTTTTAATTAGTTTTTTTCTTCATGCACATTTTTTAGTTGTTTTTGTATATGCCCAATTGAGTTTTTAAATGAATTATTTTGCTGTATTGAATTTTTTCCATTTCCCTATTTTTTTTGGTTATTTTCTTTTCCAATTCAGAAATCCTACTTTCTCGAGACTTTATCATTTCCAATTCAGAAATCCTACTTTCTTGAGAATTTTTATCTTTTCCAATTCAGAAATCCTACTTTCCTGTGATTTTTTAACCTTTTCTAATTCACAAATTTTGTTTCCCTGCACTTCCTGTGAATTCTTTATTTTTTCCAACTCAAATTTCAGGACATTGTTATTCTCTATCATAGCTTCTCTCTCCTTTTTCCATTTTTCTTCAAACTCTCTTAACTTTTTAGTAGTCTCTTCTAGGAGAGAGTTGTGTGATGGGGGGCAGGTATCATTCCTCTTTAGTCTGTTATCTGCTGACTCTCTGTTAACTTCCTTGGGGTTGGATACCCGCTCTTTCTCTGTGTAGAAGGTATCAATTGTTCTCTTCAGCTTCTTACTCATTGTTAAAAATCTGTTGGGGTTTTCCCTTGGGGTAAGAAGTTTATTTATTTGTTTATTTACCAGCTTCCTCCCAGACCTGATGGATGCAGCAGTTCCTGTGCCTGAGCTAAGAGAGAGCTCTGGGAGAGAGTTCCCCTTCCCCTTCCCTGGAAATGCCTCAGAAGTGTTTAGCATGGCTGTATTGTGAGGAGTGCCCAGTGAAGGACCCTGCTGTGTGGCCTAGCAACTGCCCTGAGGTTTAAGGCTGAACAGTGAAGTCACAAAGCCCAGCCAATGCGCCCCGTGGGACATGGATATCAGCAGCTGTCATGAAAAGCCCCTGCGTTCAAACTGGAAGTGTCTGCCCGGAAACCGCGGTCCCTATTTCAAAAGTTCAGCTTTTCTGGGAATTCTGCTGCTGCTAGAGTTCCACTGCCTCAGGCTGAGCCCGGCACTATGTGGATTAGATGTTGCCTCAGACTGTGTCCCTGATGTTCTGAATTGGGGTGGATTAAGGATCTGGCTTTATATTTTAAAGTGTCTTGATTTCTCTTCTGAACTGCTGTTTTATAAGCAGAGAAGAGCTATCATCCTGTGTTAGATTCCTCTATATCAGTGGCTTCTCTGATCCCAGAGTTCTCCCCAGCCCAATCGGGACAGTGTGTTCACACCTAACCTTGTCTGTGCTGGCCTTTTTTTTTTTTTTTCCTCCCCTTGGAACCAACCTTTTCTGTTGAAATTCCAGATTCTCTTCAGCTAGTCAGTTGTGCTTCTAATTCTTGTGGTTTTTATCAGTCCAGCGTTATTTTTGAGGCTGATTTAACTAATTGGTCATGAGGAAAAGAAGGGAGCTTACAAATTGGCATGTATCTTCTCCGCCATCTTGGCTCTGCCCCCCCATATAAGTTCAAATTCATCCCCAAACACTTAATACTTTGGGCAAGCCATTAAAACTTTATTTGCCTCAATTTTCTCAACTGTGAAAAGGAGATAATAGCAACTATTTTCTAGAGTTGTTGAAAAGTACTTAGCACAGTGCCTTGCATACTAGGTACTATATAAATGTTAACTATTATTATTATTAAAACGTCATTATCAAAAAAATTAAGTTCATATATAACAGGTTAAGAATTCCTGACCTAGTAGGTCATAATCTAGAAAAGCTAGTGCCCTATTTGATCTATTTACCACTAAAGGAAAGCAACCAATCTTTTGGAGAGGGGTTGTTTTTATTTTTATACAAGCACTCTTAAAGACACAAATATACTAAACTGCTATAAAATTATTCACAATTTCTGAACTCATTTTATTAACCATTGGCTTCATAATGTTGATTAGATTCATGGATCAAAGTTTGTTTATAATTTCCCAATCAATGGTACCTGACTTCTCAAACAATTACATTAGTCTTATTTATGAGGGTTATCAACAGAGTTCAAGAATACAACAAATTGAAACCAAAAAAGGTGAATTAAAGGCAGAAATATATCCAATCTCTCCCAATAATCCCTTTCAAAGAATTTTAAAATAATACCTCAAATCCAATTTTGGAACAGCAAAGCCAATAAAAAGACAAGGCTATACATTTCTCCAGTCTAAGAAATCTTATGAGATCAGCTGTTTCTTAACAACAGTATGGGAGCCCAGAAGCCTCTTCAGAACATGGGGGGCCTTGCCAGAAGGAAGGTAGCAGTATCAGAAGGGCCTTGGAAGCTACCATAGCAGCAGCAATAGCAGCAGCAGCTTCAGGAATTCTTAGCCAGATTTGGTAAGACAACTGATCAGAAACAGAATACAAGGAACACTTTGCCAGCAGTAAATGTGCTGATTGGAAAGTATATTATCCATGTGCAGATCTGGATCACAGTTACAGTGCAGAGAAAATACCTTGTAGTTGATCACAATTGAGCAAAGGTTGTAGTTATAGTGCCAAGGTAGAGAAGAGCTTTAGCACTTGTGCTGCAGGAAAAGCAGGGGCCTTTCCTGGGTAAAACCCAGATTGCAGACCAGAAAAGCAGTGGTCAAACCTCTTCCTGGATTATCTCACTGTGGAAATATCAACAACTTTGCAGAACCCCCCCTTAAATTACCTCTGAAAACAGTAGCATGAAAAAGCTGAACTCAGGATAGTGCTTCTTCAATGCCAAGTGAGTAGAGGTGAACTTTGACAGAGCCAGAAAAAAATAATAACAAAGTTCTTCTGGAAGAACACAAGGTCAAGAATTTCAAAGAAATTAATAAAAAATGCAAATTAAGGTGGCCTAGCTAAATCAGACTTAAAACTATATTCTAAAGTAGCAGTCGTCAAAACCATTTGATACTGCCTATGAAATAGAATAGATGAGTGAAATAGGTTAGGTTCATAAGACTCAATAGCCAATGACAATAGTAATCTAATGTTTGACAAGCCCAAAGACCCTAGGTTCTGGGATAAGAACTCACTATGTGACAAAAACTGCTGGGAAAACTGGAAATTAGTATGGAAGAAACACAGCTAACATTGTACACCAAGATAAGATCAAAATGGGTTCATGAGTTAGTCATAAAAGAGTGATATTATAAGCAAATTAGAAGAAAGAACAAAGAATAACTTAACCCTTTCAGATGTGGAGAAAGAAGGGATTTGTAGTCAAAGAAGAACTGGAATATATTATGAAATGCAAAAATGTATAACTTTGATTATATCACATTAAAAAGGTTTTGTATAAACAAAGCCAAAGCAGACAAGATTGGAAGAGAAGCAATAAACTAGGAAAAAAATTTTACATTCAAGGTTTCTGATAAAGGCATCTTTTTTAAAATATGTACACAATTGATTCAAATTGATAAGAATTCAATCCATTCTCCAAATGATAAATAGTCAAAGGATATGAACAGACAATTTTCAAATGAAGAAATTGAAACCATTTCTAGTCATATGAAAAGGTGCTCTAAATAACTACTGATCAAAGAAATGCAAAATAAGACAACTCTGAGGTACCATTACATATCTCTCAGATTGACTAAGATGACAGTAAGAGATAGTGACAAATGTTGGAAGGGATATAGGAAAAATGAGACACTAATACATTGTTGGTAGAGTTGTGAATTGATTCAATCATTCTGGAGAGTAATTTGGAACTATGCTCAAAGGGTTATTCAACTGTGCATATTCTTGGATCCAGCAGTATTTCTAGTGAAAGGGACCCATTTGTGCAAAAATGTTTGTTATAGCTCTTTTGGTAATAACAAGAAACTAAGTGGAAGTCTATTAGTTGGAGAATATGAATGTTATGGAATATTATTGTTCTATAAGAAAAGATCAGCAAGATGATTTCAGAAAGGCCTGGAGAGATTTATATGAATTGATGCTTAGTGAAATGAACAAAACCAGATCACTGTACACAGCAACAACAAGATTATACAATGATCTATTCTGGTGGAATTGGCTATTTTCAACAATGAGATGATTCAGACCAATTCTAATGGTGTTGTGATGAAGAGAGCCATCTGTACCCAGAGAAAGAACTGTGGGAATTGAATGTGGATCTTTTTGTTGTTATTTACTTGTATTGTGTTTTCTTTTTCTCTTTTTTTTTCTTTTTGGTCTGCTTTTTCTTGTTCAGCATGATAATTATGGAAATATGTACAGAAGAATTGCACATGTTTAACATCTATTGGATTATTTGCTATCTAGGAGAGCAATTGGGGGAAAGGGTGGGAAAAATTTTGGAACACAAAGTTTTGCACAGGTGAATGTAGAAAATTATACACATGTTTTGAAAATAAAAATATTTAATAAAATAAAAATATTTGAATTTTACTAGTTTTAATGAAATAGATGTATAGGAGAAAGAGGGGGGAGAGGGAGGAGAAAAAGAGGGAAAGAGGTAAGGAGAGAGGGAAAAAGAGAGGAAGGAGGGAAGGAAGAAAGGGAAGGAGGAAAAAAGGAAGGAAGGAAAGTAGGTTGATGATGGACACACAGAAAAATGGAAAGATAGATGATAGATAGATAGGCAGATATATATATGAATTATTAGACCAAAAAGCAGAAAGCCATTTGGAGTGTGGGAGTTGTAACCAGAACGCATACTCTTTGTAAAAATGATGCAGTCTTTCTCCTTCCCACCCCCTCCATCCCCTCCCTACAGCCCAGCTAAGATCACAGATCCCTTGCAGAAGCATTGCCCTCTGCCTAGGAAATCTGGCAAAGTCAAAAGCCGTGGTTTCACACAGTTTTGTGTGTAATATCTGAATAAGATCTTGTGTTTAAAAATTGATTTTGTATACCCCTTGTGCAAACTTCCTGGGATTAGCAGTTGTTCTAACACCCTGGGCTCAGCACAGCCATCTCAGATATCAGCGAAACGAAAGAAAATGGAGACAGCAGCATCAAAATATAGTAATTCAGCAGTTGGGTAATAGGTGAAAGATGCTAATCCCAGTTGAGAGGAGTTCATAAAAAATGAATTCTTCTCCCATTGGGGTAGCGTGAGTACTGCGTCATGAATATTTATGGATGGAATATGGGATGTGTTGAGAAATAGACACAGCAGGGGCCGATCTGCTGGAACAGCTGGGGATCATTTGGGTGTTAATACGTGGTTTAAAGGAACACCATTTGGATAAAAATCATATTTGAAAAGATTCATGCCTGTGTTCCAAATAATGTCTAAAACAGAGACCATTTCAAATTTTATGTGCCATGAAAATGTCTGCTTGCTTTTGTACTACACTCATTTTAAACAGCAAAGCTGAATTAAATTTCAGATTCTTTATTTTGTGGTTGGGGGCTGATCAGCATGTAAGGAATATAGACAAATAATTCCCAAAAGATAATATTCACGTATTATTGACTTTTAAATTTCTTTTAAAAATCTAAAATATAATTTTAAAATGCCAGTCCATAGGGATGCTCAGAAAATGGGTATTTTGACTAATAAGAATTTCTGACTAATTAAAACTTGGCTAAAAAAAATGCTCAACACTTAAGAATAAAGTGCCTAAACTTGCAGTTTTGATATTTAATATCTACATTTATCTGTATGTATCTATACCTATATTACAATTATAATGAGGACAACTAAATGCTTCTATTTATTTTCCCCCTGAGGCAATTGGGGTTAAGTGACTTACCCACAGTCACACATCTAGGAAGTGTTAAGTGGCTGAGACCAGGTCCTCCTGACTTCAGGGCTGGTGCTTTATCCACTGTACCACCTGACTGCCCCAATGCTTCTATTTCTTAGGTTCATTATTCTTAACATAAATGATCATTAAGCAACATAATAACGATAACATATGTCTCCAGTTCTTTAAAGTTTTCAAAAAACTTCTTTCATTCTAATTCTGTGAGAGAAGTAGTATTGTCTTATTCTTTCCATTTAACAAATGAGGAAACTGACAGCCTGGAAAGTTAGATGATTTAATCCAGTATGACAAAGAAACCAAATCACATTAAAAAGTCTTGAGGTCAGGTCTTCTGACCTCTCCTTAGATAACCTGATGCTACCTCTCAGTATGTCATAGTAGGTATAGGTAGAAAAAGTGTAGGACATTGGTTTAAATTTATATAAACCTAAAGGAAGGACCTAGATTTTTGTCTTTTGTAAAATTCATCATGACAAGCTTCCAGTAAAAAATGGGTTGAGATTAAATCAAAGTAGAGGAGGAAGAGTGTTCAGACATGAGAGGCAGCCCTCAAAAATGCCCAGAGTGGAGAGACAGAGTACCTTGTTGGTGGAATAGCAAAAAGGACAGTCATTACATTGAAGAATACATTCTGGGGAGTAAAGTATAAAGTATAAAGAAGGGTTCTGAATGCCAAGCAGAGTTTTTTCTATTTGATCCCAAAGTTAATAGGGAGCCACTGGAATTTTATTGATATTTTTAAGCAGGGGAATGACAAATCAGTGCTTTAAGAAAATCACTTTAGTGACTGAATAGCAGGATGGATGGGAATGCCGAGACAGTTGAGGCAGATAGACTTACCAGCAAGCTATTGCAATAAACCAGATTTGAAGTGATGAAGGCCTCCACTAGAGAGGTGACAGTGTCAGAGGAGAGAAGATAACAATGTCAGGAGAAATTGAAAAGGCGAAATCAGTAGGCTTTGACAACAACTTGTATAGGGAAGTGAAAATTAGTGAGGAGTCAAGAATGGCTTGAGGTTGCAAGCCAGAATGTTGTTTCTACAATAAAAGTTCTCATAAAAAAGCATAGTAAAAAGTAAAAGAGCAGAGTGGAAGTTTGGGGGGTAAAGATAATGAATCCTTATTTGGACAGATTGAGCTTAAGATATCTACTGGACATCCAATTAGAAATGTTTGAAAGGAGTTAGAGATGCAAGACTGGAGGTTGGTAAAGAATTGGGGCAAGTAGATTTAAGAATAATTAGCATATAAATGTTAATTAAATCCTTAGGAATGGATGAGATTAGCTAGTGAAGGGAGGAAACAGAGGGAAAAGAGAAGGGGGTTGGGGAAGAACCATTAAGGACACCTCCAGTTAGAAGAGGCCAGCAATGGAGGCAGAGGAGTGAAAGATAGGAGGAGAATCAGGAGAAAGTGGTACCTCCAACACCCTGAAAGAAGAGAGTACCAAGGAGGGTGATCAGTAGTATCAGGAACTAGAGAGAAGTAAAGGAAGGATTGAGGGGAAAAAAAATCATTGAATTTAGCAGCTTTAGAAAGAGAATGAAGTGGCATAAGAAAATTGGAAGCCAAATTGTAAAGGATTAAGAAGAGAATGAGAAAAGGGAAACACCTTGTAGATGGCCTTTTCATAGAGCTAATCTCATATGTTGCTAGCTTTCAATTATTGCTAAACAGTCTATCCAACCCAGAACTCTCAGAGGGAGACTGAATCAATCAATGTGTTTATTTATTTAGTGCATCCTGTATGCCAAACACTCTACTAAAAGCTGCAAATAGGAATTTTTTAGTCTAAGGGAAATGATTTTTCTTAGTTCAAGCTTCCAATGAAGAAGAAGGGGTGCCTCAAACTTATATTTAAAGGCTTAATCACTTTCCACAAAGTGCTACTTATACAAATGACCATCACAAATAATAAAAAGTGAGTAAACGTTTGTTCAGGCAGTTAGTTAGTAGAAATAAGAAAAGTAATACAGGATAATATGCCAAAGTATCTAAAGAGTCCTTGATCTTATCCAGAGGGAAATTCCCCAGTCTTCAGGGTCATAGGGTAAAAATCAGAGACATGTTGAGGTCTTGGCTCCTCTAATTCCCAGTCTCTCTCTCGTTCTCATATTGTCTCTGTCTCTCTTCTGCTGTCTGTCTGACTTCCCCTTCCTAACCCATTCTCTCTCTCTCTCTCTTTCTCTCTCATATTTCTCTCTGTCTTTCTGTCTCTCTCTGTCATTCTATCTCATTGTCTCTTTGTCTTTCTGTCTTTGTTTCTGTCTCTTTATCCCTCCCTCTCTCTATCTATCTCTGTCTCTCTTTGTCTCTTTTTGTCTCTCCGTATTTATCTGTGTGTGTGTGTGTGTGTGTGTGTGTGTGTGTGTGTGTGTCTTTGTCTCTTTGTCTCTTTGTTTCTCTGTGTGAATCTCTTTCTCTGTGTTTCTATCTGTTTCTCTCTCGTCAGGAAAAAAAAAATAAATCTCCTCTCCCAAATTCTCTCACCTACTCTTTATCCCTTGGTTTAACCCCATTGATACACAGAAAAAGAAAAAGAGAAGTCACTACTATATTGGGAGCTCAGGAAAAGTTTCCTGTAGAAACTATGTCTCAAAAGAAGTTAAGGATTTTATGATGTGAGGATGCGGTGTAAACATAATAAAGATAGGGAGACAACAAATGGAATGTGTGAGTAACACTAAGAAAAGCTAATTTGGACTCTTTATGATGATTAAAACAGTAATGTATAATTGAGACTGGAAAGACAGGTAGCAGTCAAGTTGTGAAGAACTTTAAACTATAAACCAAGGAGCTTTTATTTTATCTTAGAGGAAATAGAAAACCACTAGTTAGTTGGATTTAGAGAGACAGGGAGTATCTTGCCAGACTTCTGCTTTAGAAAAATCAGTTTGGCATTCATGGTGAGGATGGATTAGAGTGGGGAGAGACTAGAAAAAAGAACAAATTAGTAGGTTATTGCAATAGACAGAAGGACATAGAAATGGTAAAATTTGGTGGATGATGGATATATGTTGTGAGGCAGAATGAAGAGTTAAGGATAATACCAACACTATGAAGTAGGAAGTATAGAATAGTACCAATGCTTTTAATGTAAATAGGGTATTCTGGGGAAAGATGGACTAGAGATAGTTATCTGTGTTAATTAGAGACCCAAAGGCTAAAGGGCACAGAAAGAAATTTGCCAAATATGCCAAAAGTATGCCAAATATGCCAAAATATGCCAAAGTATGAAATCATGAATCTTTTTCATAGTTACAGACTTCTCCAATATTCACCTTCCCTTTAAGGAATGACAGTGAAAGACAAGGTAACTGAGTCTTCAATCATCTGCCAAATTTTGCCATTTCTATTTTCATAGAATCTTTCAAATCTGGCCTCATCAAACCACCTACACTGTCACTATCCTAGGTCAAGCTTTTGCTTAGATTCCATTAATTTATATAAAGTAGCCCATGTCTAGGTCCTGAATTCACTCCAGAAAGTATTGTAGCATAGAATCATAGAACCTTAGAGCTAGATGGTTCCCTAGGAATTACTTAATTCAAATCAAAACCATGCTTCATATCACATCAAGCATTCCCATCCTATCCTATTCCCATATCACCTAATCCGATTCTAATTGACACCCATAGGTCCTAAGCCAACCCCATTTTGTCATGGTTTGGGTCCTGATTGACTCAAATTAAATGTAAATAGCATTGGCCAAAAACCCTGAGAGTCTTCTCCTTCCTGATTCATGTATTTATTTAGATTTTTTTTGGACTAGATAAAAGAGAAGATTCTCTTCTTACAACCTAGCCTTAATCACTGAATGGAGTGTCATCTCGGTCAAACAGACCTGTTGAGGACCTTAGCTTAAAAAGGTCAAGGTATTCCATTTCACCCAATGATCTCCAATCATCTTGTCACTGGCCCAAGATGGCTCTGGAGGGGAAAGTGAGGCAGGTGACTTTGCCCAGTTCTCCCTCACTTAAATCCAATTCACTTGCAAGTCATGGCATTACCTTCGGGATGTCAAGGCTCTCTTTGAGAATGGCAACTGTCCTCTAATTGAGGAATAATAATTAAATTAGATGATAGATTAGATGATTAGAGGAATAATAATTAAATAGATGATGCAATTGTTTCTATTCAGGATTTAGCAGTTAACTGTTGTATGGATTAACTTATCCTCCCTGTGATTCCTTATACAAAATCTCCCTTCCCAGTCCTCACTTTCCTATATCTACTGTATTGCCCTACTAGAATTTAAGCTCCTTGAGGGCAAGGACTGTCTCATTTTTGCATTTTTATTGCCAGCACACTTAACAGTGACTGATACACAAGTAAGCAGGTAAATGTTTTTTTTTATTCATTCATTTAACAAGAGCCCCAACTTCAGCACACCCTAAAAATAGTCCTTGGACCCCCTAGTTAAAGAATTATATTGAAAGAGAGCATACTATCCCCTAAGGTGATCAATTGGGATAACTCTTAATTGTTAGGAAGTTTTTCCTGATATCAAACCTAAAATTGCCTCTTTGTAACTGCTACCCAGTTGCCTTAGTTTCTGGGACTAATAGAACTAGTATAATCACTCTTCCAAATGACAATCCTTCAGATTTTTGGTGGAAGGAATTCTTTCCAGGGAAGGAATTATTTTCAAATAAAAGTTGGATATATTTACTTTTTGCCTTTGAGTATTAAGTATTAAGTAATAATTAATAATTATTAAGGAATTATTAAGTAATAATCCCTCTCAGCCTTGTGAAATTGTATGATGGGAAAAGACCATATCAATAAACTCAAAAAGAGCCACATTTTAATAGTTCATCTGACTACAAAAAAACTTTGCCTAGAAGAGTTATTTGAAGTTTCCTTCTGTTTCATCCCAGACATTTAGCCTTTGGGTGTTCCTGGGTTGATGCTAGCAGTTGTACACAGGTGGCAGTGATTCTTCAGTCTTGCAAGAACCCAGACTTTCCCTCAGGCCTCCGACTTGTGGATTTATCCACAAACCTGCAGGCTTTCTGATGTATCTCTGCTCAAAAAAAAAAAAAAAAAAAAAAAAGAGATTACTCTTTGGAGCAAAGCTTCTTAGTGTGTTATCTCACTTCATCAGCTTTGCCCTTTCTCATATGATATTTTGGGTGTTCTGGTTGGTTTTCTGGAGGTCTCTGGACCTCTTCGTTTTAGCAGATTAATCACCACAAGAATAGCCAAGGTGTTAGAGTCCAAATTTCTTATTGTCTCCTTGCCTCCGGCTCGGCTAGCTTTCTGGAGGCCCTTCAGACCAGCTTTGGTCTCAATGGGGGAAGCAGGAGGACAGGCCAGCCACCATGGTGGTGTGAGATGGAGTGAATCTATTTCTGAGTCCAAAGGCTTGTGCTCCAACCTCCAGCCACCACAAAGGTGGGAAATGGAACAAATGTGTCTCTGAGTCAGCCCTGGCTGAGTTTGTCCTAGTTTATATGCTCTATTATAATTAGAGCATTTACAGTATACTGAGTATAAACCAATCATTATAACACTAGGAAACTATTATTTGTTATAAGATTAAATCAATCATACTGAACTAGAGAACTATTAATCACCATGCTAAACTAGATAACCATTGTCTTATCAATTCCACTTAGTTAGCACCTTGTAAGAATCCTTGTTTCAAGTACAGAGTTCTGGCCCATAACAATATTTTCCTTGTGAAATATTTTGACAGTGAAGTGTGTTTAGAGAGCATGGAACAGATCGATCAACTAAAGAAAAAGATCATCAAATGAAAATATCCATTCAACCCCATGGCAGCAGGGAAGGACAATTAGCACATCTTAAAATCAAAAGCAAAAATGGATCTTTTTTTCTTTCAAGCCAGATACCAAAGATCTATTCAAGTATATTTTTCAAATGGACAGAGCAATTAGATCTAGGCTCAATCATTAACAAGAAAATAGAAATTACTGTAGAATAATAGAATTTCAAATTGGGAATGCACCCCAATGATAATGAGGCTCAAATGATAGCTGACAGAATTTTCTACCAAAATATACGTGGCAAATAGAAATTTAATCTTTGCTTCAATATCTTTAATGAGATGACTTTAATGAGATGACACCTGACTTTACAAGGCTACCACATCTACTTTGAGATAGCTTTAGTTGTTAGGAAGTTCTTGCTGTTTTTTTTTTTTCCTGATTGAAGTGGATTTATGATCTAATCAATTTGTTAGGAATTGGTAGAGACTTTCTCCATCCAAGAATTTTATTTTTTGAATGTCTTAATTTGCAGGTTGCTAGAGAAAAATGGCCACAGTCTAGAGAAAGACTGACTCAGTTTTAAAGAGGCTCACAATTCTGGCTATGCATGTAATCAAAATATATTCTCCCAACCACATGATTAGCAGAAAGGAAACAGTTACAGAATGTTTATGTCTGCTCCATCCTAGGCACTCCCATTCTAAAAAAT
Source organism: Sminthopsis crassicaudata (assembly GCF_048593235.1). Classification (NCBI taxonomy): domain Eukaryota; kingdom Metazoa; phylum Chordata; class Mammalia; order Dasyuromorphia; family Dasyuridae; genus Sminthopsis; species Sminthopsis crassicaudata. The sequence continues at coordinate 441,086,859 of NC_133617.1, forward strand.
ACTGACCCCTTCTGAAATAGGCTCCTTGGCTTCTCCACATGGGGAGATACTATATGAAGGGCTCTATATATTTGTAAGATATCCTTTAAACAAGTATGTACAACATAAATACAAGATAGTCAGGGGAATTAATAGTATTTAGAGGATCCATACAGAAAGTAGTGTTTGGACAGGGTCTCTTCAATACAGTAATTTTTAAAAGCAAGAAGTAGAAAGAAGACACAACTTGTGTTGAGAGGATGATGAGCGGTGAGGTATGGAAATGGAAGAACAGCCACATGTAAGAAGCATCAAGGTTAATTTGACTGGCTCATTAAATAGCAAAGAGAAATAATGTATTATGAATCTAAAAAAGTAAGTTGTGGCCCATCTATAAAGAACATTAAAGACCAAAGCTTGTCTTTTACATAGAAGAAAATAAGAGAATAAATGAAATGTATTTCATAGGGGAATAAAATGGAAAGATCTAGAAAAATAATTTTGGTAGCTATATGGAAGATAAATAGAAGTGGAGGGAGGCTAGAGGCAAGGAGTCCATTTAGTAAGATATTTTAATAGACCAGGCTAGAAAGGATGAAACTAGGCTGGTGGCTACATGAATGGGAAAAAAGGAATATATTAGAAGAATGTGAAGATAGCAATGGCAAGGTTTAGTAACTGATTTCATTTGGGAGGTAAGAGAGAGCAAGGATTGAGTTTAATGCAAAAAGAAACTGTGGAGGTAGTATATACAGTTCTTTTTAGATAATATTTTATTTTTCTCCAATTATATGTAAAAAACAATTTTTAACAAATTTCTTTTTTAAGTTTTGAGTTCCAAATTCTCTAATTTCCTCTCTCCTTCCTCTCCTTGCTACCTGAGATTGTAAGCAATCTGATGAAATTATATAAAGGATTTCCATTTTAGTCATTTTATACAAGAAAATTCAAACCTCCACCAAAAAAAAAAAAAAAAAGAAAGAAAAGAAAATAGTAAACTTCATTCAATTTGTATTTAGACAACATCAGTACTTTCTCTTTGAGATGATTGTATTTTTTAAAAAAAATAGCTAAGTCATACATAGTTGTTCATTTTACAATACTGTTGTTACGGTGTACAATGTTCTTCTGGTTCTGCTCACTTCACTTTGTATCAGTTCATGTAAATCTTGCCAGCTTTTTTTTTTTAATCATCCTGCTCTCATTTCTTATAGCACAATAATATTCCATTAAAATCATATTCTACAATATGTTTATCCATTCCCCAATTGATGGGCATCCCCTCAGTTTACAATTCTTAACCATCACAAAGAGAGCTGCTATATATCTTTTGCATAAATAGGTTCTTTTCTTTTCTGCCCCCTCCCCCATCTTTAGGATATAGACAAAATTGTGGCCTTGTTGCATTAAAGGGTATATACAATTTTATAATCCTTTGAACATATTGTCAAATTTATCTCCAAGATGTTGGAATCAGTTTACAGCTCTATCCAAGAGTGCATTAATATTCCAGTTTCCCCTCATCCCCTCCAATATTGATCATCTTCCTTTTTTTGTCATATGGGACAAAAAGGAGCTAGTATCTTGCTTCTTATAATTATAGCCCAAACAAAGTTTACAAGCACTTTAACTCTATGAGATACATAGTGTCAATGGGAAATGTTTTGCAATTTCAAGGCTGACCTTGAAATCAAAAGACATAAGTTCAAATCCCGATTCTATGGCATGAAGGTTCCTCTTTTCTAAAATTAGAGGATTGGACTAGATGACTTCTAGAGTTACTTCCATCTCTAGGTCTGGATCTTACAATCTTTGGGTTCTCATACTTGGTAAATTTTAATGATGATATTAAAACCCAGGTCTCTGTAATCTATTTCTAATATTTTTCTCACTTCTTACTTCCTCTTTCCATCTCATCCTCCCCCAAATAACTTTGGCTATATGAGTTATATTTTCAATCAATGTAACATTTTTCATACAAACACCCCACTGTTAGGATTACTAAGTGAGAACTCGGGTTGTCTGGATAGTGACAAGGTAAGAATTCAGGTTGGACAATTACAAGGTGAGAACTCAGGTTGACTTGATGGAAAGAGCAGGCTCATTGGCTGAGGTGGTTCTTCCCAGAAGCCCTTGCATTATCCCACACCCATTCTCTGGGAGAATAAAAGAGAGGACTCCCAGAGATAGAGGAAGACTCTCTGCATTGTATCAGGCTTGATGGGGCTCTATGCAGGAAGGGAAGTCACTTCTAAGGACAAGAGTTAACAGCAACTGCCTGGAAACAACGGTTCGTTACAGGAAGAAGAATCTGTCGGAGAGATTTGAGTAGAAGACACAGCAGATCTCTTCCCAGAGAGTGAGCGTGGGATAAAAACTGTAAATAATTATGTTATACATGACAAAGTTACAAAGTTATTCTTTTTAAAAGAAACTAAATGTTTTCTACAACAAAGGATGTCTCAATAGTTTCAGCAAGCTGCCTTTCATAGAGAAAAGTTACACTTACTTTATTCATATCAGCAATATAATTTTGTGCTGATATTTTAAAAAATATCCTCTTTCCTCACATTTTTAAAGTTATAAATATAAAAGCAATCAGTTTGAGTAAAGATTGTTAGCATTGTCCCTTTGTATTGTACATTCTATTTAAATAAGTATTATAAACCCTAATTAAAACATTTGCATTGGCCACCTAGATTTAAAACCTCTGATCAAATCATTCCTTTTGAAAATAGAGAAACAAGTTCAAAAGTAATGGCCCCAGAGGGAATCAGAGAAATACTGAAAGACTGAAAAATGCAAACTCAAGAGAAGGAGAACAATTTACCCAATAATATAAACACAAACAGTACTGTGAATTGTAAGGGTCAGTCCTACTGTTGAAGAACAGATGATGAAATCCATCTCCATTCTATAGAGAAGTAGGAGACTACATTGTGGAACATGATCTATGCCTCTGTTACATAGTTTCCTTGGTTTAACTTTATCACTTTCTTTAAAAGGTAGGTTAAATGAGAACCATTTGAGAAATCATTTTAATTCTAAAATAAAAATTTGTAAGATTATAGGATGATATTTAGAGCTAAAAGAACTCTCAAAAGCCATTTAGTCCAACTTTGTCATTTTCAGATAAGGAAACAGAGACCTAGGTTCCTTCTGCTGCTTAAGATCACACAGTAAGCCTCAGAGATTGGATTTAAATCCAGGTTTTCTTACTGCCATCATAAGTAGTCTATCTAGGATACTATGGTAACTCAAAAGTATATAATGGAACCATAAAAATGAAGAAATATTTTAAATGATTCCATTCTATAAAACTTAAAGAAAGCAGAGGAACCACAATGACAATCAATGTTAACATTTTCTTCACTCTTCAAAAAATTCTTTATTTCTTATCCCCTAAAGCTCCAATAGCCAGTGTGGATCCTTTTCTCCTTAGGACCAATCAGCTATACAGATGCACCTGTGAATATCTGTTGCATGCATCTCAACTGGAGGATCAACAAAGTCTGGCTCCAAAGCTTCAATACAAGTGTTATGTACTTTATTTATAAAATTCTCTCTGATTTTTATGTCCTCCCTCTGCTTTATTTAAAAAAGAAAAAAAATTTTGTTTTGTTTTTTTTAAATTTGGCCATTAGAGTTGACCATTTCTGCCAAGGTCAAAAGAGCACCTGGTGCTTGAACTTCCAGAAGCTCTTGAGAATTAATTAGATGTAAACTGTTGCAAGGACTGGATAAAAGAAATAGTAGTTCTGTTTTCATATGTTGGGAACAATTGCTACCATGTTTTTGGCTATAGAAAGAGAAATTTGAACTTGGAATGTGGGTATCTCATCCCAGGAGAAATCTGATATGAATCATCAGGTCTTCTTGAATGACTCATTCCTCATCTTTGCCTCCTGGCTTCCCTTCCTTCCATCTAAAATTTCTTCTTCCACAAGAAGTCTTTCTCAAATTCTCTCAATCCTTCCTATGGGAAGTCTCGATGCTAGTTACTGCCTTTTTCTGTATTATTTCTACCTTTTTACTGTCTATAAATTATTGGCATATTGTTCCCTACATTAGATTGAGAACATCCTCAGGGAAGGGACTGTTCTTTTTTTTTTTTTTTTTCATTTCTTTGTTTCCCCAAAGTTTAGTACAATGCCTAATGCTTGTTGATTGTCTTTCATGGAAGCAAACTAATCCTTTCTTTTCTTTCCTTATCAGGTCCCTTCTTCTACCAATACTTTCTCCCCCAAAAAAGGAATAGTCTCAATGCATACAAAATTCATCATTTCCTTTTTTCAAACATAAAGAAGTTTAAAGATATCCAGATTTGGAATCAGAAGAAATGAGTTAATGTCAGTGTGAATTGAAAAATAATTTTCTCACTTTTCTCTTTTTACCTATTTTTTTTGCAACGTGGCAATATGGAAATATGTTTTGCATAATTTCATATGTATAATTGATATCATATTACTTGCTTTCTCAAATTGTGGGGAAAAGGTGGGAGGGAGGGAGAGAATTTGGAACTCAAAATTTTAAAGGAAAAATATTTAAAATAAGTAATAAATTTCTAATTTTACAAAGACTCTAACAAGTGCTAATTATTTGTCAGCCACTATGCTAGGGACTAATGATATGAAAACAAATTATAACAATAGCCCTTGCTTACAAAAAGCTAACATTAAAGCTTAACATGAGGGGTCAGGGAAGAAGGGAATCAAATATCTAAGAGGCAACAAATATACCCACATATGAATAAAGTAGAATAGAATGGAATGGAATAACATAGAGTAGGACATAATGCAATTGGAGAGCGCCAATACCTAGGGCGATCAGAAAGGTCTTTGAATAGGATGTGACATTTGAACCAATCCTTGGAGGGATCTTTGGATCCCCAGCGGCAAAAGTGAGAAGAGAGAGCATTTCAGGGATGGAGAACAGCTTGTGCAGAGGCATGGAGGTGAGACATGCAATATCATACATAGAGATATCTGTTCTTGACTCTTTCACTTAGCAGCTTGGTCATCTCGAGTCATAAGAGGTAGCATTTTAAGGCTATAAAAATTGGATTGGGATTCAGAGAACTCAGATTCAAAAGTTAAATCTGCCTTTTACTACTTATGAGACATTTGGCAAGTCAGTTCTCAATTTATTCTCTTTAAAATGAAGATTTTAGACCAGATAACCTTTAAAGCTCTTTTAAGCTTTCATTCTATAACCTTTTGACCTTGTAGCACATGGGCCTGAGAGAATGGCTAACCCAGGGACAAAAATCTCCAAACCACAGCTCTTACTCAGGACAGATTGACAACTATTTTGTCATAGTTAACAAGAGTCAGAAAAAGTGAAAGCAAAGTCTTTTCAATTACTATGATGATGGTAATGGTGAAAGTGATGATAATTGTGATATGATGATAATGATGATGGTAATGATGATTCCTATCATTTATTAAAGCCTACTCTGTTAAACCTTGCAAAGCACTTTACAAATATTTACAAATATCTCATTTCATCTTTACAATAACCCCTGAAAGGTTGTTGTTACTATGATCCCCATTTTCATATAAAAAACTAAGGCCCAGAAAGTTTATGTGATTTCACCAAAGTTACATAGATAATAAAGTGCTGAAGTAGGATTTTAAATCAAGTCTTCCTGAATTCATACCCAGGGTTCTACTCATAGTGCCATGTAACAGCTTAGTCTATGTATAGGATGGAAGTTTTCCACTATAGGAAGCTGTGTGATTCAAAATGGAGAGAGGTCACCATTTAATAAGTAGCTGGAGAGATCTCTAGGAGAAAAGCAAAAGTTTATTGTACATTCTCAGGAGAATGGGTGTTCCACCCATCAAGCAGGCAATGGAAGGGAGGAGGCACCCGCTGGGACAGATTTTACACTTTAAATAGTCCCTAACGCAAACACCCCTCCCATCACTGACCATCATCCTCATTGGCTGAGGATCTTACATTCTAAACAAGGGAAATACCCAATAAATTGAACCCAAGAAATACATAGTTGCCCAAAATTGACTGAAGTTGGAGAATAGCAAGGGAGTCAATGCTCAAGGACTTTCAGGCCTATTCCAACCCTGAAATAGATGAAGCCTTACTCAAGTTTCTCAACTTTCCTGAGAGAGCTCACCTCATCTTGTTCAAAGCTATCTAATTTAGGGTTAGACTCTTCCAAGATCCACTCTGTTTTGAATACAAAGAAATTTAAACCATAAAACAAATAGTGAGCTAAGGAAGCAAGGTCCTTGATCTTCACCCAGCTAGCCCACATTACTTCTTTTATTATCTACATCTATCCTCAGCAAACCTTCTTTTGTTCTCTTTTAAACTTCAGAAAAATCTTAAAGTCTACTTACAATCATGTCACTTCTCTCTCAGGCTCAGTTTCTTCATCTAGAAGATGACACCATGGAATTAAATGACCTCTAAGTTTACTTCTAGCTCTGACATTCGGTCTTCTATGTTCTTGGGTCTCTTCCAGTTCTTTGATTCTTTGGCTCAAACCTCTGAATAAAAAAGTCCCTGATGTTACCATGGCTTATTCTCTGGAATTTCAGAATTTACATTCCCAAAGGTAGACAACCATGACCTAAATGACAAATAAGCAATACCTGGATTATAATCACTGATTTCAACAGGACAAGTTTCATAGTTTCCCATATATTTATCTTTATCTCATATATTCATATTTATATCCTTGAGCTCCATTTAAAAGCCTGTATGTCTATTTTAGCAAATGGCACAACAGTGTTTGTACTTTTGATGTTATTTTGTTTTAATAGCGTCAGAAGCCAAAAAAATAGAACAAGATTATGAATTTTCCCTAGAGAATTATGTAGAATATTGTAACAATACAAAAGACTCATCTTGTTTCATTAAGTATAGAAAAGTGAAAAGAGATGTGAATGAAATCAGAGACATAGATCACCACAACTACTTGCTTAACGGTTATGATTTTCATTAGTATTCCAGCTTACTGAGTGAAAAGCAAGGCAGCTGATTTTTATGATTTTTTTAAAATAATGTTTTATTTTCCCTAATACATGTTAAAACAATTTTTAACATTTGTTGGGTTTTTTTTTTTTAGAATTTTGATTTCCAAATTCTATCCCTCCTTCCCTAACATCAGTAATCCAATAATACCACTGCTATGTCTATATCCCAAAGTGATTTTTAAAGAGGGGGAAGGAAAAGGGGGATGGTTCTATTTGTACAAACAAACATATTTATAGCAGCTCTTTATGTGGTAGCTAACAATTGGAAATTGAAGAGATGGCAATCAATTGAGGGTGGCCAAACAAACTGTGGCATATGATTGTGATGAAATATTATTACGTTATAAGAAAAGACAAGTGGAATGATTTCAGAAAAACCTGAAAAGACTTACATAAATTGATGCTGAGAGAAGTGAGCAAAACCAGGAGAATATTGTACACAGTAACAACAGTATTGTATAATGAACAACTGTGAATAATTTAGCTTTTTTTCAGTAAAATATGACTTTTAAAGAGAGTTCTAGATAAGCAATTTTAATAAGGTTATAGTAGCTATCATTTGATATCATATCATATCAACTTTAAGGTTTACAAAGTGTTTTATTTATGTTATTTCACTTGATCTTCACAACAATCCTAAGAGAATGACACTATTATCATCCCTATTTTATGGCTAAGGAAACTGAGTATCAGGGACATCAAATGACTTATGCAGGGTAATTCAATGAATAAATGAAATAGGAATTACACTCAGGTGTTTAAGGCTCCAGATCTAGCCCTCTAGACTCTGCTTTTCTCTAAGTAGTATGCTGTCCTAGAAAAAGTGATAGTTTTACAATCAGAAGAATCCAGGTTCAAATCCCAATCTCCCTATGCCCACCATGCAACTAATATTATTACTTAGAGAACAACTGCCTGCATCAGTAGAAAGGAGTTTTGTTTTGCTTTTTTTTTTTCCAAAAAAAAAAGAAATTACAAATCTTGGCTGAAAAATAATACAGATTATTATTAACTATAGCAATAAAAACCCTATGGTTTTCTGTGAAAGAGATCCTTAATTTTCAAGGGCTAACTAGCCTAATTTCAAAAAGGCTTATCAGTAATAGATTACTCATTTGGTAATAATTATTTTTCAGCCACAACACATAAAGAAAGAGGAAGAGTTGTTCTTTCTGTCAATAGATGCTATTCTCATGGGACTCATGGATGTCCTGAAGAAGTAAAGTAAAAAATAGCAAAGTAAGATAAAAGAACAGAAGAAAAGCTTCCCTTGTCATCCTTTAATGAGGTCCAATTGTCTTGGGTCATCTCTTCTCTGATTCTCTCCTCCTGCCCCCAATAAGGAAAAGCAAAGATCATCTAGATTTCCAAAATATTTATGATAGATGTTCAGTCATTTCAGTTGCGTGTGACTCCTTTTGACTCCATTTGGTGTTTTCATGGCAACAATAATGGAGTGATTTGACATTTCCTTTTCCAGGTCATTTTACAAACTGAGTAAAACAGGATTATATAAATACTGTGTCTAAATATGTGTCTGAAACTAGATTTGAACTCAGGGTTCCTAAATCTAGGCCTATCCACACACCATTCAAATACAAGTAAAGAGAAAAATAGTCACTGCACTCAAGAAGCTTGTATTTTAAGGGAGGATAACAACAAATAAAGTGAAGCATAGAGTTGGGAGGACAAGCCTAAAGAGTTGAGTGTGAAATCAGAAGAGTGGAGGGGGCAGCTAGTTGTTGTAGTGAATAGAGCACCATCCCTAAAGTCAGGAGGACTTGAGTTCAAATTTGGCCTCATACACTTAATACTTCCTGACTGTATGAGTCTGGGCAAGTCCCTTAACCCCAATTGCCTCAGAAAAAATAAAGGAGTGGAATGAAGGATGGTTAGTCTGGGCACTTCCTCACAACAAAAATTTCAGGTAGATCATCAATCAGAGGAGGGGCAAGTCACTTAGCCTACCAATACCATAAGCAACTCTCTAAGAAGATTCCAGCTTCTAATGATAGAGGAAGTTTCTCATCTAAGAGTCCTTTAAACTAATGAAATCACAATTTCTGACTCTAGTCCTACATATATGAGACTGACTTACAATGCAACCAGTCACAGCAGTGCCATTTAGATAGGTAATGTTAACCTTATTTTAGCCATTTTATAGCTATAGAATTTAGAGCTGGAAAAAAAAAAAACCCTTGGATGTAACGTGCTCTCCTGGCAGTTACAATTACTAGTCTGTCCTAGACCCACCAGAGTACCTTTGACCACTGTCCTTTGCAATGTGAACTCTACCCGGCTTGCCTCCTCTGAGGCCTTCAAAGGTCTCTGGCCACAATCTCTTGAATCTATAGCTTAATAACCGGTAGCGCACTCAAGAACAGCCACGTGTAATCTTAAAAGCCTTTATTATACCTACTCACATAATGCCCTAATTGATGCCCTGACTTGTTGGTTCCCTAGTGAACACCTGGTCAGAAGACCCACGTGTTCACTACCAAACTCCTTACCTCTTTTGGCTATCCATCTTGGCTTGGCCACCCAGGCTAGGAAGCCAGGGTGAAGAGTGCCAGGTTAAAGAGAGCGCCTGCTGCCTGCAGTGGGCTTACATAGGGCCTGTGAGGTCACACACACAGCCAATCAGCAAGAGAGTCACCCATTATGAAGCTATCTCAAAATGGACAGGATCCCACCTACAAGGCAGTCCTAATATCCACAGAAATTACTTCCGGGCCTCAATGATGATGCGCTGTGGCACAGCCCATTTAAAGGGCCCTTACACTTGGAGATCCATTTTATTAAAAAAAAAAATCTCAAAGTGTCCATGGTAAGGTCTTACAATTAAGGTCACAATTTGCACTTAGGTCTCAAGTCAGAGTTCTGGACTCCCACCAGGTCTTGCTGCCTTTCTCATTCTAATTTGGAAGAGAGAGGGCAGCAACAGGAAGTGGTCATTTCAACCTAAAATTTCATATGCTTTTTTAGGAGCTCCTAACATGAAAACTGCTTCCACGGGTGTTGATTGCCAACTTGTCTGTAACTTAGAGTCTTGGAGGACTATTTGTAGATTGGAAATGTTAATCCCAGCTCAAACATAAAAGATATATGAAATCCTAGACAAGTTATTAACCTCTGTGATCTTCAGTTGGAAAATGATGGAATTAGAGTTTATGCCTCTGAGTTGTCTTCCATCTCAAATTTATTGCCTTAAGTGATTTGATCATAATCTTATAATTAATATGTATCAGAGACAGGTTTTGGACCCAGGACGTTCATTACTTTAAGGAAATCCCTTTATTCACTTTCTCCCTCCCTCTTCCCTCCTTCCTTTCCTCCCTCCCTCCTTCCCTCCTTCTCTCTCTCTCTCACTTTCTCTCTCTTTCTCTCTCTCTCTCTCTCTCTCTCTCTCTCTCTCTCTCTCTCTCTCGCTCTGTCTGTCTGTCTCTCTGGCTCTGGCTCTGTCTTTGTCTCTCCCCTCTTCTCTCTCTCTCTCTCTCTCTCTCTCTCTCTCTCTCTCTCTCTCCCTCTTTTCTCTCTACCCCTTTCTCTCTCTTTCTCTCCCCTTTTTCTATTTCTCTTTCTCTCTCATTCTCCATCCCACTCTCTCTCTAGGAACTTTCTTTTAAGAAAAAACAAATTTATATATGTATGTTTCTACACATATGTTCATCTTAGACCTGTATTTTAATTGCTTTCTCCATGGCTATCAAATGTGTGTTTTAACCAAACTAAGAAAAACTTCACTGAGAAAAAATGGAAATGGAAGCATATTTTTTTCTTTTAAAATATTTTAAAATATAAAGATCATCTTCATGGCCAAGAATTACTCTCTTTAACTCCCTTCCCCATTAAGTCATCTCTTATAACAAATTAAAAAAGAGGGATAGGAAACAGTTCAGCAGAATTAACCAATATATAACTGAGGCTAAGAAAATATACTATTCTATATCCATAGTCCTTTTGCAAAGAAGGAAGAGAGGAGGGAGGGAAAGCATTATTTTTCATGTTCTAAGGATTCACCTCAAAATCCGCAACCACAAGGTTAGCCATTAGATTCTCTTTTTCTCTAAGCAGATTTCACAGATGAGCAATGAACTTGGCCACTAGAGGCCCTCTTCCTATAATGGTGCCAAATGGAGTTTTTCACATGGAGTTTGGATACCCAAAAGGTCCTAACTACATCTGTGCTTTCTGCTCTGTTTCCAGTACAAACCATAAGGCAGCCACCCAAGAGCAGCAGCCGGACAACCATATTCTGGCACTTACATCTAGTGTCTATTAGCTATGTGAAATAAGAACATATAACTCTCCTCCCAAATTCAGAGTTTGGTTACCCATAATCCCCTTTGGATGGTGACCAATGTAAATTAATATACTAAAGAACATTTACCTGTCACAGTGTTTTCTAGTGTAACATAAGTAAGTTACCTGTCAACACTGTGGCAGAAAACAGGAGGTGGGAAAAGAGAAAAGGGGGAGAAGGGCAAGGAGGAAGTTTGCTTGAGTACTTTTTATCCCCAAAGGTTTACAGTCATTTCATTAAAATTTTCCTCTGTTAATTATTACTTAGCACATGGTAACAAATGAAAATACTAATAGTCAATAAACTTAAAACACCTGATATGAGGATTGCCTAACTGAATTGAGTTAAATCCATGCTCCAGGAACCTTGCCTCCCCCTTTAGATGATTTGAGAGCCACACCCAAATCCATCTGTTATTTTGGCAACAGTCTGAATACCAGATTTCACCTGTCCTCACTGTACCATGCTAAGCTAAGCCTGAATACAGGGACAAATGGGTGCCTATGATAAATGTAAACTATCAAGTAAAGATTTCCTTTATTTCCTCCTATCACAGAAATGATTCTTCAACCCAGGCCCATCATCATATACATTGAGAGAGAAAACATTTTCCCCATCAGCTTTGCTTATATTCTATTTAGAATGAGTCTGTTCAAGCCTTTATCCTAGCCATATAAGTAGATGACCACTCACTTGGTATGATTTCTGGGGTGGCAAGAAGATCTTATGTATGTTAAAATACTTTTTTCCTGAATAACTCATTTCCTAACATGGGGAAAACCACTTCTTAAAGATGACCCCTCTCTCAAACCTCCCATTAGGTCTTCTTTTCTCTAGCCTAAATATGTCTAATTTCTACAATTGAATTTCATCTGACATGGATGAAATTACTAAGCTGATTGTCCTTCTCTAGACGCTATCTAATTTATCAATGTACTTCTTACATGGTGCTCACAACTGAACACAATATTACAATGCTTCATATATGTTATTTTTGTTTAAAAAGCAGAAAACAACAGAACTATCTTCACCCTATTCCTGAAAGCTTTGGCTCTTTTAATGAGGTTCAAAATTGTATCAGCTTTTTTTAATGTTCCAATGTACTTGCTGACTCATATTGGGAGTACTTATATTTTGCCAAAGACTAAAATGGAGTAAAAATCACTTTTCTTCACCTATATCAAGTTTTCACCAGTCCTAATACTATAATAGATGACCTTTCTATAACACTTTAAAATTTGTGAATTCTTTATAGACATACACATTTAAATACATATCTTTATATGTGTATATATATATATATATATATATATATATATAAATATATATATATATATTTCATCTGTATGTAGATACATAGAGGTCTTATATAAACATACACACACACACACACACGCATACACACACACACATATATATATAACATTTACATCAAAAACCAATCACTAGTTTCTTCAATTGGCCTTCTTATAGTATGTATACTTTCAATATCCTCCACAACTACTCTGAACCCGTTGACAAACTTTCCAACCTTTTGGAATAAATTGAATCCTTAAAAGCTATTTAGTCCAAAAATCTACATCATCTGACACATAATCAAGAATCCATCTACAGCAGATATGTCAAACATGCAGCCCATCAGTTGGTTGTATCTGGCCCACAATTCTCCTGACTATAGCCATAACCAAATTTAAATATAATTGAGAAACATATAACAAAATAAATAAAATACAGTAAAACAAAGACAATATTACATTTTAAAACTAAGTCTACAGAAATACTTTTATATGGTTTGGTGATACCTATTTATCTTTGAGTTTGATATCACTGTTCTACATAATCCCTAGCAAGTAATCTTGTCTTAAAGGCCTCAACTGAGAGAGCAACTGGACTCCCAGGGGAGCTCATTCCACTTTTATTGTATGCTGGTTTTTAGGTAGCATTTCTGTACTTTGTGCTTCAATATCTATTCTAATTTCTCTCATTCCACCTTCCCAGTTGTCCTTCAAATGTGGTGTTTTGTTGTGGCAGCAAGAAATGGAAACAAACATCAATTGAGGAATAATTGGGAATACTGGTGATTTTTTTAATGCAATGGAATATTAGAGTGGTAAGAGAAACTCAGTGCTCAGAGAAACATAGGAAGACTTAAATGCAGTCCTGCAAGACAAAATAAATCAGAGTCAAAAGACACAATGAATCAAACAACCCCTCCCAAAAATGCTTCAAGACAGCCCAATTCTACTTCATTGCAATAACCAATCCCAGAGAACAGATGATACTTCTCTTCATATACAGGAGGAGGGGAGAGGGAATGTTAGAGTGTAGAATGTGACATATACAATAACATATAGCTGCTTTATTAGATAGTTTTGCTTTTTTATTACAAAGAAGGATTCCACATAATATAAGACATATTGGGAAATGAATATGATGATGGGGAGAGAAAAGTTCATCTATAAAACTAAACAGTCAAAATACAATGTCTGAACTGAACATTAAACTCTCATAGTTTTTGCTTCAGAAAATATTTAATGAAAATGAAGAACCTGAATTTGATAAATAAGCCAAAATAGGTCATATAATGTGACTTTTGATGTGAGGCCCAGTAAAATAGGATTTGGTGTCATAGTTCTATATCTGAATCCTGGCTCTGTCACTCACCACCTCAGTGAAGATAATGAGGTTTATTTTTTTCCTAATTTTTAAAAATTATTTTATAAAATAAAGGGTTAGAACCAGATGACCTAAAATACTCTCAAAGCTCTGAATCTATATTCCTGTGATTCTGTATGAAACCGTTTGATTCTCTTGAATCTGGTTTCAAAATCTATTACTTCTACAGCCAAATACCCCTCCTACTTAGAACTCAAACAACACCAGCTGCTACCATCTAAGGCTGAGGAGAAGCTAAACACATGCTTTGGTTTCTCCTCAGCCTTGAAACCAAAGAAGCCAGTGTTGAGCTGCTGTTGCTAAAATCAACATTTCTATTTGTCTTCATTTTCCTTTTTCCTCACCATCCCTTCCCCCCCTCCCCGCCACACACACACCTTTTCATCTTGTACCCACACTGGGGCACATGTAGCAGCCACTTAGCAATGAGGAAAGTTACAGTTTCTCCAACTCCCCCCCTTTTTTTATCTGCTGGAGGACAAGTATTGTTTGCTCTAGATTTGGTTGGAATGTCTCACCCATCCTGTGCATCGTTCACCTGTGACATTCTGTGTGAATGAAACCTAATTGTTCACAAATGATGGAAACATTTCCAGCCCAGAACTCAGATTCTGATCATGTTATAAAGAAGGTATTAGCTATGTTGACTAAATACAATCTCTGCAAGGCAAGCCAGTGGCTGGTCCAAGCTACAAAGGCCATTTCCAACTGGTTTGCATATTGCTATTCCAACTCCCAGCTTCTCTAATGATCAAGTCTTGAAAATATTTACCCAGTGTTTTCCTTGCACTTGAAATTTATGACTTCATTTGTCTCTCTTAACTTGTTCACAAATACTAAACAAAAAAACCAGTTCTCAAGATGTGGATGATAGCATCTGATTGACATGCTGAGGCTCAGTTACATATTAAAAAAGAAATGCCCTCTCTAGGCCAAGGTAATTCTGAAGATAAAAGTAAGTGACCTTCAAATGGCCAAAGGATCCATTAAAGGCCTGGAAAGCTTCCCTTTTTGCACATGCAATCAGGAAATGAAATGCAATAAAGAAGGATCCATCCCATGCCCCTAATATTCATCATCTCACTTTAGCCATGCTCCCCAGGGTTTTCCTCTATGGCCCAGCTGCCAAGGAGGGGGTTATCCTCTCCTAAACACCACTAACAACTCTGGTTACTCATAAGGGGATAGAGGAAAGTGTTTTGTGTATATGGTGGGGAGGGGAAAGGGGAAGAAGGAACTGGCTCCTCTCTAACTCATCATATGGAAAGTATATTTTTCAATACAGCTGGCAAACAAATCTCTTTGAAGGGGACAGCCAAGAGCCCTGAGATTGGCCTTCTAATAATGAGCTCAGCATTTTTGCTATCCCCAGCCTATAATATTCATCCTTCCTTGTAGTTATTTATTGTTATTCAATTTTTATGCAATGCCATAAAAGCACATAGCCCTGCACAACATCCTAGACAGTGCCAAGCCAATAATAGAAAGACATTAGGAAGACAAGTTCCAAAGAAGAGAAGTAGGAGGGAAAGATGAAAAGAGCAAGAATAACAGGATAATGTTAATGATGTAACAGAGTTCTTTAGAAAGCATGGGAGCATTTCATAAAGTAAAGATTCAAAGATTCCTTCAACAGGCATTAATTAAAGTATCTACTATATGTAAGTACAATACCCCTAAAGCTTTGGGAATACAAAGACAAAAACTGAATTGTACCTACCTTCAAGTAGCTTACACTCCACTGGAGAAACAAAGAATTAGCTGAGGTAATTTTCTTTTGTTTTTATTTCTTAATCATCTCTTGTCTATAACCTTTTCTCCATTCCTATAACCTCCACCCTCAAACTCAAGGCTTTCTCAATTCTATTACATTCTCCACTGCTCATGAGGGGAGGATGATAAAAGAGAGAGCATATTGAGGGAGAAAGTAGCAAAACACTCATGAGGAGAAACAGGGTAAAAGGAGAGAGAGAATAGAATAAATGGGAGACAAGGAATAAAGTTAGCAATAGTAATTGTAAAAAGAATTTTGAACCAAGTTTCTCTGATAAGGCCTCATTTCTGAAATATAGAAAACTGAGTTAAATTTATAAAAAATTAACAGTCATGCCCCAATTGATAAATGATCAAAATATATTATCTATGTCCAAAAAGTTATAAATTCACGTGTCATTAGAACTAACAATATTACCACTAGGCATGAATCCAAAAAGAGATATTTTTTTACTTTGGAAACAACATATGGTATTTATTTTTTTTCAAATTTATTTTATTTGAAGAAACAGAATAAGGAAAAAAACAGAAAAGCAATACAAAACAAAATGAAACAAAACAAAAGAGAACATTATCATGTGCCCAGCAGAACATCTGGGAGGATTCAAAATATATGACAACAAATAGCAATTTAAGAAAGTACATATATGTTAGTAGAAGAAATTATATTCACAAATGTCCATATTTTCTTTACTTCCTTGTAAATTATTCTTTTGTTCTCTGCTGTGTACCTCATTTACTTTGTTCTTTTTCCCACTTTCATTCCCCACTAAGCAGGCAATAACTAAGAAAGGATTAAAAAAATATACATATATATATATACATATATATGTATATATATATATATATACATATATGTATATATATTATATACACCATATGTAGACATATACATACACATAGACACACAAATATCTCCCTTTCATCACCCCCCACTATACCCAAGCAAGTTCCAGTTAAGAAAAGATATATTTATGTATATACATGTAAATATATAGACAATACACACACTTACACACATACACATAATCCAGATGCACATATCTTTCCTGTCATTAAATTCTGCTCCATAACTTGGTTTACTATTACTTAACCTTCCCTACTCAGGAATTCCTTCTCTTCTTCCCCCATCCTTTGCTTCCCTATCCTCCCCCCCCTTATTTCTTTATAGATCTTATGGGGTATTACATCCTTCATGGTATACATCTAGTGTTGTCTATTGAACCCATTCCTGATGTTAGGTTTTCAAGCCACAAGCCTTCTTCTCCCTTCTATGGCTTCTGTGTCTATTCTTTCTCTGCACCTTATTTGTATAACATGATTACTATATTTACCTTTACTCTGCCAGTCTTTCTTTTGAGCTTACTGTATTTTTAATATAAATCTTAAATATAAGGTATGCATTCCCCATGTACAAAAAGCATAAACAATTTGTCTGTGTTTAAAACAGTCCATGTTGAGTTCCTTAAAATTGTTCTTTGATATTAACTCTTATATATTAAATTTTCTGCTATGTTCGGCTTTGATTGATAGAAAGTCCTGAAAATCTTCAAGTTTGTTGAATGTTCATTTTTTCTCATTGAAAATTAAAAGGGGCAGCTAGGTTATGCAGTGGAGAAAGCATCTGCCCTGAAGTCAAGAGGACTTGAGTCCAAATCTGGCCTCAGACACTTAACATTTCCTGGCTGTGTGACCCTGGGAAAGTCACTTAACCCCAATTGCCTCAGAAAACAAAGCAAACAAAATTATAGATAATTTTATGGATATATATATTTTGGCCACAGGAATAATTCTTTTGCTTGTCTGTAGATGTGATTCTAAGATCTAGCTGCTGATAAGTCTTGTACAATTCTAATTGTAGTTCCATAAATTTATGTTGTTTTTCTCTTATTTCTTGCAATTTTTTCTCTTTTTCCACAAAGGATCTCTTTGAGGTGGTGATTTCTACTTTCCCCTCATGTTCTATCACTCCAGGACAATTTTGTCAGATTACTTCCTGCATTATTTTCTCCATGTTCTCTTTTGGGGCATAACTTTATAGCAGTCCAATTATTCTTATATTTTCTTTCCTTGATCTGTCTTCCTTATGACACAATTCACATTCTGTTTCTATTTTCTCATTCTTCATAATCTTTTTTGTTATATCTTGGTCTCACATAGTTTCATTGGCTTCCCCTTGCTCAATTCTAATTTTCAAAGACTTATTTTCATCTTTGAGACTCTCTGCCTTCTTTTCTAATTGGTTAACTTTTTTCCAAAACCTTCTTATTTTTCTTAAGTGATTTTAATATTTTCTTTAGTTTTTCCTCAATGTCTCTAATTTGATTTTTTAATTCTTTTCTGAGTTTTTCTATAAATACTCTCTGGGCAGGGAGCCATTTCACATAACTCTTTAGGGTAGTAAGTTTACTGAAGTGTCTTCCTCTGAAGATGAATCCTAGTCTTCCCTGTTGCCACAATATGTTTCAATGATAAGTTTCTTTTTTGCTGCTTCATTTTTTAAAAATAGGCAAAATTAGCCTAAGTACCTCTAATCATGGGGCCAGTGGTGGGAGGAATGATGCCTTAAGCTTCCCTTCAGCTCTCCACTCTGACCCCAAACCCCAAATCTAGAGTTCCACTCTCCTCCTCCACAGCCAGCAGTGCCTCTGCCTTGCTGCTTCTGCATTCACCAAGTGCTGGTTCTTTCTTGCTCAGGGCTGCATCTCAGCAGCACAGCAGAGCCTGACATTCACAATCAGCTGAGGTTCACTCTGTTTTCTCTTATTCAAACTCCCATTCCATAAATAGTCTAGGAGGGTGAGAGTGTTTTTGGTTCCTGCTGAGGGCTCCTGGCCACATCCAGCAACGGTCTACATTTGATTTATCTATGGAGCTAGCTTAGAAGCTAGCACTTCAGACAGGTTAATCCTGAATGAGGGTCTTTCTTCAGATCTTGTCTAGTGGTATCAGGAGGACCCCAATTGTGACCCAAAGCTACTTGGTTTTTCATCAGTCTATGTTCACCCTGAGGTGCAATTTGTTTTATTTGTGGGGGAAATTGGGAGAGCTTGAAATTTACCAACCTACTCCACCATCTTCCCAAAATCCTCCTCCCCAAAAAAGATTTTTTAAAAGGAAAAGAATCCATATGTACAAAAATGCATAACATCTCGCATCTAGGGGCAAAAAAAAATTGGAAATTGAGGGGATATCCATCAATTGAGGAGTGACTGAATAAATTATGGTATGTGATTGTAATGGAATATTATTGTTCTATGAGAAATGATGGACATTACATAAACCTGGAAAATTCTCCCTAAACTCAAGCAAAGTAAAAGCAGTGTTCTGGGATGATCAACTATAAAAGACTTTGCTTTTCTCAAGCAGTACTATTACTCTGAAGGACTTCTGATGAAAATTCCTTTCCTTACCCAGAGAAGGAACTGATTGTATCTGAATTCAGATTGAAACATTCTCTGCATGTATGTGTCTCTGTCTCTCTTTCTCTGCAATGTCTGTCTCTCTGTCTCTGTCTCTATCTCTCATTCTCTCTCTCTCTCTCTCTCTCTCTCTCTCTCTCTCTCTCTCTCTCTCTCTCTCTCTCTCCCCCCGCCCCCCTCTTTTTCTCTCTCACTTTTTTTTTTTCCTTTGAGGGTTTTTTCTTTTCTTTTAGACTGGGCAATCTATGTTTTCTTTTACAACATGACTTTTATTGTAATGATTTGTATAACTTCACATGTGATTTCTTAATGAGGGATGGGATTAAGCAAGAGAATCTGGAACTCAATTTTTTTTTAAAGTAATAAAAAAAAACTTGTTTTACATGTAAGTGGGGAAAATATTAAATGAATTAACATTTTTAAAAAAGAACTCATGATGAAAAATTTTATCCATGTCCAGAGAGAGAACTGATAGTTTTATAATGCAGACTAAAGCTTATTTTTATTCTTTTTAAAATTTTTCTTATCTACTTTTTCAGAATATGGTTGATGTAAAAATATGTTTTGCATAACTGCATATATATATAAAATGAGAATCATATTTTATGCCTTATAAAATAAGGGGGATGTGTGGAATTAAGGGTGTATGGAGGGAGAACTGAAAATAAAAATTAAATTTTAAAATGTTCTTAAAAAAAAGAAATAAATTCTAATCAAGGTTAGATTCCCAAAACCAGTCTGTTTGTGAAAGGAATATTTGATATTCATTGTGATAAAGATATGCATTCATGATAATTTTTTAAAATATATTTTATTAATTTTATAATTATAACATTTTTGACAGTACATATGCATAGGTATTTTTTTTTTACAACATTATCCCTTGTACTCCCTTCTGTTCCGAATTTTTCCCCTCCTTCCCTCCATCCCATCGCCTAGATGGCAGACATTCCCATACATATTAAATATGTTATAGTATATCCTAGGTACAATATATATGTGCAGAATAGAATTTTGTTGTTTTTGTTGTTGTTGCAAAGGAAGAATTGGATTCGGAAAGGTAAAAATAACCTGGGGAGAAAAACAAAAAATGCTAACAGTTTATACTCATTTTCCAGTGTTCCTTTTCTGGATGTAGCTGATTCTGTCCATCATTAATCAATTGGAATTGGATTAGTTCTTCTCTATGTTGAAGATATCCACTGCCATCAGAATATATCCTCATACAGTATCATTGATGAAATGTATAATGATCTCCTAGTTCTGCTCATTTCACTCAGCATCAGTTGATGTAAGTCTCTCCAAGCCTCTTTATATTCATCCTGTTAGTCATTTCTTACAGAACAAAAATATTCTATAGCATTCATATACCATAATTTATCCAACCATTCTCCAGTTGATGGGCATCCGTTCATTTTCCAGTTTCTAGCCACTACAAAAAGGGCTGCCACAAACATTTTGGCACATTAAAGTGCCTTTCTCTTCTTTAGTATTTCCTTGGGATATAAGCCCAGTAATATCACTGCTGGATCAAAGGGTATGCACAGTTTGATAACTTTTTGGGCATAATTCCAGATTGCTCTCCAGAATGGTTGCATTCTTTCACAACTCCACCAACAATGCATCACTATCCTAGTTTTCCCACATCCCCTCCAACATTCATCATCATTTGTTCCTGTCATCTTAGCCAATCTGACAGGTGTGTAGTGGTATCTCAGAGTTGTCTTAATCTGCATTTCTCTGATCAGTAGTGATTTGGAACACTCTTTCATATGAGTGGATATAGTTTCCATTTCATTATCTGAGAATTGTCTGTTCATATCCTTTGACCATTTATCAATTGGAGAATGGCTTGATTTCTTATAAATTAGAGTCAATTCTCTGTATATTTTGGAGATGAGGCCTTTATCAGAACCTGTAACTGTAAAAATGTTTTTTTTTTCCAATTTGTTACTTCACTTCTAATTTTGTTTGCATTAGTTTTGTTTGTACAAAAGCTTTTTAATTTGATGTAATCAAAATTTTCTATTTTGTGATCAATAATGATCTCTAGTTCTCCTTTGGTCATAAATTCCTTCCTCCTCCACAAATCTGAGAGGTAAATTATCCTATGTTCCTCTAATTTATTTATGATCTCGTTCTTTATCCCTAAATCATGGACCCATTTTGATCTTATCTTGGTATGTGTTGTTAAGTGTGGGTCCATGCCTAGTTTCTGCCATACTAATTTCCAGTTTTTCCAGCAGTTTTTGTAAAATAATGAATTCTTATCCCAAAAGTTGGAATCTTTGGGTTGGTCAAACACTAGATTGCTATTTTTATACACTATCTTGCCCTGTGAAATTAACCTATTCCACTGATCAACTAGTCTATTTCTTAGCCAATAACAAATGGTTTTGATGAATGCTGCTTTATAATATAGTTCTAAATCAGGTACAGCTAGGCCACCTTCATTTGATTTTTTTTCATTACTTCCCTTGAAATTCTCGACCTTTTATTGTTCCATATGAATTTTGTTGTTATTTTTTTTTTGGTCAATAAAATAGTTTCTTGGGAGTCTGATTGGTATAGCACTGAATAAATAGATTAGTTTAGGGAGTATTGTCATCTTGATTATATTCACTCAGCCTATCCAAGAATATTTAATGTGTTTCCAATTATTTAAATCTGACTTTATTTTTTTGGCAAGTGTTTTGTAATTTTTCTCATATAATTCCTGACTATTCTTTGGTAGATGGATTCCCAAATACTTTATACTCTCAACATTTGTTTGGAATGGAATTTCTCTTTGTATCTCTTGCTGTTGTATTTTGTTGGTGATGTATAAAAATGCTGAGGATTTATGTGGATTTATTTTGTATCCAACAACTTTGCTAAAGTTCTGAATTATTTCGAATAACTTTTTAGCAGTCTTTGGGGTTCTCTAAGTTTACCAACCTATCATCTACAAAGAGTGATAGTTTGATTTCCTCATTACCAACTCTTAATTCCTTGAATTTCTTTCTCGGCTCTTATTAAGGCTAACATTTCTAGTACAATTTTGAATAGTAATGGTGATAGTGGGCAACCTTGTTTCACTTCTGAACTTATTGGGAAAAGTTCCAGTTTATCGCAATTACATATGATGTTTACTGATGGTTTTAAATATATGCTCCTTATTATTTTAAGGAATAGCCCATTTATTCCTATACTCCTGTGCTTTTAGTAGGAATGGATGTTGGATTTTATCAAATGCTTTTTCTGCATCTATTGGGATGATCATATGGTTTTCATTAATTTGGTTATTGATATAATTGATTATGCTAATAGTTTTCCTAATATTGAACTAGCCCTGTATTCCTGGTATAAAACCCACTTTGTCATGTGTATTATCCTAGGGATGATTTTCTGTAGTCTTTTTGCTAATATTTTATTTTAAGGTTTTAGCATCAATATTCATTAGGGAGATTGGTCTATAATTTTCTTTCTCTGTTTTCAGCCTATCTGGTTTAGGTATCATTACAATGTCTGTGTCAAAAAAGGAATTTGGTAGGAGTCCTTCAATCCCTGTTTTTTCAAATAGTTTATATAGCATTGGAATAAGTTGTTCTTTAAATGTTTTGTAGAATTCACATGTAAATCCATCTGGTCCTGGGGATTTTTTCTTAGGGAGTTGGTTAAGAGCTTGTTCTATTTCTTTTTCTGAAATGGGACTATTTAGACTATTTACTTCTTCCTCTGTTAATCTGGGCAAGCTATATTTTTTTTTAATTTTTTTAATATAATTTAATTTTTATTTTATTTTATAATTATAACTTTTTTTTGACAGTACATATGCATGGGTAATTTTTTACAACATTATCCCTTGCACTTACTTCTATTCAGATTTTTTCCCTTCCTCCCCCAACCCCCTCCCCCAGATGGCAGGCAGTCTTATACATGTTAAATATATTACAGTATATTCTAGAAACAATATATGTGTGTAGAACCGAAGTTTTTTGTTGCACAGGAAGAATTGGATTCAGAAGGTAAAAATAACAGTTTATACTCATTTCCCAGTGTTCCTTTTCTGGATGTAGCTGATTCTGTCCATCATTAATCAATTGGAATTGGATTAGCTCTTCTTTATGTTGAAGATATCCACTTCCATCAGCATATATCCTCGTACAGTATCATTGTTGAAGTGTATAATGATCTTCTGGTTCTGCTCATTTCACTTAGCATCAGTTGATGTTAGTCTCTCTAAGCCGCTCTGTATTTCTCCTGTTGGTCATTTCTTACAGAACAATAATATTCCATAACATTCATATACCATAATTTACCCAACCATTCTCCAATTGATGGACATCCATTCATCTTCCAGCTTCTAGCCACTATGAAAAGGGCTGCCACAAACATTTTGGCACATACAGGTCCCTTTCCCTTCTTTAGTATTTCCTTGGGATATAAGCCCAGTAGTAGTATTGCTGGGTCAAAGGGTATGTACATTTTGATAACTTTTTGGGCATAATTCCAGATTACTCTCCAGAATGGTTGGATTCTTTCACAACTCCACCAACAATGCATCAGTGTCCTAGTTTTCCCACAGCCCCTCCAACATTCATCGTTATATTTGTTCCTGTCATCTTAGCCAATCTAACAGGTGTGTAATGATACCTCAGAGTTGTCTTAATTTGCATTTCTCTGATCAATAGTGATTTGGAACACTCTTTCATATGAGTGGAAATAGTTTTAATTTCATCATCTGAAGATTGTCTGCTCATATCCTTTTATCAATTGGAGAATGGCTTGATTTCTTATAAATTAAAGTCAATTCTCTGTATATTTTGGAGATGAGGCCTTTATCAGAACCTTTAACTGTAAAAAATGTTTTCCTAATTTGTTACTTCCCTTCAAATCTTGTTTGCATTAGTTTTGTTTGTGCAGAAACTTTTTAATTTGGTGTAATCAATTTTTTTTTATTTTGTGATCAATAATGGTCTCTAGTTCTCCCTTGGATACAAACTCCTTCCTCTTCCACAAGTCTGAGAGGTAAACCATCCCATGTTCCTCCAATTTATTTATGATTTCGTTCTTTATGCCTAAATCTTGGACCCATTTTGACCTTATCTTAGTATGTGGTGTTAAATGTGGGTCCATGCCTAGTTTTTGCCATACTAATTTCCAGTTTTCCCAGCAGTTTTTGTCAAATAATGAATTCTTATCCCAAAATTTGGAATCTTTGGGTTTGTCAAAGAGTAGATTGGTATTTTTATTCACTATGGCAAGCTATATTTTTGAAGGTATTCTTCTATTTCATTTAAGTTATCGAACTTATTGGCATAAAGTTGAGCAAAGTAGCTCCTAACTATTGTTCTAATTTCCTCTTCATTAGTGGTGAGTTCTTCCTTTTCATTTTTAAGACTAATAATTTGCTTTTTCTCTTTCCTTTTTTAAATCAGATTTACTAAGGGTTTGTCTATTTTGTTGGTTTTTTCATAGAACCAACTCTTAGTTTTTTTAATTAATTCAATAGGTTTTTTTTTTTACTTTCAATTTTGTTAATCTCACCTTTTATTTTTAGAATTTCAAGTTTCGTGTTGTCTGGAGGGGTTAAATTGTTCCTTTTATAGCAATTTTAGTTGTAAGCCCAATTTGTTGACCCTCTCTTTCTCTATTTTATGCAAGTAGGCCTCTAGAGACTTCCCATTATTACTGCTTTGGCTGTATCCCATATATTTTGGTATGATATCTCATTATTGTCATTTTCTTCGATGAAGTTATTAATTATGTCTATTATTTGCTGTTTTACCCAATCATTCTTTAGTATAAGATTATTTAGTTTCCAATAATTTTTTGGTCTATTTTCCCCTGGCTTTTTATTGAATGTAATTTTCATTGCATTGTGATCTGAAAAGGATGGATTTACTATTTTTGCCTTACTGCATTTGATTTTGAGGGTTTTATGTCCTAGTATATGATCAATTTTTGTATAGGTTCCATGAACTTCTGAAAAGAAAGTGTACTCCTTTCTGTCTCCATTTAGCTTTCGCCAAAGATCTATCATAGCAAACTTTTCAGGTATTCTATTTACCTTTTGACTTCTTTCTTATTTATTTTGTGGTTTGATTTATCTAATTCTGAGAGTGCACAGTTGAGATCTCCTATTATTATAGTTTTGCTGTCTATTTTTTTTGCAGCTCTCTTAATTTCTCCTTTAAGTATTTAGATGCTGCACCACTTGGTGCATATATGTTTAATATTGATACTGCTTCATTATCTATGCTACCCTTTAGCAAGATATAATGCCCTTCCATATCTCTTTTAATTAGATCAATTTTTGTTTTTGCTTGATCTGAGATGAGGTTGGCTACCCCTGCTTTTTTGGCTTCACCTGAAGCATAGTAGATTCTGTTCCACCCTTTTACTTTTATTCCGAATGTATCACCCTGTTTCAGGTGTGTTTCCTGTAAACAACATATAGTAGGATTCTGGCTTTTAATCTAGTCTGCTAACTGCTTCCTCTTTATGGGGGAGTTTACCCCATTCACATTTATGGTTAGAATGACTAATTCTATATTGCTTGCCATCCTGTTAACCCCTGCTTATGCTTTTCTCCTTTCCTTCCCTCTTACCCCCCTCCCCAGTATTAAACTTGTGAGCACCACTTGTTTTTCACGAGTATCCCTCCCCCACCTTAAAGTTCCTCCCCCTATTTTACCCCTTTTCCTCACAATTTCTGTATTTCCTTCTCCTTAGCTTACTCCTTCCCTCCCACTTTTCAATGAAGTGGAAGAAGTTTCACCATAAATCGAATATGGCTATTGATACACACTATGTTCATCTCCCTCCTTTCTTTCTCTCAGATATAATAGGTTACCTTTTCCTCTTCATGAGATGCAGTACCACCACTTTTCCCTTTTTTATGATATAATTTGTTTTCCACCTCTAGTTTTAGGACAAATTATGCATGTGTTCTTTACATATCTTTATGGCAGAAATATAGTTCTCAAGATTTCTTTTTACCTTTTTAGAAATCTCTTGAGTTCTGTATTTGAAGATCAAACATTTTGTGTAGATCTGTTTTTTTCATCAAGAATAGATGGAATTCATTTATTTTGTTAAATGTCCATCTTCTTCCCTAGAAAACGATGCTCATTTTTGCTGGGTAAGTTATTCTTGGCTGCATACCAAGTTCCTTAGCCTTTCAGAATATGATATTCCAGGCCCTTCATTCCTTTAATGTGTATGCTGCTAGATCCTGGGTTATCCTTATTGTGGCTCCTCCATATCTGAATTGTTTTTTTCTAGCAGCTTCCAATATTTTTTCCTTCATCTGATGGTTCTTGAACTTGGCCACTATATTTTTTTGGTGTTTTGATTTTAGGGTCCCTTTCAGTAGGTGATTGATGAATTTTTTCAATGTCTATTTTACCCTCTGTTTCCAAAACATCTGGGCAGTTCTCTTTGATAATTTCCTCGAAAATAGTGTCCAGGCTCTTTTTTTCCTCACATTTTTCAGGGAGTTCAATTATTCTCAAACTGTCTCTCTTGGATCTGTTTTCCAGGTCTGTTGTCTTTCCAATAAGGTACTTGACATTCTTTTCAATTGTTTTGTTTTTCTGGTTTTGCTTAACTACTTCTTGGTTTCTCCTTGAGTCATTCATTTCTACTTGTTCAATACAATGATGTATTTTCTTCACTCACTTTTTTTATATCTTTTTGTAATTGTCCAATTGAATTTTTATCTTTATGGATTTTTTTCCATTTCATCCATTTTCTTTAGAGAGCTGTTTTCTTTTTCCAACTCACTAATTTTATTTCTCAATGATTTGTTTTCTTTATCTACTCTGTCTTTAAATGTGTGGGGTAACTTCTCTAGACTCTCATGCCAAGCTTTCCTTTCCTCTTCCCATTTCTCTTTTATTTCTCTTGTGAGAGCATTTTTGATTTCCTCTATGAGAGTTTTGTGTATTGAGGAGCAGATCATATCCCCCTTAGGTGATTCCTCTGGAGACAGTCTGCTTTTAGTCTCCTCAGGGTTTGAAGTCTGCTCTCTCTCCATACAGATGCTGTCGATGGTTAGAGCCCTTTTAAATTTTTTGTTCATTTTGTCAGAGCAGGAATTGAAGAAAACAAATTGACAAGAGAAAAAATTGGTCTGTTTCTGGGGGGGATGGGGCTGGATGGTGTGACCGGGCTTACTCTACAGACTGCAGGAGACAGCAGCGAGGCACTAGCAGGACAGTTATGGCTGCTTACTGAGTCTGTGCTCTGAGGCTCTAGCAACTTGCTGAGTCACTCCGGGTGGGGGTGGGAGTGGCTGGGTCCAGAGAGACACTAGCTTTTCGGGGTTTTATTCTTTACCTCCTGTGTTTACACCTTCTCTGCTGCTCTTGGCTTGCTGCCAAGACGGAATATCCACACTGGAGTAAAGGTCGTTTCTGTGAAATGGAAGAGATCGGACCCCTCCCCCTCCAGTCTGAGCAGTGTGAGTTGCCTGCCTCTCTCCCTGCTTGTCCACAGTTTGTGCCCAGTCTGTTCGTCCCCTCCCCTGAGCAAACACATACCTTTTCTGGGGAATTTCAAGGATGACTTCTGTTGGTGATTATTTGTGGGTTTCTTTTCCGGTCAAGCATTAATTCCAAGGTTTGTCATGAAGTAAATTCTGAGAGAAAAAGCAGAGCTCAAGCAGCTGTCTGCCTCCCCACTGCCATCTTGGCCCAGAACTCCATTCATGATAAATTAAAGAGTATGAGCCAGATTTTGTAAATTATGTCAAATTATATTTAAATTGATTATAGTTATAGAATAATGTAGGGAAATAAATGGCATAGTGGATAGAATCAGTCATGAAGTCAGAAAGAGCTGAATTCAAATCTAGTTTCAGACAGTAGTTGTGTAACCCTAGGCAAGTCATTTAGATTCTTCTTTTGTTTTCTCAAATGAAAGATGAGAATAATAATATACCTATCTCATGGGATTGTTGTAATAATAAAATGAGATAATATCATTATTATTAGTATTATGTTGTATGTAAAATTATTTTAAGATATAAACTTGTTATAAGATTTATTATATGTCAATATGTGTAAATATTTAATTTTGTTCCAGTCAGTCTATGCTTAACTACACTATTGCTACAGGTAGAAAAATAAAAGTCAGTTTAAGTCATTTGCATAAGATTACATAGATATAAAGTATTAAAGATAGGATTTGTAACTAAGTCTCGCTGATTCAAAGGCCATGATTCTATTATGCTACCTTGTCTCTCTCCAGAAAAAGAAATTTATATAAAAGACAGAATTTAAAGAAACCTCTTTTTATTGTTGAAATGTCTCATGAGAGAGAATTTTTTAAAAGAATTATTAAAAGTGGGAGAAAGCAATTGAAGTATGTCTTCAGTTGAAAGCGTGAAGAGAAAGAAGGAAGGAGATTCCAATGTGTTTGGAAGAGAGAAATCAAAAGGGCACTATTATGAGCTGAAGGAAGACTACTAATAAAAACGTCATTTGGGACAGCACAGGGGGCATCATTCACCCACAACTACCACCTAATTCTTGTTAATTAGATTCCAAGTTCTGTTGCTTCTGCATTGCTAGAAAATTGCAATTATTATCAAGACTTTCCAAATTCAGTGCCCTAATGGATGATCCTTTTACCATCCCACTCTAGTTATTACTATTAGGGAAAATAGGGAATTTACATCTAATTTTGAGATTTGATACATATTCCTGAAAAGAAGACTAAAATACATCTATAAGAATAATTTCCAGCAGGGTCTTTTAACTTGTGGGTCCATAAACTTGTGAGTTTTTTGAAAACTATTTCAAAATAGTTTCTTCTGTAATTTTATATAATTTATTTTATGTATTTTAAAATATTAATTTTAAAAAGAGTATCCCTGATTCAAAATAGGTTAAGAATTCTATGATTTCTAGGCAATTAATTGGCTATATACTCAATCCGTTTCTCAGCATCCCTAGTTTTTATAGATGGCGTATCTTTAGCTTCACATTTCTCCCAAAGACAACCTCTGTTAAGCTTTTCTGCATATAGGTTATTAGGAATTATATTATCCCAAATCACCACACAGAACCTCTCCAAAAATGAATTGTGAGAGTTTATAACTTATAAATTGTGAGAGTTTGGAGTTTTCCATTCCTTTCTATAATTGTATATATAGTATGCTTGTTGCAATTCTATTTAGTGAATGCACAAGTGGACTATCCCCTCTTTGTTTTTGGAGGTCATGTTCCAATGGATGGGACAATAAAACCAGCATATATTCATAAAAGTACAATTCATTATATGGGGTAAGGGGATAAAGGTCATCCCCATGTCATCCATAACCCTGTCCCATTCAGGCCCATGGCCAAGTGCTATCTCAGTGGAATCCATTTGGATCTTGGCTCTCTTTCCCCTTTTTTCCTAATTATCTAATTCTCCCTATTTGCCCCTTTCCAACTTGAGGAATTTCAAAGGTAGAAGCAGTTATGGGGAAAAGCTTTTGCCTAAGCCAATAGGAGAGAGAACTAGGAGAGATATTGAGAGATATTGAGATGACATTAGGCAAAATAGGGAAACCAATTTTGTTAAATGCAATGAAGTGAGAAATAGATCATGTCAAGATAAACTGTCCCAAAGCAATTGGCCAAAGAAATGAGTACTAGAATGCTGGACATTTTTGCAAAGTGGGAGGGGTCAAAGAAGGTTCATGTCAAACAGATTAACAGGTTTTGGAAAATGAAAAAAAAATTATATGGGTTGTGTTTGTCATTGCAAAGACAGGCAGACAGATAGATGATAGATAGATAGATAGATAGATAGATAGATAGATAGATAGATAGATAGATAGATAGATGATAGATAGATAGAAAGAAATTTTTTAAGCTTATGTCTGCTGTGAAATTGCTGGTCCTTCTAAAACTACTGAACTACATCCATCAAAAAAGTTAAATTTAAATTCTCCTATGTTGTTTCTGAGCCATGGATTCCCACCTCTAACTTATGTAGCTCTCTTCTCAAGCAACCAGTGGAAAAGAGAAGAGAAAAGTATTCCTGTCTTTGCTGGCACAACATTGAATATCCCTTGCTAAATTGTATTCTTATTTTATGGGCAATTCAAAGACCTGGTATGTGTCACCTCACACAGCCAAATTTCTCCATTTCTCCTAATTCATAGGAAGCCTGGGAACTCTCTGCTACACTGGAACAGAAGTACAAAAGCTGTTTTCATGGACTTGGCAACTTTTACAAGACTGAAAGCTCCAATGTGGGGTGGATCCCAATGCCACTCACTTTTTATTAAAATACCTCTTCATAATTTAAAATACATTTAGGTCCCACATGATTTCAGATCTATTATCAGGCCATTAGTTAGCAGAAACAGGTTAGAATCAAACCAAAAAGGGTGGAAAGCAAGTTTTATGAGTTATCTAAAGTACAGACCCTAGGAAATGTTCTATTGTATTAGGGGAAAGCATGGGTAATGGATTTATTTGGGCCCTTCAAAAAAAAGCCAGTTACTTTTTAAAATCAATAAATAATCCAGAGTAATCAAACTGAGAGAGTTCAAAGAAAAGGAATTACCCTATTATGCCCATAAAAAATAGTCTATGGAAAGAAGGAGTTAAAGTCAGGAAGGATTTTAAAGGTCACCTAATTTGATGTAATTTTACAGGCAAAATTATTTAGGTTTATGGAGTTTAACTGACTTGCCCAAGAAGACACAGATAATAAGGATGGAGCTTGGTTTTAAACATACATCCTCCAATGTTCAGGCCCAACCTCAACATATACCTATACCATATTGTATGTCAGTCAAAAATTCTGAAACTTTTTAGTGAAAAAACAAAAGATACGCATCAAGGAGTGGAGCCAAGAAGGCAGGGTAAAGCTCTCCCAGTTTCCCCCCAAAAAGCACTTAAAACCAAGTCTCTCAACAGAGTCTGACAAAATGAAACCATTCTCCAGCTCAAGATAGAATGGAAAAACTTCAAAACAGGTCAGTCTTACTAGAGTGAAAAGGGTGTTCAGTCCAGGTCAGATAGACTCTGTGAAAGCCGGTTAAGAGGATCTTAATCACAGCAAATCAGCAACTAAGACACTCAGACCTGACTCAGTAGAGAAGCAAATCAGTGGAGCACCTTCCAGTCCCCGCTGAGAAGGCAAACTCTGGGAAACCAGGAAATCCTGAAACGAGCAGGCATAGTTATGTTTTGCAAACATAAATGACTCCTGTGCTTAAAGCCAAGGCTCAGAACTGCATAGGAAGCTTGGGGCAGTGCCCCCTTTACCCCAGGAGCAGAACTCAGCCATAAAAAAAAGAAAAGAAAAGAAAAGAAAGATGAAATAACAAAAGAAAAGGAAAAAATGAGCAAAAAAAAAAAAAAAGAAAAGAAACTTGATCATAGAAAGCTATTATAGTGGCAGGGCAGAACAACACACCAACTCAGATGAGGACAAAATGTTCAAGAAGAAATCTCAAAGAGTGATATGAATTGGTTTCAAGCCCAAAGAGGCTTCTTGGAAGTGTTTATAAAAGACTTTAAAAGGCAAATAAAAGAGATAAAAGAAAAAAAAAAAAAGAAATGAAATGAGAGGTATGAATGAAAGAGTCAACAGCTTGGAAAAGAAAGGAAAACAATTGTCTGAAGAAACCAATTCCTTAAAAAGCAGAATTAACCAAATGGAAAAAGAGATGCAAAAGGTAACTGAATAAAACCATACATTAAAAACCAAAATAGGGCAAATGGAAGTTAATGACTCTGTGAGATAGCAAGAATTAGTGAAACTAAAAAGAAAGAAAATTTTTTTTAATCTGACCTGAAAAATAGATCCAGAAGAGACAATTTAAAAATTATTGGCCTACCTGAAGGCCATGACCAAAAAAAAAAAAAGAAGCTGAATAGCATTCTTCAAGAGATTATTAAAGAAAACTGCCCCAACATTCTAGAAACAGGGGGAAATACTCATTGAAAGAATCCATCAATGACCTTCAGAAAGAAATCCCACAAGTAAAAATAACAAAAACAAAAGCAAAAACAAAACCAAAAAACAAACAAACAAAAACATTGTTAAGAAACTCCAGAACTCCAGTCTCAAGGAAAAAACACTGTAAGCTGACAAACAAACACAATTCAAATATCAAGAAGCAAAAGTAAGGATTACTCAGAATCTGGCACCTTCTACAAAAGGATTGGAGGCCATGGAATACCATTTTCTGGAAGGCAATGGACCTAGAGTTACAACCAAGAATTAATTAGCCAGTGAGACTCAGCATCATTTTTCAAGGGAGGAGTTAGAGCTTCAATGAAGTAAGAGATGTTCAATCATTTCTACTGAAAAAGCAGAACTAAACAGAAAACTTAATCTACAAACACAGGACTCAAAAGAAGCATAGAAAGCTTAATAGGGAAAATATATATTATTTAAAGATTAAACTGTTTATATGGGAAAACAATATCTGTAACTCTTGAGAACTATATCTGTCACTGAGACATCACATGGACTAAGGTGTGATTGTGAATGGACTTTGATGTGATGGCATCAAAGAAAAAGATATTAAGAGGTGGAAGAAGGTCTGTATTGAAAAAAGAGAAAAGGAGAGATATAATGGGATAATTAGTTCACATGAAGAGGCACAAAAGATCTATTACAATGGAGGGAAAGAAGAGAAGGGGATGAGTATTGTCTGAGGCTTGCTCTCATCAGTTTTTGCTCTAAGAGTGAATAGCTTAATCATTTAGTTGGGTATAGATATTTATCTAACCCTATAGAGAAGTAGGAGGAGAAAAAGGAAAGAAAAAGGAGGGGTAGGATAGAAAGGAGGACAGAGACACGGGAAAAAGTAAGAGAAGAAAAGAAGGGATGATAGAAGATAAGACAGTGAGAGAAGTAGGTTAAAAAAACACTGGGAAGGCATGATATTAGATAAGGTACTGAACTGAGTGGGTAAAAAATTACTAAGAGAAGGGTAGAAAGAAAGAGCAAAAGTATATACAGAGGAGAAAATAAGATGGAAGGAAATACAGACTTGATAATCATAACTGTGAATGAGAATGGGATGAACTCTTCCATAAAATAGAAGCAAATACCAGAGTGGATTAAAAAACAGAATCCTACAACATATCCTACAACATATTGTTTACAAGAAACAAATTTGACACAAAAAGGCACATACAAAGTAAAGATAAAAGGCTGGAAGAGAGTTTATTATGCTTCAGCTGAAAAAAAAAACACAGGAATAGCAATTCTGATCTCAGATAAAGCAAAAGTAAAAAATAGATCTTATTAAAAGATATAAGGAAGGAAAGTACATCTTGATAAAGGGTATCATAAACACTGAAGTAATAATGATACTAAATGTGGATGCAAGAAATGATAGAAGAGTCAAATTCTTAGTGAAGATTTTAAGCCACTTATTGGAAGAAATAGTAAGACTACTAGTGGGGAACCTCAATTTACCCCTCTAAGAATCATACAAATTTAACCATAAAATAAACAAGAAAGGAACTAGGAAAGTTAATAGAATTGTAGAAAATTTAGATATGATAGACCTCTGGAGAAATTGAATAGGGACAGAAGGGATTGTGCCTTTTTCTTGGCAGTATGGCACTTACACAAAAACTGACCATAGGGCATAAAAACCTAACAATCAATTGCAGAAGAGCAGAAATAGTAAAGGCTTCCTTTTTAGTCCACAATGCAATAAAAATTATAATCAATAAAGGGCCAAGGAAAGATAGATTAAAATCCAATTGAAAATGAAATCCAGGGCAGCTAGGTGGCGCAGTGGATACAGCACCAGCCTTGAATTCAGGAGAACCCGAGTTCAAATCTGGTCTCAGACACTTAAACTTCCTAGCTATGTGGCCCTGGGCAAGTCACTTAACCCCAGCCTCAGGGAAAAAAAAAAAAAAACAAAACAAAAAAAAGAAATCCAATCCTAAAATCTCTAAAAAATGAACGGGTCAAACAACAAATCTCAGAAACAACCCATAATTTCATATTAAAGAATGAAAACAATAAAACAACATAACAAAACCTATGGGATGAAGTCAAAGCAGATCGTAAGGGAAGCTTTATGTCTTTAAATAGTTATCTGAATAAAATAAAGAAAGATGACATCAATGAATTAGGCATGCAACTAAAGAAGCCAGAAAAAGAACAAATTAAAAGACTCCCACTAAATATCAAATTAAAAATTCTGAAACTCAAAGAGGAGATTAATAAAATTGAAACTAAGAAAACTATTGGAGTAATAACTAAAACTAAGAGTTGGTTTTATGAAAAAATCAGCAAAATAGATAAATGTTTGATTAATTTGATTAGTGTAAATAGCCAGAACTCTGGAGAAATATACTTGAAAAACAGGTGTTAACTCAGAGGAATTGATGAGACAATGGTTATCTATTGTTACATATATACTTAGTATTTAGCATGGTGAGTAATGGTTCTCTAAGTTCATACATAATCAGTAGGCTATAATGATGTAATTACAATAAGTTATATAAGAGCCAACAAAGACTGGAAGAAATACATTCCATCTCCCACATCCTGGTGGCTCTCCTGACTTCTGTATTCCTCCACTGAGACCAAGGCCCATCTGAAAGTCCCCCAGAAAACTAACCTGGCCCCAGGTGAAGGAGACAAACTGTAAAAGAGCTAATAAAGACTTTGGACTTTATTCCTAACTATTCTTGTGGTGATTATTCTGCTGAAACAAAGGCTGGTCAGGAGACCTCCAGAAAGCTAACCAGAACATTACATTCTGGTGCCTAAACATGGACATAAGGGTTTACACCAGCAGCTCAACTGACACTATCCTGAGTTCAGTGGAGAAGTCCCCTGACCTGGAAATAGGGTGAGTACAAAAATAGACAAGCAGGAAACTTTGATAAGGGCTAAACTAGTGTTTCAGCTGAAATGGTACAAATGCTTAGAAAAGAGCCTTCCCTACCCCAAGGGAAGTGTGTAGAATGCACAGTTAAGCTAATAAAGAACCAAGATTTGCTTGTAACTTGGAAGCAGAGCATTGAACTCTTCAAAACATTAACATATATATCTCCTTGGTTCTCTAAGGAAGAAAAATTAGAGCCAGATAAGTGGAAACCACTGGGAGAGCAACTAACTGAATATTACAATGATAATGGTCCTGATTCGGGGGCAGAGCCAAGATGGTGGAGAAGATACCCGTGAATTTGTAAGCTCCCTTCTTCCCTCAATACCAACTAGTTAAATCAGCCTCAAAAATAACACTGGACTGATAAAAACCACAGGGATTAGAAGAACAACTTACCAGCTGAAGAGAATCTGGAATTTCAACAGAAAAGGTCGGTTCCGAGGGGAGGGAAAAAAAAAGATCAGCATGGACAGGTCAAGGTGTTAGCACACTGTGCCGAATGGGCTGGGGAGAACTCTGGGATCAGAGAAGCCACTGAGATAGAGGAATCTGGCACAGGCTGATAGCTCTACTCTGCTTATAAAATAGCAGATCAGAAGAGAAATCAAAGCCACTTTAAAGCAAAAAGTCAGAAAATATAACCACCCCAAACCGGAAGTGACCTAACACCGATCTCGGCAAGGCTGTGCAGCCGCCTTCTGCCGTCCGGGGCTTTTCCTTGGGGCAGTTAAGAACTTGAACAGCAGGGGACACAGCGAGGGGCAGCCTCTAATCAACATAGTGCAGGGCTCAGCCTGAGGCAGTGGAATTCTCCCAGTAGTGAAACTCTAGCAGCAACGGAACTCCCAGAGCAGCAGAACATCCTCAGCAGGGACCGCAATTTCCAGGCAGACACTTCCGGTTTGAGCTCAGGAGCTTTACACATCAGCTGCTGATATCCACAGCCCTATGGGAGGCTTTGGCTGGGTTTGTGACACTTTCGCTGTTCAGCCTCAAACCTCAGGGAAGTTGCTAGGACACACAGCCAGGTTCTCACTGGGCACTCCGGGCAGTGCAGCCTTGCTAACTATCTCTAAGTCATTTCCAGGGGGAGGGGAACTCTCTCCCAGAGCTCTCTCTTAGCCCAGGCACAGCACTGCTGCATCCATCCCGTCTGGGAGGAAGCTGTTTGAGATAAATGGCATGTACAAGATTTAAGTATATCAAAAACACATAAGAGTTCAAGGTAATTTTGTGATGTAGGTAGAGTGCTAAATATTGGGGGAAATCTTAAAATGCTTCATAAAAAAAGGTTTCTTTTGAGTTGAACCTGGAGGAAGCTCCAAGAAAGCAGTGAGAAAAGAGAACATTTCAGCATAGGAGATAACTATGATAATAAAAGAATGCAATAAACAGGGAATACCAACAAACATACTAACTAGGACAGCATGCATAAATGTAGAGTATATGAAGGAATAATATGAAATCAGTCCAGAATTATTATAAAATAAAGGAGTGGATGTGTGACTTATTTGAGACAAGGAATAGTTTTGATATGGTTTCATTTTGTGACTGCAATTGTCATCCATGTAACCTTCTTTTAACATTAAACTGACTCTGAACAACTGACCTTCTCCAAATGGAACTGGATTGACTTGGTTCCATCACTTGAAAGATTTTCTCTTAGTTGAATATAAGATTCTATGCCATAAACGTGTTTCTTTTCTCTTTTTGTGGTGTTTTTAATTCTATGGTTTTCAGATATAAATTTAAGAAAATGTACAAAAAGTATAGCTCTTGAAGAGCACACTTTGATGATTATTAGAGATATTGCAATAACTATTGGTGTGGGGAATTCAAGCCTTTTAAAGATCATTCAAACCTACAATGAACACCAAAGAATAAAGGCATATCAAAAAACAAAAGACAATGGCATCAAGAACAAAAAGAATACTAATAACTGACAAGCTGAAAAATAAGCTAATTTATCTTCATAAAACAAAGATTTCAGAGGGATGTATCATCTGGAAAAGTTATTTCCTCTGCTATATGGCTTCTTGAAGTCAGAAAAATATTGAGAAGATCTGTCAATAATAATGACAACAACAACAAAGCAGTGGATGCAATTAGTTAAGGAGTTAGTATGCTTGCTTGTATAGTTGAAATGACAGGAAGCAATCACTCTAAGATGTTGCTAACATAAAATAAATAGTAATTCCAGAAAGTTGTAATGTTTGTGATAGATAAGAAATACTGGAGAAAAGTAGCATTGAAAAATAATACTTTGCCTATGCATCTCCAGTAAAGCCTAGAGAGATGGTGCCATAACCAATCAATACAAGTCTTTTGGCTTGTTTGGCAGATTTGTCTTCTATATGGAAATATATACAGGCATTCATATATCTATGATATTATTCTTTCCTCATCTAATTTCCTTTATTCTGAATTTTTAAATTTTTTATTATAGCTTTTTATTTCCCAGATACATGCATGGGTAATTTTACAGCATTGACAATTGCCAAACCTTTTGTTCCAATTTTTCCCCTCCACCCCCTCCTCCTGATGGCAGGTTGACTAATACATGTTAAATATTTGTATTTGTTAAATACAAAATATGTATACATGTCCAAACAGTTATTTTGCTGTACAAAAAAAAGAGTCAGACTTTGAAGTAGTATGCAATTAGCCTGTGAAGGAAGTCAAAAATGCAGGCGGACAAAAATAGAGGATTGGGAATTCTACATAGTGGTTCATAGTCATTTCCCAGAGTTCTTTTGCTGGGTGTAGCTGGTTCAATTCATTACTGCTCTATTAGAACTGATTTGGTTCATCTCATTGTTGAAGAGGGCCACATCCATCAGAATACATCCTCATATAGTATCATTGTTGAAGTGAAGTGAAGATGATTTCCTGGTCCTGCTCATTTCACTCAGCATCAGTTCATGTAAGATTCTCCAGGCATTTCTGAAATCATCTTGTTAGTCATTTCTTACAGAACAATAATATTCCATAATATTGAATTTTTTTAAAGATTGATTTTCTCTTTTACCCAGGCTGAAAGTTCCACTGTCCCATTCATAGGTCCGGTCCCACTACTAATCAGCATGGATGGTTTGATCTGTTCTGTTTTCCCTCTGAATTGGTCCTCCCCTTATAAGACAGGCTGGTGATCCCTTCACATCTAGTTTCCATCATATTGAGGTCAGATTTAGTGAAGATACCCCTTTGGTTTTTTTCCATTATACCTCAGAAAATATAAGTTCAAGAAATCTTCTAACCTTATTCTCCTTCTTAGGAAAGATTATAGGCCTGCCATAGTAGGCCCAGCTCCTTTTATTCAGACAGCACTCATTACATAACTTAATTTCTCTTCTCAAATAAACTGTCTTGTTGGTAAAAATCAGTAATAATTTTTTGGCATTGCAGATGGAATTCCCTGTAGAATGTATGCTCCTTGAGATATAGGAATGGTTTTTGGTTTTGGTCTTTGCATCCCTGGCATCTAGTTCAATGACTGGTACATAGTAGGTGTTTAATAGATGTTTTTTGAATTGAACTGAGGTTAGTCAGTTGTACTGATATCTTCCAGGGTATTAGGAAGGTTCTCCTTTATTTATTTAAAAAAATTGTTTTTAAAAATCTACATATAGAGTGAAACAAGGTTGCCCACTATCACCATTACTATTCAATATAGTACTAGAAACTCTACCCTCGGCAATAAGAGCCGAGAAAGAGATCCAAGGAATTAGAGTAGGAAATGAAGAAATCAAATTATCACTTTTCACAGATGACATGATGGTATACTTAGAGAACCCCAAAGACTCTGCTAAAAAGCTATTAGAAATAATTCAGAATTTTAGCAAAGTCGCAGGATACAAAATAAATCCACATAAATCCTCAGGATTTTTATACATTACCAACACAATCCAACAGCAAGAGATACAAAGAGAAATTCCATTCAAAATAACAGTCGATAGTATAAAATATTTGGGAATATATCTACCAAAGGAGAGTCAGGAATTATATGAGCAAAATTACAAAACACTTGCCACAAAAATAAAGTCAGATTTAAATAATTGGAAAGACATTCAGTGTTCTTGGATAGGCCGAGCGAATATAATAAAGATGACAATACTCCCCAAACTAATCTATTTATTTAGTGCTATACCAATCAGACTCCCAAGAAACTATTTTAATGACCTAGAAAAAATAACAACAAAATTCATATGGAAGAATAAAAGGTGGAGAATTGCAAGGGAACTAATGAAAAAAAAGTCAGAAGAAGGTGGTCTAAGTGTACCTGATTTAAAGCTATATTATAAAGCAACAGTCACCAAAACCATTTGGTATTGGCTAAGAAATAGACTAGTTGATCAGTGGCATAGGTTAGGTTCACAGGGCAAGATAGTGAATAAAAATAGCAATCTAATCTTTGACAAACCCAAAGATCCCAAATTTTGGGATAAGAATTCATTATTTGACAAAAACTGCTGGGAAAACTGGAAATTAATATGGCAGAAACTAGGCATGGACCCACATCTAACACCACATACTAAGATTAGATCAAAATGGGTCCAAGATTTAGGCATAAAGAACGAAATCATAAATAAATTGGAGGAACATGGGATGGTTTACCTCTCAGACTTGTGGAGGAGGAAGGAGTTTGTGTCCAAGGGAGAACTAGAGACCATTATTGATCACAAAATAGAACATTTTGATTACACCAAATTAAAAAGTTTCTGCACAAACAAAACTAATGCAAACAAGATTAGAAGGGAAGTAACAAATTGGGAAAAAATTTTTACAGTTAAAGGTTCTGATAAAGGCCTCATCTCCAAAATATACAGAGAATTGACTTTAATTTATAAGAAATCAAGCCATTCTCCAATTGATAAATGGTCAAAGCATATGAACAGACAATTTTCAGATGATGAAATTAAAACTATTTCCACTCATATGAAAGAGTGTTCCAAATCACTATTGATCAGAGAAATGCAAATTAAGACAACTCTGAGGTATCATTACACACCTGTCAGATTGGCTAAGATGACAGGAACAAATAACGATGAATGTTGGAGGGGCTGTGGGAAAACTGGGACACTGATGCATTGTTGGTGGAGTTGTGAAAGAATCCAACCATTCTGGAGAGCAATCTGGAATTATGCCCAAAAAGTTATCAAAATGTGCATACCCTTTGACCCAGCCATACTATTACTGGGCTTATACCCCAAGGAACTACTAAAGAAGGGAAAGGGACCTGTATGTGCCAAAATGTTTGTGGCAGCCCTTTTCATAGTGGCTAGAAGCTGGAAGATGAATGGATGTCCATCAATTGGAGAATGGTTGGGTAAACTATGGTGTATGAATGTTATGGAATATTATTGTTCTATAAGAAATGACCAACAGGAGAAATACAGAGAGACTTGGAGAGACTTACATCAACTGATGCTGAGTGAAACGAGCAGAACCAGAAGATCATTATACACTTCAACAATGATACTGTACGAGGATGTATGCTGATGGAAGTGGATTTCTTCAACATAGAGAAGAGCTAATCCAATTCCAATTGATTAATGATGGACAGAACCAGCTACATCCAGAAAAGGAACACTGGGAAATGAGTGTAAACTGTTATTTTTACCTTCTGAATCCAATTCTTCCTGTGCAACAAAAAATTCGGTTCTACACACATATATTGTATCTAGAATATACTGTAATATATTTAACATGTATAAGACTGCCTGCCATCTGGGGGAGGGGGTTGGGGGAGGAAGGGAAAAAATCTGAATAGAAGTAAGTGCAAGGGATAATGTTGTAAAAAATTACCCATGCATATGTACTGTCAAAAAATGTTATAATTTTAAAATAAAATAAAAAAAAATCTACATATAATTGGGAAGTATTTAATGAAACAAGTGAAAATATATTGGGGGTAAAGTAATAATCACAGGAAGTTGTTAAAGCCTTAAATTGGGACTCCATAACTTGGCCATAAGCTAATATATAATGGAGGCAAAATTGTTATCAATACAACCTAAATTCAAATTAATGAGGGAAGAGTTCCTATTCACCCATGTTCTTTGAAATAAGAAAATATTTAACTTTTACCTTCATGATTCTAGTGCCTAATGTAGAGTTTAGATTATAAAAAGTATTTTAGGAAAAAAAAGTCTTGCTAAGTTTGAAGGAATGCCACAAACATCCATCTAGAGCCTTTAGGTAGGCACCACAGTGGATAGAGTACAAGACCAGAAGTCAGGAAGAATTGAGTTCAAATCTGGCCTCTGACACTTATTAGTTGTGTGACCCTAAGCGAATCACTTGACTACTTATCTGCCTCAATTTCCTCAACTATAAAAAAGAAATAATAATAGCACCTACTTTCCAGAGTTGCTGTTGATACAACACCTGATATATACTAAGAATTTAATAAATCTTTATTTTCTGTCTTTCTTCCTTTTGTCTATTTAAACTCTAGTTCCCTTTTTATAACAACTCTTATATAGCTCTATCCTCTACTCATCTCCAACCTTGTATTTATGCAGTTGACTTTTTGAATTCCAAATGGAAATTTACATTTTACTAATTTTTGGCAAGATTTTTTTTAGAATTACCTTGAATTTAATTCCTTCTAAATTAATTCCTTTAATTCCAGTTCATCATGTATTAACTCACCATGTCATATGCCTAATTTCTCTATTTCTTATTCCAGTCCTTCTCAAGAGGCATAATATAATAAGTCTTTGATATCCCCAACCTGTGCTGTTTCATTATCTACTGTATGATCTGATTTATTATTTAGTCCACGTGCCACAAGTACAAAGCAGAGTGTGTGTGTGTGTGTGTGTGTGTGTGTGTGTGTATACTACATAAAAGTAAGACTTCCTACAAATTAAGTATATATATATATATATATATATATATATATATATATATATATATATATATATATATATATATACCATAAAAACTCATATTCTGCCATATTGGCCTTCCCCTACCTTACCTATGAACTGTCTTCTCTAGGCATGTCTTAAACTGTTTTGTTTCATTTTTTTAAAATATATATCACCTGTGAATATAAGGCACACCCCCTAAAATGTGAAATCTTTGAAAGCATTTTAGGACCAGGAATGGTAGTCTACTAAGTACTCTGTACTTATAATCATAGTTGTAGATAAAGCTAAAGCTTATAGATTTCTGAACTTGGAAGTTCTAAGCTGCAGTGACTTATGCTGATTAGGTAGATGTTCATACAAGGTCAGCATCAATATGGCAAACCTCAGGAGGGAAGGGGACTGGGATAGGGCCGGGTTAAGGTGGGAATTAGGATTAAGAATAGCTCCTGGAACTGAATGTGGACCACAACATAGTATTTTCACTCTTTTTGTTGCTGTTTGCTTGAATTTTGTTTTCTTTCTCATATTTTTTCTTTTTTGATCTGTTTTTATACAGCATGATATTTGTGGAAACCTGTATTGAGGAAGTGCACATATTTAACATATATTAGATCACATGCCGACTGGGGGAGGGGGTACAGGAAAAGCGAGGGAAAAATTAGAACACAGTGTTTTGTAGGGGTGAATGTCAAAAATTATGCATATATATATTTTGAAAATAAAAAAACTCTAATTTTTAAAAGAAGAGTAGCCCTTGCTTTCCAGGATAGATGGGATAGGGAGACCTTTGTTGTTCTCTAGTTCTTTCAGTTATATCTCTTTGCGTCCCCATTTGGGCAAAAATACTGGAATAGTTTGCCATTTCCTTCTCCAACTCATTTTATAGAAGAGGAAACTGAGGCAAACAATGACTTGACCAGGGTCACACAACTAGTAAGTGTTTGAGGTCAGATTTGAACTTTTGAGCATGAGTCTTCCTGATTCCAAGCCCAGTGCCACTTTGCTGCCCATGCTAAGTTTGAGGATTTTAGGACCATGAGATCTAAAGATGAAAAAACCTATAGAGGTTACCTGGTTCAACTCTCTCATTGTACAAATAAAGAAACTGAGGCTCTAGGCGGTTAAATGACTTTCAAAAATCATACATGATAAACTATTTACTTCCCTAAAAAACAATCAGAAAAATTGTTCTGCAAAGTACATTTATTTAGGAAAAACTTGAGTGTGTTTTTTTTTAATTTCCTTCAATTAAAAAATGATCTTTTACCCATTTCTTTCACCATAGGACTCTTCAATTTCATCATTTGCTCTGAAGCTTTCTTATTCCTCAACTTTCCATTCGATTCAGCCTTTTGGTATTGTTTGTTGAATTTTAAAGACAGTTTTTAGTGTATAGGTTAGGGGGTATTCATTCTAATATTAAAATGCCCTCACAATATATATGTACCAATGGTTTCTTAAATTTGCCACAACTCTGGGGACATGTTTCCTCAACAAAAGCCAACCAGAACACCAACTATAGCAAATTTCATAAAACAATTACCTACCAATTTCACAAGAGGTATTGATTGTCTTATTTGTTATCTATTTTGGGATAGACTGACATTAAAATTGTTTTCTAAGATAAAACAAACATAGTCAACACAGTAGGTAATTAATATTAT
Organism: Sminthopsis crassicaudata; assembly: GCF_048593235.1. Taxonomy (NCBI): domain Eukaryota; kingdom Metazoa; phylum Chordata; class Mammalia; order Dasyuromorphia; family Dasyuridae; genus Sminthopsis; species Sminthopsis crassicaudata. The sequence goes on from NC_133617.1 coordinate 441,130,420, forward strand.
TACACTTTAAGAAATAAAGAGTGTGATATATGTAGAGAAGCATAGAAAAAATATATGAACTGATCCAAAGTAAAGTAAATTGGTCCAGTAAAACAATATACATAATGACCACAATAATATAAATGGAAAAAACGATATCAAACAAGCAATTAAAATTGAATTTTGTGAGTTTATCTTGGCTAACCTTGAACCCAGAGAAGAGAGGAGAGAAAGCCTGACCCCTACCCACCATCACCATACACGTACATGTGTGTAGTCTCACAGGACTATAAGTATGGAACACTGCTTATAATGTTCATTTTCAATCTGGTGTTTGTTTTTGGTGAACTTTTTTTTCCTTCATTTTTCAGTCTTTGTTATTAGAAATGGCTCTCTGAAAGGGAATCGGATATATATTGGGAAATGTAGCAATAATAATTTATTTTGACAAATTTTGGATGACCATGTCAAAGAAATCAGCATCTATCTAAAACATGGTGAGTTGCAATTACAACAAGAAATTTTAAACAGCAGTTATTAATTTTGCTGATGCTATAAACAATAGGAAGCAGGAATGGAAAAAAGAGTGTTGATTAAAATAATGCATGAAATATATAGAAGGTATGCACAGTTCTAATGGACTCATCATAAATCATGGCTTCTCTAACAAGCCAGCTTTAAGGGGAAAGTGTGACCTGGCTCCATTTTGTTCTCATCTACTGCAATGGAGATCACAAAACAAAGGCTGAGGGGACATCTAAACTCCTCTATAAAGTGAGGGAATTTTAGAATATCAACTACACAAAAGTAAGACTTTCTGACAAATTAAAATTTATATTATTCAGTATCTTAACTCAGGTTTAAAATCCATGAAGTATTGTTTTGTTTTTTTGTTTCGGGGTTATTGTTTTGAGTTTTTTGCCAAGTTTTGTTTTGTTTGAAGAGATTTATTATTTCATTTATATGGAGATTACTTAATGAGAAATAGTCTACCAAGGGAGGATAGCAGCTATCCTACCCTTCGCATACTCAAAGAGTCAGCTAGATAGTACAGTGGATAGAGCACTGGGCCTAGAAGCAGGAAGACCTGAATTCGAATCTAACTTCTGACAATTACTATTTAAGTAACATTGGGCAAGTTATTTAATCTGTCTGTCTCAGTTTCTCATTTACAAAAAGGGAATATTAATAGTACCTATCTCTCAGGGTTGCTCTGAGGATCAAATGAGATGATAGTTATGAAGCACTTCAGCATAGTGTTTGGCACGTATTAGGCACTTAAATGCTTTTTTTTTTTTTTTTTTTTTTTTTTTTTTCTCCCAGATTGCTTCAGAGCATTTTTATGTTAAGTGATTTGCCAGGGACACACACCTACTCTATAACATATCCATGATTTGAAGCCAGGTTTTTCTGACCCTGAAGCCAATTCTTTTATCCACTGTGCCAAATTGCCTCTCATTTCAGATAGAAAAGGACTAAACAATTCTACTTCTGTTCTTAGTAGCATGTCAAACGAATAACTTTACAACTTTTCTGTTCTGACCCCTTTCTGATCTATATAAATTCAGACTCTTTCCTGTTTTGGACTTCAAGTCCTTCTTGCCATTTAGTCAAAACTAGGATTTTGAGTATCAGGTACAGCCAACTTGAAATATGCCTTTGAATCAACTTTATAATTTATGATGTGAAAATAATAAAAGAAGTAATCAAGATACAATGTTCAGTTGAGTAGGAGGTGGGTTTAGCTACTATAATGACTTACTTATGGGTGTTATTAATAGGTAGCTTCCTATTTTAACAATTATTTTTGCTAACTAGGTGCTAAGCCCATTTATTTTTTCTGCTGATGGAATGCATGTGTTATATGTTTCCCCTTTTAAATTTCAATACCTTGGAACAAAGGTTTCCCCCCACCCAATTTACAAGTGAATTAAAATGGCACTTGACTCTGCAGCTACCACTGCCACTAACCTGGCAGAGTTTGACTTTGATTTTAGGAAATCCTGTCTTCCAATTCTTTCCTTTCTCTGAAGAACAAATATTCATAAAATCATTCTAGTTTTGTTTTGTTTTTTTTTTTTTTCTGTTCATTTCCCTCTTTTTGTTCCTTATGTGGAACATTGTAGCAGGTTCTAGTTTTTTAAATAGATCCATAGCAAACTTTCCTTACTCATTTCTTCCATCTCATCTGACCTCCATCTTGGAGCAGATAAATTCTTAAACTAAGACATATTGAAATTTGTAATATTCTTATCTATATATATTTGTTTTTCTATCAACCATTTATTAGAACATAAGAGCCTAACTTTCGGAAAGATTTTGAAATATGATGAAAAGAATCAACAGAGATTAAGCACCTACTTTGTGTCAGGCCCTATGCTAAGTGCTTTACAAATATTATCTCTTTTGAGTCTCATAAGAACTCAGGGAGGTAGGTGTTAGGATTACTCACATTTTATAGCTGAAGAAACTATGAGAGATAGAAATTAAGCAACTTGCTCAGGGTCCCACAGTTAGTAAATATTTGTAATCACATTTGAATTCAGATCTTTCTGACTCCAAATTCAGCATTTCCTCATTAAAAAAAAAACAAAAAAAACCATAAACTTTCCCCCCAGTCCTTTATTCACTAAATGAATCAAGATGAAAAAGGAAATTGTAATAAATAGGATTGTAAGTGTTTTAGTGACACTTCAATTGATAAAAATCACATCTATTTTTGATTTTGAACCAGCAACTGTGGTAATGAAATCTTTCCCTTTTGTATTTTAGTAACGAGGCTTTTACTAGCTAATAAAATTCAAAAGCTAGATTTTAAACTCAGGTCTTCCGGGCTCCAGGCCCAATGCTGTGTGACACCTAACTGCCATATCTATTATGCACCTAACAATGGCTAATTAGAGATAATGTCAAGCTAAAGATAAGAGGTAGAGGTATATTTTGGATTGCATTATTAAAGATGGGAAAATACATATTTTAACTGTATGAATTAGACCTTTGATCTAATAATGGTGTCCTGCAAACTTGTGCCATCAGAGGCACAAGCTGCCACTCTATGTCCTAGCCCCATATATTTCCTACTTGTATGTCTCTTCATTTTACCTGCTTTTTCCACTGAAGACATATACATTTTGGGAAAATATGGTACAGAGATATGAAAGAAACATTTTACTACTACTCTCCTCACCAGGACATTTTACCATATGCTTTGAGCTAATGGTCTCCTTTGGTTAGCTATTAAAGGTAAACACATCTATGGGAATGGCAAAGGACATATTAATATTTCATCTAATCAGTGAAAAAAATGCTGAAACTGGAGTTAGGGGGACCATAATTTAAATCTCAGTTCTGACATATTAGTTATATGACTATGGTTGTTTAGTCATTTTCAATTATATTTGATTCTTTATGGCCCCATTTAGGGCTTTCTTGACAAAGATACTGGAGTAGTTTTTCATTGCTTTCTCCAGTTCATTTAACAGATGAGGAAACTGAGGCAACCAAAGTTAAGTGGCTTGCTGCAGGTCACACCATGGACAAGTCATTTAAACTTTTTAGACATCAATTATCTGTAAAATAATAATAATAATAATAATAATAATAATGATAATAATAATAATAATATATCTAGTGTCTATCTTACAGAGTTGTTATAAGGAACAAATTATATATATTATATATATATATATATATATATATATATATATATATATATACTCACATATGTAAAACACTTCACAAATCTCAAAATACTACATACATTTCTGCTGTTTAGTTCAACCTCATATCCTTATTTCTAAAAGAAAGGGTTGAAATAAAAGTATTTCCATCTAGGTCAGGCAACTTACCCAAAATGTTCTTCCTTCTGTTCTCCTCTCAAAATTTTAAGAGTTCAAACAGGGCTTGGAAAAAATTCTAAAATATTGAAATCATATCCCAAAGAGATCTTAAAGGAGGGAAGGGGACCCACATGTACAAAAATGTCTTTGTCAGCCCTTTTTGTAGGGACAAGAAACTGGAAACTGAGTGGATACTCATCAGTGGGAGAATGGCTGAATAGGTGATGGTATATGAATGTTATAGAATATTAACGTTCTATAAGAAACATATCTGTGAATCCCAGCCTATGGCATTCTGAACAATTGATCACACCGCTTTCATTTAAAGGCTTCTATCTCATGCTACTTACTAGCTAGATTGACCCTCGGCAACTCACTATCCTATTTGCTTCAGTTTCTTCATCTATAAAATGAGCTGGAGAAGGTAATGACAAATTACTCCAAACTTTGCCAAGGGTGTCACCAAGGTCAATGGGGGGACCACAATGTATCATAAGGAACCAGCAGAAGAAGGAAGCATATCCCCACCCCATTTACAAACTAGGCTGCTACCCCATTACTATCAAAGTTTTCTCTGATGCAACTGCACTTGAATAGGAAGGATTGACCACACTACTCTAGGCCTCAAGACACTCAAGATCAGCAATACTGATATTGCACACTGGCTCCAAGATACTGGAGTTCTCTGACTCTGGCTCCTCGGAATGATTCAAATAAATATTCCAGGTGCCAGAAGTCTGAGTTATAGAAGAGCTGAGGGCTGTTGTATGTTAGCTAGTCTATCTGTAAAAAGCACTTTATCTTTATTTTTTAAAGCTTTTTATTTATAAAACATATGTATGGGTAATTTTTCAACACTGACCTTTGCAAAATCTTCTGTTCCAAATTTTCCCCTCCTTCCCCCCACCCCCTCCCCTAGATGGCAGGTAGTCCAAAACATGTTAAATATGTTAAAATCCATATTAAATCCAATATATGTGTATACATAGTTATACAGTTATCTTGCTGCACAAGAAAAATGGGACCAAGAAGGAAAATAAAAACTGAGAAACAAAACAAAATATAAGCAAATAACAACAGAAATAGTGAAAATGCTATGTGGTAGTCCACACTTAGTTTTCACAGTCCTCTCTCTGAGTGTAGATGGCTCTCATCATCACTGAACAATTGGAACTGATTTGAATCATCTCATTGCTGAAGAAAGCCATGGCCCTCAGAAATGATCATCATATAGTCTTGTTGTTGTTGTGTATGATCTTCTGCTCATTTTCCTTAACATCAGTTCATGTAAATCTCTCCAGGCCTTTCTGAAATCATCCTACTGGTCATTTCTTACAGAACAATAATATTCCATAACATTCATATACCAGAATTTATTCAGCCAATCTCCAATATTGTGCATCCACTCAGTTTCCAGTTTCTTGCCACTACAAAGAGGGCTACCACAAACATTTTTACACATGTGAGTCCCTTTCCCTCCTTTAAAATATCTTTGGGATATAAGCCCAGTAGAAACACTGATGGATCAAAGGGTATGCACAGTTTAATAATTTTTAAAATATAGTTCCAAATTGCTCTCCAGAATGGTTGGATCCATTCACAATTCCACCAACAATGGATCAGTGTCCCATTTTTCCCACAGCCTCTCCAACATTTGTCATTATCTTTTCCTGTCATCTTAGCCAATCTGACAAGTGTGTAGTGATAGCTCAGAGTTGTCTTAATTTGCATTTCTCTGATCAATAGTAATTTAAAACACCTTTTCATATGACAAGAAATAGTTTCAATTTCTTCATCTGAAAATTCTCTGTTCAGGTCTTCTGGAAGAGCCTTGGTCTCAGCAGGATAGATACCACAAGAATGGACAAAAATAGAGTCCAAAGTCTTTATTGTCTCTTCATAGTCTGACAGTCTCAGTCTCTTCCAATAGTCTGACAATCTGACAGTCTCAACCAGTCTCCCCCATAGGAGTTGCAGGGCAGCCTTTCCTGACACAGGTATGACTGGAGGCAGAGAGTAGAGGAGAGAGGTCAGTCAACTCAACGGCCTTTCAGTCAGAGAGGTCAGAGAACAGCAACTACCTCTCAGTCTCCTTGTATCATCCTCTCATACAAGGAGATCAATTCTGCAGATCTGGGTTGGATCTTCAGCAGCCACTGTCAGGTGGCTGCCAGCAGCACAACAGTTCATATCCTTTGACCATTTATCAATTGGAGAATGGCTTGAATTCTTACAAATTTGAGTCAGTTTTCTATATATTTCAGAAATGAGGCCTTTATTAGAACCTTTGAATATAATCCCAGTTTATTGCTTCTCTTCTACTCTTGTCTATATTAGTTTTGTTTGTACAAAAACTTTTTAACTTAATATAATCAAAATTATCTATTTTGTCATCAGTAATGATCTCTAGTTCTTCTTTGGTCACAAATTCCTTCCTCCTCCACAGATCTGAGAAGTAAACTATGCTATGTTCTTCTAATTTGCTTATAAAATCATTCTTTATGTTTGGATCATGAATCTATTTGGACCTTATCTTGGTGTTATGTGTGGGTCCATGCCTAGTTTCTGCCATACTAGTTTCCAGTTTTCCCAGCAGTTTTTTTAAAAATAGTGTCATTTTGTCCTGTGAACCTAACCTATTCCACTGATCAACTACTCTGTTTCTTAGCCAGTACCAAATAGTTTTGATGACTGTTAGAAAAGCACTTTATCTTCATAGTAATGTATGAATTCCATCTCCCTGAAGGCAAGGACTGTTTTTTGTTTTTTGTTTTTGTTTCTGTAGCCCTAATGCTCAGTTTCTAGAACACAGTAAATGCTTAATAAATCCTAACTGAATTATGACTATTGCATCCCAAATAACTCATTTTTTTACTTCTATTCTAAGTTTTTTTTTTTCCTGTTTAGCCCCAAATTTTCCATTCTACTCATTGTCAAGCTACATCTGGGCCAACCAAGAGTAATACTCAGGACTTTCATCACAGTTTCCATTTAAGTTCTAGTCCTAATATTCAGCTTGCTTATAATGGCATTTGCTCTTCAGCAATCCAGTGATAGCACCTCCCATCCCCATGCTAACATATGGTCTCCCAAATGTAGTTGTTTGTATGTTAGCTCTTTTTTAAGGCTACTAGAAAAAACCATCAAAAACAAACAAACAAACAAACAAAAAAACACAGATGTATGTATGCACTTTGGAATGAATGTATTATAAAAGATGAAACTAAGAAAAGATGAAAATTCTCCTCTTTTTCCTCTCTATTTTTTTTTGTTTTCCCCCTTAATCATCATGTGATATACACATGTGCTCCATTGGCAGTTACTATGTGAATGGTAATCATTTTCCAAAATAGCTTTCTAATGTATTCCATTTAAGCTTGTCAATGCATCCTCTTGGTTACTTAATGCAATTCAGCTTATATTTTAGATTGGTAGATTTTCCATATTTTTCATTCAATACATTTCACTGAAGTAGTGGATAATAGAGCACACATATGCTGGCAAATCTTAGCCTCAGATATAAGATTATCCATTGCTATTAGTGATGATATGGGTGGAGTTTTAGACCCAGAGTCATGAAAATTGTGCTGGAATCCTCCTTGAGATATTTACTGGCTATAGTACCCCGAGAAAGTGCCTTACTCTCTCTTAGCTTCAATTTCATCATCTATACAATGGAAATAATAATAGTGTCTACCTCCTATGATTGTTGGGAAGATCAAATAAGGTATAAAGGGTTTTGTAAACCTTAAAACATTATTGAAATGTTAATTATTATAATAAATTATTGTTTACTTGTCTGTTTCTACACCATTGCAGCCAAATCAAGTAGAGAGTTATTTCTTCAAGTCCCTGAGAGTTCCTGAGAGTAAAGCTAGCAGCAAGAATCAATATTATCAGGGTGACTCAGTCTATCCCTCTATATGCCCCCAAATAGGCTATATCCTTATTCTAATACATTGTACTCCATGCTTATACTAGGTTGGTTATAACTTCAGCTGCAGAGCTGCCTCGTAAAAGGCACAGGAAAGAGGGAAATTTTAAATCCAGAGGATTTAAACAATAACCTAAATAAACAATAACAATAATAATTTAAACAGGACCAACAATAAACTAACTTATTTTTTAAGATATAAAAGCTTTAATTTTAATGCATTAAAAACTATATTTTGAGAAAAATATTAGACTGATTATATATGTGATTAGCTTCCAAATATTTTCCATTGAGTTAAAAAAAAAGTTAAAGAATACATTTTAAATATACTTATACTGATTGATAATTGTAATTGCATTAGTGGCCATTTGGTGAATATCTGTTTATTACTGATATTAATTCATTGTCTATAGTACTTTCAGCAAAATGTTTTTCCATATTTATCTCTTTTTATCATATCTATATTTAATATTGTGTTAATTGAAATCACAATTTCTACCCTCTGCCTCTTTTATTTTTGCTGACACATTAGAGATTTTGCTCCAGTTCCTAATTTTAACTCTGTATCTTTATTTTAACTGTGTTTCTTTTAAACAACTGGTTGAAATATATCTGATTCCTTCTGTTATCCTCTTTTTTATTATTAATTTTATAATTATAATTTTTGACAGTACCTATGCATGGGTAATTTTTTTTTTACAATACTATCCCTTGTACTCACTTCTTTTCTGAATTTTCCCCTCCTTCCCTTCACCCCCTCCCTTAGATGACAGGCAATCCCATACATGTTAAATGTGTTACAGTATATCCTAGATACAATATATGTGTGTAAAACCAAATTTCTTGTTGCACGATAAGAATTGGATTCCAAAGGTAAAAGTAACCTGGATAGAAAGATAATAGTGCTAAAAGTTTACACTCAATTCCCAGTGTTCCTTCTCTGGGTGTAGCTGTTTCTGTCCATAATTGATCAACTGGAACTGAATTGGATCTTCTCTATGTTGAAGATATCCATTTCCATCAGAATACATCCTCATACAGTATTGTTGTTGAAGTGTATAACGATCTCCTGGTTCTGCTCATTTCACTCAGCAAGAGTTCATGTAAGTCTCTCCAAGTCTCTCTGTATTCATCCTGCTAGTTATTTCTTACAGAGCAATAATATTCCATAACATTCATATACCATAATTTACCAAATCATTCTCCAATTGATGGGCATCCATTCAATTTCCAGTTTCTAATCACTAAAAAAAGGGCTGCTACATACATTTTGGCACATACAGGTCCCTTTCCCTTCTTTAGTATTTCTTTGGGATACAAGCCCAGTAGTAGCACTGCTGGTTCAAAGGGTATGCACTATTTGATAACTTTTTGGACAGAGTTCCAGATTGCTCTCCAGAATGGCTGGATTCTTTCACAACTCCACCAACAATGCTTCAGTGTCCCAGTTTTCCCACATCCCCTCCAACATTCATCATTATTTGTTCCTGTCACCTTAGCCAATCTGACAGATGTGTAGTGGTATCTCAGAGTTGTCTTAATTTGCATTTCTTTGATCAATAGTGATGTGGAACACTCTTTCATATGAGTAAAAATAGTTTCAATTTCATCATCTGAAAATTGTCTGTTCATATCCTTTGACCATTTATCAGTTGGAGAATGGTTTAATTTCTTATAGAGTCAGTTCTCTATATATTTTGGAAATGAAGCCTAACAAAGTAACTTAATAAAATTATATTAAGAGACACCATGATGAGAGCTGATTTGTAGACCAATTCTAGCCTCAGACCTATATTGACTGTGCTATGTGACCCTAGGCAAATCACTTAATTTCTGTGATGAAACCACAGATTTGGTACAAAAATAATACAATCCTTTTATTGTTGTTTTTGTTTGCCCAGTCAATTAAGGTTAAGTGACTTGCCTAGGGTCTGTGTGACAGCTAGGAAGGGTTAAGTGTCTGAGGTCATATTTGAACTCAAGTCCTCCTGACTTCAGGGATGGTGCTCTATCCATTGCTGCACCAATCAATTGTTATTTAGAACAAATAAGGAGTGGATAAATGGCTCAGTGGATAGAGCTTTAAGTCTGGAGACATTTATTAGCTGTGTGACCCTAGTAAAATCATTTAATTCTATTTGTCTCTGTTTCCTCATCTATAAAATGAATTGCAGAAGGAAATGGCAAACTAATATCTGCAAAGAAAACCCCCAAATGGGGTTATGAAGAGTTGAACATGACTGAAATGAGTGAAGAACAATAAAGATAAAGAACAAAAAAATTGATAAGCCTCTATCAAAATATTGTTGTCTGAGATAAAGATTGTATCTGTAAATTTAATGTCTGTACTCTGTACATGCTAAAATATTAGCAGACAAATAGTATCACTGAATCTAACTTAGTAGGAGACTCTCACAAAAAGAAACTTACTTTATATTACCAAGATTACATGATAGGTCCTTTCCTATACTTTTCTTAATGGATCAGTTATAAATAAGGTCTCAAATACGTACTCCATACTCTCATCTGAAATACTTCTTCCTTCTTTTCTCTGTCTATCCAAATTTTACCTATCATCTAAGGCTCAATTCAAGTCCAGCTAAATGAATCAATCAACAAGTATGTATTAAGCAGAGACAGACAGATAGAAAGACAGAGAGAATAAAATGATAGAGGACAGATTGATAATAGGTAGAAAAATATTAATTAAAATATATTGATATATAGATATGAAAATAAAATGATACATAATGGAAGATAGATAGATAAATGCATAGATACATATGTGGATAGAAAGCATCGTTTACTATTTACTATCTGCCAGGCACTATGCTTAAAACTATAAGACCACAACTAAGTAATACAGTTTTTGCCTTAAAATAATTTACATTACAATAGGAGAAGACAAGGTATTAAGGGAAACTTGAAAGTAGGGGAAGGAGAGATATGAACTTAGCAACATGCTATAGAGATTGCCAGAAAATGACTCATCATCATTCAGTCATTGTACAAGGTTTTAGGAACACAGAGACAAAAAAAAAATAATAATAATAATAAGAAAAGAAAAGAAAAGAAACAGCTCTTGACTTCAGAAAGTTTACATTCTATTGTGTGAATAATCACATACAGTGATAAGAATGTGCAAAATATATAAAAATTAAATATATGAATATGAGATTAAGAGGAATCTGAGACAATCAACAAAAGACTCATGTTGAAGGGAATACTTAGATACAAGTTTCCCCACTACTTCAGTTAATAATAATTATAATAACTACATATACATATATGTATAATGCAATAATAAACAATTGTTGCAATCTGGTTTCCATCAATGCTCAACTCGAATGCTAACTCCTCTTAACAGTATTTCTGACTTTCAAGGGGAAGGTGATCACTACAAATTCTTCATAGACTTTTGCCTAGATATTTCCTTTCTTTGTTTTACTTTACTTTCAAAACTTCTTTTTCTCCTCTTCACCAGCTACCCTTCCCTACCCCATAGTTTTGTTTTATGTATTTTCTTTTTCCTGAGAATTTGTGGACTCTGAGGATCTTGCTTGTGTTTTTTTTATATCCCCAGTTCTTGGCATAGTACCTTGTACACAAATACTTTTATCTTATTTCTCATTTGTTGTTCAGAGATGTCGGTAATATCTGAATCTTTGTGATCCCATTTAGGATTTTCTTGGCAAAGATACTCAAGTTATTTGGCATTTCCTTCTCCATTTTACAGATGAGAAAACTGAGGAAAATGGATTAAGTGACTTGCTGAGGGTCACATAGCTAGGACACAGTGAGGACAAATTGGAATTCAGGAAGATGAGTATTGGCTCACTAGGCCTGGAGCTCTATTCACTGCACAACTAGCCTTACTACTCATGAAGGACTGCTATTTGTAGACTGTTTCTTTTCTTATTTGACTGTACATTTTATACACTTGTACCAAATCTGTCCCTAGTGACTATAACAATTTCATGAACACTTTTTCTTTTCCTTTTTTGGGGACCTATGATTTCACTGGTTGTAAAGAACTTTCAATTAAGAAACTCCTTTTATATAAATGAAGAGCAGCAACTATGGACAATTTATCATCTTAGGGAGTAACCTGGGGCAATATTCAATTAAGTAGCTTGTCCAGATTTGCAGAGTCAATATGTCAGGAAAAGAACTTGAAGACTTCCTGACTTCTTAACTCTTTTGTTTTAATTGTTTAATGTTTTCACTTTTTCTTCCCCATCAAAGATGTGTTTCATTGATATTTTCCATTTTACCTAAGCACAATGTTGGATTCAAAAAACAAAAACAAAGAAAAGAAAAAAAAAAAAAACAACAATTTAATTAAATACCAATCTATCAAGAAAAAAATGACATCTATATTGCATTTACACAGTGGGTTTTATATTCAAATGGCTCCCTGTCAACAAAAAAATGCTTAATGAGGAGTAAAAGATTAAGAAGACTGCTATTATCTGTTGGTTCTATGATTTATGCACCTATCTTACATGACCACAGAAAATTATGAACTGTGAACTGCTTGGGAAAAAAAAGAAATTCAAGATTTCCCCTAAGGTTCTAGATAATAAAGGAAACCTTTGTCAATAGAAAAAATTCCATTCCAATTCAATCCAGTGTCATTCCTTTGTGAAAAGTATTTTGTAGAATTAGAAAAATGAGTATTTGTCTAATTTGGCAGCTTTAGACACCAGTCTAATCAACAGACACACAGATTGTAATGAATTTCTTTGTTTTCTGTTTAGGAAAACTCTGGCAATTTTTCTGCAAAATAGGCATGATCTATTCATGGTCTTCAATAAGACACTCCAATTTCTATCCAGAGGGTTTTTACTTCTTATTAATAAATATTTATTATATCTAGGTGCCTTATACATGTCATACTTTGCACTCTCATCATCTTCCTGCTACATAGCTTTCTACCTCTTGTTCTTAAACTTTTTGTTGTTGTTTGTCATTTGTTTTCAAAGAAGATCAATAACATCACAAGGGTGATGTCTTAACTCACTGGTAAATTGGATTTAAATGAAGAAGAGCTGCACAAAATTGTTGATCTCACTCTTTCAGATTCATTGAAATCCAGTAACAAGACAAAACTCAAGATGGGGGCAGCTAAGGTGGCACAGTAGATAGAGCACCAGCCCTGAAGTTAGGAGGACCTGAGTTCTAATCTGACATCAGACACTTAATACTTCCTAGCTGTGTGACCCTGGGCAAGTCACTTAACCACAATTTACTCAACAAAAAAAAAAAAAAAAAAAAAAATCAAGATGACTGGCAATGACCCAGAATGCAGTGGATGACCTTGATATATTTGATGTCTGAGTAATTTCTAAATTTTCTAAAGAGTAGATACTTTATTCTCATTCTTTCCTGAACTCAAGAGGATAATCAAAAAGTGGCTCCTGACCTAGAATGAATAAGCCAGTCCTAAGAAACCATGGTTATGAATAAAGTTAGAAAATTTATGTGTCATTTATTCCCGGATTGCATAAATTTGTGCTATACACAATTAATTATTTGTATTTATATCTATCTATATATTTATATTTTTGTAACTATATGATCACATACACCTAGGCTAGGGAAGTTGAGGAGGAAGAATTAATCTGCTCAGTTTTACAGCTCCTCCCTGGGACTGATCTTATTTTTGATTAGTAGGTGAATACAAAATTTACCCAATCCTATATTCCTGACCTGTGACAGACTTTATTTCATTTTCCACCCAGACATAAACCAGATCATTAGGTCCTATCTAGGGAATCTTCTTATTAGCCCTGCAAATAGCCACCCCAGAGCCTACCATTGCTCTAAGAAGAGTGCTGAAAATCAATCCTACCATTCCTATTGAAGTGGACATGACAAATGACTGCCTTTAGGGCTCCATTCACAGCTGTATGACTCTTCAAAATGAAAGTTGCTTCTTTGGCCCCAAGTCCTCTCTTTTGAGTACTCTTAAGAGCATCACTCTTGTATGTGTACTTAACACAATGCCTAACATATAGCTGGCCTTGAATAAGTGAATAAACAAATGAGAAATAAATTTATTAGATGCTTACCATGTTCCAGGCACTATTCTAAGAATTGATCATGATACATTTACGTTTTAATAATGAGCCTATATTAACTCATTGATTTCTTGGTTCATTTGTTCCCTTGTAAATAAATCATAGTGAATGTACTTTTGTGTCACAACACTCAGAAAAAGGACATGAAGATACTGTCTGCTAAGAATATGGACACTCAATGATAGTAGTTATAGACAGGTACTTGAGTCTTCTGTGCAGCAGGTTCCAATTATAGTAGAAAGGGGCCAGAAAGATGAGAACTGTCTATACTTTGAGATGAAATTTAGTGATCAGAGAAGTCTAAAAAAAGAGGTGTAACATGAGCAGATTATTGAAAGTGTAGTATTCAGGTAAACAAAGAAGTTAGATGGGAGGAAGTGTCTATTATGATTTTTCTAAAGAAATACTTTGAAATTTAAGAAATATTATCTTCAGAATGAGGAGAACAATAAAAACATGTTTAAAACAAAAGTAAAGGTGTATAGCTTCTGGCTTCAAAATGAATGGTATTTCATTAATTGCCTTCCTCAGATTTATATTTCATCTGTCTTTATTCTCTGCCAAAGACAAGAGTATCGTTTAAGAAAAAATCCAGGTTATGGAAGTCATGTTATCATTTCACAGAAGATTAAACCTCTTCCTGGAGCCAAGTTGGGCAATTTTCCAATACTAGATCTCAGGGAAGTTTGCTAAAGAGGATAGGACATTTAAAAATATTAAAATTACATTCTTCAATTTCCTTTCTCAAGCAGGGATTCTTAATCTTAAGGTCATAAACTTTTTTCTCAATATTCTGATAATTGTACTTGAATTCAATTGTTTTCCTTTGTAATTCTATGTATTTTATGTCATGCAATCCAAGAACTTCACCAGACTACCAAAGGACTAAGAGGTAACTAGATAGCCAAGTAGATAAAATGTTGGATGTGGACTAATTGACCAATAAATCAATAAACATTTAGTTGCCCAATTACATGCCAGGAATTGCTAAATTCAGAAGACTGGAAGTCAAATTGTGCCCCAGATATTTATTAGCTGTATGACCCTGGGCAAATCAATAAACCTCATTTACCACTTCTGTAAAATAGGAATAATAATAATATTTAGCTCCCAGGGTTGTTGTGAAGATAAAATGTCATAATATTTGTAAAATAAGCCTTAAAACCTCATATATGAATTCTAGTAAAGAAATTGATAATATACACATTTTAAAAAATTTTTAAAAGAATCCCTACTAACAAGCAATTTGCTCTAAAAATGAACTTCAAAAATGTCCTGAGAGTAAAACTGTATGTTTGACATATGAGTAAAGAGAGGGCAATTATGATCATACTCTTGATCACAAATGCACTACTTTCATGTTCATCAACTCCAAAATTTCTTTATGGTCCCGATGTATTATCATTCCACTTCTCTCTCTTCTTTCTAACTCCAAACTCTGTTGTTGATCTACATCATGACTTTTAATTCCATGACCCCTCAGTTCTCTCTCAGACCATTTGACTACATCTCCTCCTTACCCAACCTTGACCTCACTGCAAACCAATTCAACTTCATACTCTCCTCTTCTCTTGAATCTTTTGCTTCCTTGTTATATTACTGATCATGCCCCTGGCAAGTTTTAACTTTAGGTCCCTCCCACCATCTGTTGCTTTTGCATACATGCTATAGAGTGAAGTAGGAGAAAATCATTTAACTCAGTTCTCTACAAATTTAAATTGCTTAAGATCAACTTTCCTTATTTCCACCACTTGGCAATGACCTCCCCCTTCAAAATACACATAGTACTTTCTTTATGTCTCCCTAATACATTTATATATACTATAACATAGAGGTAATGTGATACAAAGGATAAAGAATTCATTTTTTTGTCTCTGACAGACTGTGTGACCCTGCTCAAGTCACTTACTCTCTTTATGTCCTGAAGAAACCAAAACTATACATTTCTATAAAAGCATTTTACCAAATTTGTATCAGTAGGAGTTTCCATAACAGAAATTGCCTATACCAGTAAAATTACAAATATGGTCTAAACCATGTTTATATGTGTGTGTGTATGTGTATAGGTATATGTATATATATATATATATATATATATATATATATATATATATATATATATATATATATGCATGTATGTGGATAGCATTGTTTTTGTGGATATATATTATGAATGTGCATGTGAATATATTATGTAAATATGTATTTCTATGTATAAATGAATGTTTATATGTATGAATGTATTACAAAAGTATGAATATTTATAAGTGTATATTTATAAATGATAGGTATATAAATATATGAATTCATGAATGTATATGTACTTATATATGAATAAATATAAATGAATGCATGCACTATGAATGCATTATATGTAAGCATACATTAAATCCAAAATATGTATAAATATATCAATATAAATTATATATAGGGATTATAGTGATGACAGACTAGTATGCTATTATCTGTTTATATTGATCATTCTATATTATCTCTCTGATAACTATCTAAAAAGGCAAGATATAGTTAATATTATTTATCATGAAAGAAAGAGTAGAATCCATTTCCATTTTGCTGCCTTTGAACAGGAATTCATCAAGGATAGAGATTTATGAGCTTTCTGTTGTTTTTACAGTACTAACATACATGTTGATGCTAAATGTTTAGCATTTTTTATAAAGAAATTTAATTTCATGTTTGTAGATCTTTGACTATACACATAAAGAATTATTAGTTATGATAGCATTCTTTTATGCCAATCAAATTATAATTCCATATTTCTATCATATTTGTGAAGTCATTTTTACTCTCCAACATTTAGTTCCCCTAACTATAAATTAATAGGGTTGAAGAAAATGGCATCTGAGCTTCTGTCCACTCCTGAGTTTTATACATGTGGTCTTCCTTCTATCCAATTTTACTCTAAGTGATGACAGGCAAATGATGATAAAATGATTTGCTGGATACCAAAAAATGATCATCAACTAAAAATTATCTGAATTAAGGGAAAATTGCAGTGCTATTATGTGTCAGGCTTTCCTCCTATTTGACTTATACACATGAAAAACAGTGCTGTTCTGCCTTCACTGTAGATTTGTGGGTTCAGGACAACTCTTAACAATTGAAATTGGTTCAGAATACAAGTTGTATCTATTTTTATACCTGGGGATGTAGAAGTTCAAATCTGCTTCTCATTGATTGAATGACATTCTGATTGCTCTATTCATCTGTTCACTTAAAATCTTTTTTCATACTAGGGTTTCTGACATTTTTTCCCCATCTGCATTCATAACTAAGCAATCATCCCAGCTATATCAAGCAGGATAATGTGGCTTTACTTTAAGCTTAGCTACTCCACAAAGCAGAAGCCAGAGATTTTCGTTCAATAGAGGATTCTGCAAGCTAAGGACACAGGAGGAGTTATGGGTGTTCAAAGGGAAACACTCCAAGGCAGTGTTTGAGCTTCTCCTTTGGTCACAAACTTAATACTTTCCTGTTTCCTTGGATCATTTTCATTGTCAGACTTTTCATGCCAAGCTTCCCCTGGGCTCACATTTCAGTCTGACTCAGTCAAGCTTCTGTACAGGAAGGTGCTTGCTTGGTAGCTGACAAATCAAAATACCTTAATGCACTTCATCTGTAGCTTCAGCACCCCCTTGGAATTAGCAGGGACTGGCAGCTGATCTGTTATGTCTCCAAAGTGTGTTTGGCTATGCTATGGCAAAGAAATGACATGTTTCCATGAGGGAGGTAAAATCCTCATGTTACAAACAATGGAGGGGATGAGAAGCAACCTGCCACAGAAATCTAGAGCTCCTGCCAGACAAAGGCCACTTAGAGTTTGCATGTAATTGGCTATCAAGGCTCCACAGAGTGGAATTTGCTCCACGGAGGGAAATTCCACTCTGTGGAATTTCAATTGATCTTTTACTCCCAAATCATTATCACAGCAATTCTCCTACATGCTTGTGAGGATCCTAGACACCTTGGCCCACTCCCACCCTTTTTTCCAAGGCCCAGAGTGATGGCAGAAGCATACGAGGTAGCCCGTTGACTTCTTGACCCTATCTAATCATTCTGGGGATGTCACCGGGATGCCAAATGTAAAGCAGAAGTTTGTCAAAGATGAAAAGATGAAGGCAAAAGCCCTGATCTGTAACAGAAAGCAGAAAGAGTCTCTCGGGATCTATCTGTCTCGCCAAGATACACTCTGAACTGCTTTTTAGTATCAGGTGCATCATCTTGAGAACCCATCCAGCATTCCAACTAAAATTAGTTTAATGTTCCCACATAAAAAGGAAAGGTCCTTGGCCAGGTGGAGGATTATTATAAGGGGACACAGTGTGGAACTAAAAAGTTTTGCATGCTGCTTTGAGGAATTTATGGGGAAAATTTACTACATATCCATTTCTTATGTAAATCATGGTTCCTTAAGATGAGCTCTGTGGAAGTGGAGAAGGCAGGGAAAGATCCAAAAGGCTTTATGGCATTGCCCTTGAGAAAGAAGGCATTCATCTTCACCCAGGTGTTTTTACCTCCCCCAAGGAGAAGAAAAGAGAGAATCAAATCAAAAACTTCTGGTACTATTAAGTCTGGTACTAATTAAGTCTTTTGTGGCTAAGTTTATCAACTTTTGAACACTCTGATAAGGAGGCATATTGGAAGAATGGGACCATTTATAGCTATCAAATGAAGATGAAAGAGGATACTATCATGCTGAAAAAAGTTGGATGGATTGAGAATCTCAATCTTCTGGCCTATGAAATTTTGGCATTTAGAAGTTTTCATCCATTATCCAACAGCTCCTCAATTCAGCAAGCAACAGCATTGGAAAGGATAGGAACAGTGTTGATAGGAATAGAAAAAAAAAAATTCTCTGCCCTCATAAGCCTACTTGGAAGGTTGGAGGGAAGGAATGTAAAGTCCAAGAGTGCCAAATTAACACGTGCATAAATCTCTTTATACTCCTGTGAACTGAAGTAGGAAGAGCAGAAATTAAATAGGGAGAGAAGATCACAAAGAGAGATTGTTCTGTTGCAATACTATTATGTAGTTGTTTTTTCCTCTCTAAGCCAGACTAAATTCAAATGCTTTTTCTGAATGGCTGGTAGACTAGTATAAATATGTCTATAGCAAAACATTTGACAAAATTTTGCTGATTGCAAATTCTTATGGGCTATCCTTATGGTTAAAATGAAGAAATGTGGGCTAGATGATAATATAGTTCAGATTTCAAGTCTCAAGACTAATAATATAGTTTGGATATTTCAGAACTCAAGACCATTTTAAAAATCTAGATATCCAGCTCTTATCTCCTTAACTCTCCAAATCACCAACTCTCTGTTAAACATTTTCATTTGAATATCTCCATAGACATTGCAAATTCACTGTGTCCAAAATTAAATGCATTAACCTTTTCCAAAAACAAAACAAAACAATTTTCTTCCCAACTTCCCTATTTTTATTGAGAGTGTATTACCATTCTTCCAATCAACTAGGTATTCAAATTTAAAGTCATTCTTAACAATTTCTGTTTCTCAACCCTTCCCCCAGTGAGTTCCATATTTTCTCCATTGAACATACACAGCATCTCTCACATATGTACCCTTCTCTCTGATTCTTACTTCAAATATTTCCTCCCTCCATTCCATCTTCCAGTTATTTATCAAAATGATCTTTCTGAAGTTCAGGTCATTGTAATGGTCTGGTTAGTTTTCTGGAGGTCCTTGGACCAGCCTTCTGTCAACTGAATAATCACCACGAGAATAGCCAGGTGTTAAAATCCAAAAGTATTCATTGTCTCCTTCACAGTCTATCTCCATGCCTGGGACCCGGGCTAGCTTTCTGGAGGTCCTTCAGACAAGCCTTGGTTTCAGTGGGGGAAACAGGAGGACAGGCTGGCCACCACGATGGTTTGAGATGGAGTCTTTGTTGGTTGTTATTATTACTCTATTATAATTACATCATCATAGGTGTGAATCTTGTGGAATAGGTGTCAATCTTGTAGAATTATATTAAGTACTAAATACATGTACTGAACTACGGAACTATTAATCACCATGCTAAACTAGATAACCATTGTCTTATCCACTGAGTTAACACCTTGTTGTAAGAATTTCTCCAGAATTCTGGCCCATTACAGGTCATGACCATTTTAATCAATAAATTATGGTGGCACCCTATTACAAGATTAAATGTAGACTCTCTATCTTCTAAAGCCCTTTATAAGTTCATCTCTTGCTACCTTTCTAGCTTTGCACTTTACTTCCTTCTACACACTTTGAAACAGTAAATAGTACAGTGGATAGAACAGTGTATCTGCAGTCATGAAGACATGGATTAAAATCCTATCTTAGTTACTAGCCATATGATCTTTGGCAAGACACTTAATCTCTGTTTGCCTTAGTTTCCTCAATTATAAAATGGGGTAATAATAATAATACATATACTACTACCTCCTTAAGTTAGATCCTTTTCATCTCTGCAATGGACTAATATCCAATCCAATCTCCCCACAGCTGACAAAATAATATACCTGAAATTCAGACCATGTCATTCTTCTACTCATGAATTGTATGTGGCTCCATATTTTTCCTCATATAAAGTACAACGCCTTCTGTTTGATATTCAAAACTCTCCACAAACCAATCTCAGTCTATCTAGACTTGCTTCACATTATTCCTCATCACAACACTGTGTGACAGATCAGTGAAGATCTTTAAATTAAATCTGGTAATCATTTGTTAGTGATGTTTTAGATAAGATTCCTATTCAGGTATACATTGGACTAAATGGTATAATTATATCATTAAAATATAAATTATATTTTGTGAAATATCAAGGCATGAGATTCAGGATAAAATTAATGAATATATGGATTAGTAACTATGTTTCTAAATTCATATGTGAACACAAATAAATTTATATTTATTACTAAAAACATTTCATAATAATAGCTAGAATTTATATACCCTTTAAAGATTTACAAAATCAAATAAAGAAGAATTAATTTAGTGCTTACTATGTGCCAGACACTGGCATAAGTTAGTAGGCATTAGGGATACAAATAAAAGCAAAAATTAATTCCACTTCATGAAGGACTTCACATTCTAATTGGAGGAGACAACATAAAAACAATCGAGTACTAACAAGATATATAAAATGTAAATTGGAGCCAATTTCAGTGGGATGGCACTAAGATTAAAGCACATCAGGAAAGACTTCTTGCAGAACATGAGGTTTTAGCTAAGACTTGACGAAGTCAGAGAATAAAGGAAGAAATTAAGGAGAAAGGGAGAGCATTCCAGGCATGAGGAATAATCAATCAAAAGGCATGCAGTCATGGAATATCTCATATGAGAAACATCAAGAATGGGTGGGGTATGTGCAAAAAATGTTTGTGGCAGCCCTTTTTGTAGTGGCAAAAAACTGGAAAATGAATGGATGCCCATCAACTGGAGAATGGCTGAATAACTTATGGTGCATGAATGTTATGGAATATAATTATTCTGTAAGAAACGACCAGCAGGATGATTTCAGAGAGGCTGGAGAGACTTACATGAACTGATGCTGAGTGAAATGAGCAGAACCAGGAGATCATTATACACAGCAATATCAAGAGTATACAATGCTCAATTCTGATGGACATGGCTCTCTTCAACAACGAGATGATTCAAACCAGTTCCAATTGTCTAAGTGATGAAAAGAGCCATCTACACCCATAGAGAGGACTGTGGAAATTGAATGTGGTTTACAACATAGTATTTTCACTCTTTTTGTTCTTTCCTGCTTGCCCTTTATTTTGCTTTTTTTTTTTTTACTGGTTTGATTTGATGTTTCTTGTGCAGCACAATAATTGTATAAATATGTATGCATATATTAGATTAACATATATATTTTACCATATTTAACATATATTGTACTACTTGCCATTTAGGGGAGGGCATGGGGGAAGGGAAGGAAAATTT
The DNA here is from genome assembly GCF_048593235.1 of Sminthopsis crassicaudata. Classification (NCBI taxonomy): domain Eukaryota; kingdom Metazoa; phylum Chordata; class Mammalia; order Dasyuromorphia; family Dasyuridae; genus Sminthopsis; species Sminthopsis crassicaudata. The sequence goes on from NC_133617.1 coordinate 441,152,222, forward strand.
AAACACAAGATTTGCAAAGGCTAATGCTGAAGAATTGTCCATGTATATGTTTTGAGAAATAAAAAGCTTTAATTAAAAAAAATGGATGGGGAAGGGAAGGGAAGGGAAGAAAATCAATATTTATAGAGCATAATATGTACTATTATTATTCCCATTTTATAGTTGAGGAAACTGAGGCAACCAGAGATTAAGTGACTTGTCAAGGATCACATAGCTAGTAAATGAGGTAGTAGTTGAATCCATGTCTTCCTGATTGCAAACCCAATATTCTATCCACTGTACTACTTACTGCTTCAAAGTGTATAAAAGGAAATAAAGTGTAAAGCTGGGAAAGTAGAGAGGAATGGACTTACAAGGGCTTTAAAATAGAGAATTCTGTATTTAATCTTCTAGATAATAGGCTGCCACCATAATTGATTGATTAAAATAGTCATGATCTGAACTTTAGAAGGATCATTTTGATAAATAAGTGGAGGATATATTGGAGTGGAGAAAGACTTGAGGTAAGAAAACCAATTAGAAGGCTATTGAAATAGTCCAGCCATGAAGGAATTGATGATAGGACTTGGCAGTACTCTGGATAAAGAGTATTATATTAAGAAAGTTAGGAAAAAGGAAGACTTTGGGAGGAAAGATGAGTTTAGTTTTGATCCATTGAGTTGAAGATATCTATAGGAGATCCCCTTTGAGGTGAAAAGCATTTCATATATTTCATTTCATTTGATCTTCACAAATGAGGAAATTAAGGTCAAGAAAAAGGGGCACATACTAATAGGGAAGATTGAATTGACTTCTTCTTTACTCCAAGTTAAAGCTCTCTTTTATGCAATCAAGATACCTGACTTCCTTCAAGATAAATCTTAAATGCCACCTTCTGCTGGAGACCATTCCCAATTCCCTCAGCTATTATAACCTCCCCCTAGCATATGACTTTTTTAAAAGTTTTATTGACTTGCTTTGTTTTTACCTTATAAACATATTCTACACAACCTGACTGAGAGCTCTTTTGTAACAAAGCAAAACAATTAAGTAAAATTCACAATGCAGCAACCTCCTCTAAAATGCCTTTATTGTCATATATGAACTAAAGTGAAGTGCAATGAACAGAATCAAGACAACATTGTACACAGTAAAAGCAATATTCTACAATGACCAACTGTGAATGGCATAGCTATTCTCAGAAATATAATGATCTAAGACAATCCCAAAGGACTCATAATGAAAAGTGATAAGCTACCTCCAGAGAAAGAAGTGATGAAGTCTGAATGCAGATTTAAGCAGACTATTTTCACTTTATTTTTGTGGGGATTTTTTTTATTTGTAATTTCTTTTTCTTACTATGGAAATATACTTTGCATAAATGTACATATATAACCATTTGCCCTGCTATTTGGGGTAGTTTCTCCAAAAAGGAATTATATCAATGAAATTACGAATCCATTGAAATATATTTTGAAAACAATTACATCTATATACTATTCTATATAGGCTATCATATATTATGTGGACTAATCTTGTCAAGCAGTGGGTTTTATGCTTTAATTCATGTCATTCTACCATTGAACAACACATAACAGAAAGCAAGTAACAAAGTTCTCTTCCTGGTCCATTTTGTTCTGTACAAAAAAGGCAAAATTGCAGAAATTAAAATAAAACAATATAGATCTTTATTAACCATGGGAAGTCATGGTTATAATCAGAGAGACTTTGCAATTAGATAAATGTGAAAAATCCTTCGATGGATATAAGAAATGTGCTCTTTGTCAACTTAAAAAAACTGTTAAAGAGAAATAAATTAGTTTGTTAATCTAAGGAATAGCAAATCCTGAGTAAATCGTGTCTAGTGGATAGCTCTAATTTCCTCCAATAACACAAAGAGCCATTTTAAATGAATCCATCCTTTTTCCATGATGTGGATAATTTTGTAACTGGGAGAAGATGGTACACAATTCTGGAATGTTCTTTTTTTAATTATAGCTTTTTATTGACAGAACATATGCATGGGTAATTTTTACAACATTGTCCCTTGCACTCACTTCTGTTCCAACTTTTCCCTTCCCTACTCCACCCCTCCTCTGGATGGCAGGCAGTCTTATGCATGTGAAATATGTTATATCCTAGATATTATATATATATATATATATATACATATATATATATATATATAAATATATATATATATATATATGCAGATCCATACAGTTCTCTTATTACACAGGAAGAATTGGATTCAGAAGGCTAAAATCTATAGTTAGAGCACACTTTCATTTTTTGCTCATTTTGTCAAAAAAGAATCAAAGAAAACAAACAAACAAACAAAAAGCAAATGCAGTCTGCTTTTTTGGGCAGTATGGTATTACCAAGCTTCCTCTACAGACTGCAGGAGGTAGCAGGGAGGCAACAGCAGGACAGCAATGGCTGTGCTGCATCTGCTCTCTGAGACTCTGAGAGTATGCTGGGTCACTCCTAGTGCTGGGTGAGTGTGGCCAAGTCTTGAGAGACCCTAGGGTTTCGGGATTATAGTCTTTATCCCCTGTGTTTATAGCTTCTCTGCTGATCTACTGGCTTGCTGCCAGGGCAAAGTAGCCGTACTATGGTAAAATTCTCCCCGCAGATTTTCTGCTGGCTCTGCCTGCCTGCAGTCTGCACCTGATCTAACCATCCTCAACTGCGAGCAAAATCAGATCTTTTCTGACGAATGTCAAGGATATCTTGTTAGTAATGTATTTGTGGGCTTTTTCAGTCAAGCACTAATTCTGAGGCCTTGTCATGAAAAAAAAGTATTCTGAGGACAAGAAAGAGCTTAGATAGACGTATATGTCCTCTCCATCATCTTGGCTGGAAGTCCACCCTGGAATGTTCTTAAGAGAAATAAAGGAGGTTTATTTTTAGGGCAAAGGGGCTCCACAGAGCCCTTATTCATTGAGGTAGATTGAGCCCCTATAACCAGGATCTGAGTTGTGTCTAATAGGTGAACTTTCTTTCCCCAAGAGAGAAGTTATGTGAATTGTGAAGGATCATTGTCCTCCCTTTCTCCTTTCCTTTCCTGTCTGATGATGGAAATCTAATCCAAAATTGAAATTATACTTCTATTTTATGGTTTATAGTTAGTATTTTAAAGACTTCTTACTATACATAAAATTATAGTCTAAAATAATTGTTCCTCTGTGTCCAAAGGGCTATCAAACTGTGCATATCCTTTGATAGAGCAGTGTTTCTACTGGGCCTGTATCCCAAAGAGATCATAAGTAAAGGAAAGGGTCTCATTTGTGCAAAAAAGGTTTGACCTTCTTGTAGTGACAAGAAACTGGAAACTGAGAGGACACCATTAATTGGAGAATGGCTGAATAAGTTATGGTATATTAATATTATGGAATATTATTGTTCTATAAAAAATGATCAGCAAGATGATTTCAAAGAGGCCTAGACTGACTTAAATGAACTGATGCTGAGTGAATAGAACCAGGGGATCATTGTATGTAGCAACAGCAAGATGATCAATTCTGATGCCCGTGGCTCTTTTCAACAATGAGGTGATTCAGGCCAGTTCCAATGATCTTGGGGTGAAAAGAACCATCTGCACTGAGAGAGAGGACTGTGGGAACTGAGTGTGGACTACAACATAGTATTTTCACTATTTTTGTTATTGTTTGCTTGCATTTTGTTCTCTTTCTCATTTTTTCCCCTTTTTGATCAGATTATTTTTTTGTGGCATGATAAATGTAGAAATATATATAGAAGAATTGCAGATGTTTAACATTCATTGAATTACTTGCCATTTAGGGGAGAAGGTAGAGGGAAGGGAGGGAAAAATATGAAACACAAGATTTTGCAAGGGTGAATGCTGAAAATTATCTATGCATATGTTTTGAAAATAAAAAGCTTTAATAATAAAAAAGTATTCCTGTTTGATTCATTACAGGTAAAGGGAAGCTAGAAGAAAAGTAGGAGGTAAATGACTTTTAGTAAATAGATTTTTTTTATGGTACCATTTTGAAAGGTTTTATTTTGGGCTTTTTATTTTGCCAAAATGAGGTTATCATGGCAACGTTGGGGGTCTTTGTAAACAGTTTCAAGGAGTTTTTTCTATTTTTAATATTATTTTATTTTAAGTATTTCCCAATTACAAAACTAAAATTTTAACAATAATATTTTCCCAAAACAATGAGTTCCAAATATTTTTTTCTTCCAGCTCTTCACCCCTCATTGAAAAGGCAACAATTTCATATCAGTTATATATGTGAAGTCATGCAAAACATATTTCCAAATTACCCATGTTAGAGACAATAAAAATAGAAATTTTTTTTAAATGTACTTCAATATATACTCAGAGTGCACTAGTTCTCTAGAGGTAGATAGCATTTTTTTTTATTCTACATCTTTCAGAATTGTTTTGGATCATTGTTTTGATCAAAATAGCTAAGTCTTTAACAGTTTATCATATTTATAATATTGCTACTACCATATACAGTGTCCTGGTTCTGCTTACTTCACATTGTATAATACGCCTTCCCAGATTTTTCTGAAACCGTTCAGCTTTTATTTCTCATAGAATAATATTCTATATAGTATTTCATCACAATCATATACTTGTTTAGTTATTCACCAATTGGTGGACATTCCCTTGATTTCCAATTTTCCTCCACTAAAAGAGCTGCTGTAAATATTTTTGTACAAATATTCTTTTATCTCTTAGTTTTATATTCCTTTAAAACTAGAGTATAGTTTTAAATTGTTCTCCAGAATAATTGCCCGGATCACAACTTCTTTAGTTTTCTTATTTTTCCAAATCTCCAGCATTTGTCATTTTCCTTTCTTCTCTTATTAGCCAATCTGATAAATGTGAGCTAATAACTCCAAGTTGTCTAAATTTGCATTTAATTAATCAGTAGTCATTTAGTCCATTTTTTAAAAATGTGACTATTGATAGCTTTGATTTCTTCTTCTGAAAACCCTCTGAAAAAGGTCAGAATTTTGACCATGGTGCAAAGTGGCAGTCTTGATCCAAATAAAAAAGAATCCCATTTTTTTATTTATTAATGTTTCATAGACTTTCAAAAGCAGAATAAAATGAATCTAGCTTTTCTACCTTAACCTTAACCTTAACTGTGAGTCAAGAGAAGACAGATTTAAGTGGTGAAAGAGAAGCTATAAGTAAAGTTTCTCAAAGTCAGGGCCATCAAGCAAATTCCCTCCATTATTCTCTGAAAGCTGATCAGCTTATATGGAAATCTAGTATTTCATAATCATGGTCCAAAAGTTCAGGCAAAAAATTATTTAGTAGCACCTTAAACAGTAAATAATTGTCCAATTATCTTACAAATATATTGTTTGTAACAAAACACATTTTTTTCCTGCAGCAATTCAAAACTAGCATAATCAGAAGCACAATCATCCTGGTATTCATGTAGTAATTACTTCAAACTCTGATTACTTCTGATAAGTGTAATTTGTGTCCTTGAGATGTCTCAATCATGATACTATCACAGGAATTCAATATACAAGGGCAAACTAATTCCCCAAAATATCCACCCTTTATTTGCATTCTGTGCTATGCACCAGAATAGCTTTTTCATTCCCCTGTTACCTTGTCAAGTGTAATCACTTGATCAAAATGTTACAGGCTTGCATTCTTTCAGTGCAATGTTAAGCTGTTTCAAAATTATAATTATTGAGCATGCCCATTACAAACCATCTAGAAGGCAGATTTTGAAATGAACTATTTGGCAATAGAGGTCAATCATTCAGTAGAGCATTTGTAAGAGTTTATCTAGTATCCTGGTTGTAGAAAAGAAGAAATTTATTTATGAAGAAATGCTTTCCTTAAAAAGTTTAGTTTATATGCAATATATTTTTGAAGACCATAAATGCAAATGAAATTCATATATCATTTAACAGCACTTGTCATTAGCCAATAGGAAAGTAAGTGTTTTAAATTCTATCTATTCATGTCTATTAAATTTTTAAGGTGGCTAAAATTTTTGGAAAAAAAAATGATCTCTAAGCAAATGTGATTGTAACATTCTCCCACTAATTTCTACCATATTTTTTGTGAGCAAGCATTTTCATTTTATTCTTGCTTTAAATCAGAATATAGAAATAAAGCCATTGTGGAACCAGATTTAAGACTATAGCATATGATGTTGAGCCAAATATTTCAAATCTTTGTTAAATTTTTTTAGAGTCCAACATCCAAATTAATTCTATATATTATGATCACATTGTGGTAAACATCTTCTGAGTTATAATTTACTTAAACAAAATTTATAAAATAAATTCAAATTGAATTTTTGCAATTAACAGTAAGAAGCATAAAGTCTTGCTGGACTGCTTCTTTTAATGTTTACAGAATCTTCCACATAAAATACTCATTATTTTATTAGAATTAGAGCTTATGATTTATTTTTTATTAATTTTATAATTATAAAAAAATTTTAACAGTACATATGCATGAGTAATGTTTTTTATAACATTATCCCTTGTATTCATTTTTCCAAATTTTCCCCTCCCTCTCTTTACTCCCTCCCCTAGATGACAGGCAATCCCATACATATTAAATGTGTTACAGTATAACCTAGATACAATATATGTGTGTAAATCCAATTTTCTTGCTGCACGTTAAGAATTGGATTGTGAAGGTATAAGTAACCTGGGTAGAAAGACAGTAGTGCTAATGTTTTACATTCAGTTCCCAGTGTTCCTTCTCTGGGTGTAGTTGTTTCTATCCATCATTGATCAGCTGGAAGTGAGTTGGATCTTCTTTATGTTCAAGATATCCACTTCCATCAGAATACATCTTCATACACTATTGTTGTTGAAGTGTGTAGTGATCTTCTGGTTCTGCTCATTTCACTCAGCATCAGTTGATGTAAGTCTCTCCAAACCTTTCTGAATTCCTCCTGCTGGTCATTTCTTACAGAGCAATAATATTCCATAGCCTTCATATACCATAATTTACCCAACCATTCTCCAATTGATGGACGTCCATTCATCTTCCAGTTTCTAGCCACTACAAAAAAAGCTGCCACAAACATTTTGGCACACACAGGTCCTTTTCCCTTCTTTAGTATTTCCTTGGGATATAAGTCCAGTAGTAGCACTGCTGGATCAAAGGGTATGCACAATTTGATAACTTTTTGAGCATAGTTCCAAATTGCTCTCCAGAATGCCTGGATTCTTTCACAACTTCACCAACAATGCATCAGTGTCCCAGTTTTCCCACATCCCCTCCAACATTCATCATTATTTGTTCCTGTCACCTTAGCCAATCTGACAGGTGTGTAGTGCTATCTCAGAGTTGTCTTAATTTGCATTTCTCTGATTAGTAGTGATTTGGAACACTCTTTCATATGAGTGGATATAGTTTCAATTTCATCATCTGAAAATTGTCTGTTCATATCCTTTGACCATTTATCAATTGGAGAATGGTTTGATTTCTTATAAATTAGGGTCAGTTCTCTATATACTTTGGAAATGAGGCCTTTATCAGAACCTTTAACTGTAAAAATGTTTTCCTAATTTGTTACTTCCCTTCTAATCTTGTTTGCATTAGTTTTGTTTGTACAAAAGCTTTTTAATTTGATGTAATCAAAGTGTTCTATTTTGTGATCAATAATGATCTCTAGTTCTCCTTTGGTCATAAATTCCTTCCTCCTCCACAGGTCTGAGAGGTAGACTATTCTCTGTTCCTCTAATCTATTTATTATCTCATTCTTTATGCCTAAATCATGGACCCATTTTGATCTTATCTTGGTATATGGTGTTAAGTGTGGATCCATATCTAATTTCTGGCATACTAATTTCCAGTTTTCCCAACAGTTTTTTTTTCAAATAATGAATTTTTATCCCTAATGTTGGTATCTTTGGGTTTGTTAAACACTAGGTTGCTTTAGTTGTACCTTATTTTGTCCTTTGTACCTAATCTGTTTCACTGATCGCCAATACCAAATGGTTTTGGTGACTGCTGCTATATAATACAGCTTTAGATCAGGTACACCTAGACCACCTTCATCTGACTTTTTTTTCATTAGTTCCCTTGAAATTCTCGACCTTTTATTCTTCCATATGAATTTTGTTGTTGTTTTTTCTATGTCATTAAAATAGTTTCTTGGGAGCCTTATTGGTATAGCATTAAATAAATAGATTAGTTTAGGGAGTATTGTCATCTTTATTATATTCCCTCGGCCTATCCAAGAGCACTGAATGTCTTTCCAATTATTTAAATCTGACTTTATTTTTGTGGCAAGTGTTTTGTAATTTTGCTCATATAATTCCTGACTTTTCTTTGGTAGATGGATTCCCAAATATTTTATACCCTCAACATTTGTTTTGAATGGAATTTCTCTTTGTATCTCTTGCTGTTGCATTTTGTTGGTGATGTATAAAAATGCTGAGGATTTATGTGGATTTATTTTGTATCCAGCAACTTTGCTAAAGTTGTGAATTATTTCTAATAACTTTTTATTAGAATCTCTGGGATTCTCTAAGTATACCATCATATCATCTGCAAAGAGTGACAGTTTGATTTCCTCATTACCTACTCTTATTCCTTTAATCTCTTTCTTGACTCTTAGCATTTCTAATACAATATTGAATAGTAATGGTGATAATGGGCAACCTTGTTGCCCTGATCTTACTGGGAAAGGTTCCAGTTTATCTCCATTATATATTATGCTTACTGATGGTCTTAAATATATGAGCTTATGATTTTATATTCAAAATTTTCATAATTATAGGTAGACTAATGTATCATATTGCATAATGATATATACAAATGTTTATTTGGAGTTTGGGGGGCAAGAGTTACCCTGTACTTATTGTAAATACAACAAATAAATCTAAAAGTATATTAAATTATCCTGGAGGTTCACAACATCTTGTTTTTGTTGTTGCTGCTACTGCTATTGTTACTGTTGTTGTTGATATTGTTCTTGTTATTCTTGTTGTTGAAAGGGGGTCATATAATATAAACCACTGCACTAAAAAACTCATGCCCTGGGGTTGGCTAAGACAGAATTTGGGTAAGTGACTACCCAAATTCCAAAGGTTGTAGGTAGCTCAAGAGGGAATAGTACCCAGTTTGCCTATGACACTTAACCACCTCTGATTTCATAAGCTCCATTTAAATAAGTGTTAATTGAGTTCATACAGTCAAATTAAAATGGGATTTTTAGTTTGAGTATGCCCATGTTCTTTTCAAAATAAGTTGAAATCATGATGCATTCATTACCATACATTTCACTGTTTGTTGTAATTTCAGGTATTTTCATTAAAATGAAAAATTCCATTGATTTTTCATCAAATTTTCGTAACTCTTTGATTTCAACACTTATTTTTTTTATTTCAACTTTGAGATTTTTAAAAATTTGTTTGACTGATTATCCTGAACAAGTCAGCAATGCATTGTTTTGGGGTTCAAAGTGTTGTTGACAGAAACCAATATATGAAGTCATTTCCTATAGTTGGTGAAATAAGTTTCCATTTTTATTATAAGACAATATTGGTATATAGTTAAAATATTCAAGTCTTGAATTTATTGTATATATAATGTATTTGTAGTTTGCAGATTTTATTCATCAGTGACATTTAAAGCATTTCCTGGAAGAGAAATATTTGTGACTTTTTCTGTTGAATCTGGTCTTCTTGTGGTAACAGAATTCAAAGGAGCCCCCCTCATTCCACTAAACTCAGTTGGTTATTAAGCTGACCATCACTAAAATTTTTAATAGGGCTGGTTTATAACTCCTTACCACCTATCTATTGCTATGTCTCTTAAAAGTAGTTACAACACATCGACAAGGATTCTAACACAATCAGTCCTTTTTCCAGACTCCAATTTGCCAGCATTTCAGACTTTCTTCCAGGTCTTCATAGTTTCTATAATTGTCTCAAGGCACACAAAATCCTGAGTATATTCCATCCTGGATGCCATTTCCTTACTTTATTATTATTACCCCATCCCTTCCCCTTATAGCAAGGATAATAGATTGGATTTTGAGAAGTGATGATAATAAGGGTGACAAGGATGGTGATGAGAGTGATAATGGTTGCTATTAGTGATAAAATTAATTCATAATAAAATCACTAATAAAAACAATGGCTTACACATTGTAGTCACTAGTAACATGTTCAGAATATGGGAGTTCTTCATATACTCTAAAGTGCCCTAAAATTCAAATAACACTAATTGACTGCTGAGGTGAAAATTCTTAGAAATCACTCAGTTAAATTCATCCTGCTTTATTATTCTTATGGATTGACTTATTTCCAATAATATCTGTATTAAATAAAAGAGTAATACATATCATTAGGTAATATTCTCATTACTGCATCCATGAAACAGTAGAACATCAGAAATGTTTTCTTTCATTGTCAAAAAAAAAATGTTATCTTTCACATGGATTCCCTCTCATTACTACTATTCCTCCTTTTTAAAATATGTTACAACCCTATACTTTAAGTTTTGGGTTTCATCTTGTTGTATAATAAAAATTCTATCAAAAATCACTTAAGTGATATTGCATGTTCAGTTCTATAATTTTAAAGCAGGATCAAGCAGAATGGTATCTAAATTTTAGAGTGCTTGTTTATGCAACATATGTCTTAGACATTCAGCAAAAATAGTAAATTATGAACATATGGGGAAAGTTGAAGACATAGGCTTTAAACAAAGATAGCCCTCCTTTCCCTAATCTCTCAGTCACCTCATAGCATATAGACCAATGTATAAAAATGATTTGGAAATATTCCATATGTGACCCAAAACCATAACAATGAATAACAAAAGTAAGAGTAAGTAGTATAAGCTATAGTATTCATTAAAACACATTAGAGCAAAAGTCTAAATCAGTTCCAAATCCGAAGAAAACATAATGAGTTACCCAAAGGTTCCTCTCTATGTAAAATTCTACAATAAATACCACAGAGCTAATAGGGAAAATAGAATTAGGAACACAGTGTTCAAAAACTTTCTAATATAGTAAAGAAGAAGATAGCAACCTAATAAAAATGACAGCAAAATTTAATATACATTAAAGGGTTAGGAAATATATAAATACTATTTTAAAAGTGTGGTTGCATTCATAACCTTATGCAGCTACTAGGTTTACTTTTGGGATGGTAACTTAAGCAATTTATCCCAATTCCCTACTTGGGGGGAGGAGAGTGGTATGGATTTGCCTTTCTCAGACTATCACACCAATTTCACCATAATATATGTAAAAACAAAGGGCATTTTACCCTGATGAAGACTTCAGTTTGCTTGTAGAAATAGGTATCAAAAGGATTGCAGCTTATGAATTTTTGAGAAGTGTTGCAGTTTTCTGAGTTCTGTTTCTCAAGAAAGAAATGTACAAGCAAACTGAAATTGGAGTTAAGCTCAAAATGTTCTCTGATATATCAATCCTATTGGAACAAATTCAATTTCTGAAATGAGAGTTAGAGAAGAATTAATTATATGTGTAGTTACAACCATTCTTCCTAGCTTATTTAAATGAGTTGTTGATACCAATAAATATGAAATGGCTAAAGGAATAGATACAGAAGTTTTACTGATATAAAATTATGATCATATGGAAGTCAAAAGGGTTCAGAAACACCTAAGTGGCAAGACATAGCCACAAGGGTAACAATGAGGCAATATGTAAACCCATACAGAAAATGATATGCCAGATTAAGAATTGTGCCACTTTATAAAATAGCAAAGAAGAATAGAGGAGAAAATTAACCTTCCTAAAACCTGAATAAGATCCAACTAAGTTAGAATATTTCAAAAGTCTTTATTGATGAAACTAGGAGGACAAAAAAATAAAATAAACGGAACAGATCTCTTGTCATTTCTCTTTCTTTTTTATTAAAGCCCTTTATTTCAAAACATAGGAATAGTTTTCTTCTTCTCTTCCCCCAACCCCCTCTCTTAGATGGCAAGTAATTTAATAGATATTAAATAGATATTCTATAAATATTTCCACAATTAATCATACTGCCCAAAAAAAGAAAAAAATCAGATCAAAAAGGGAAAAAATGAGAAAGAAAATAAAATGCAAGCAAATAACAACAAAAAGAGTGAAAATACTATGTTGTGATTCATACTCAGTCCCACAGTCCTCTCTGGGTGCAGATGATTCTCTTCATCACAAGATCATTAGAACTGGCCTGATAGACTCACCTCATTGTTGAAAAGAGCTACATTCATAAAAATTGATTATCACATAATCTTGCTGTCTCTGTGTACAATGATCTCCTGGTTTTATTCACTTCACTTACCATCAGTTCATATATGTGTCTCCAGGTTTCTCCGAAATCATCTTGCTGATAGTTTCTTATAGAATCATTTAGATGTAGATTGTATAGATCATTATAGATCATTTCTTACAGAATATTCCATAACTTTCATATATCATAACTTATTCAGCCATTCTCCAACTGATAAAAATCCACTCAGTTTCCAATTCCATGTTTAGTGACATCAAATTATTTTCAACATCAATGGTGAACTAGCCTAGTTCTTTCAATTGCATTCCCAAGGAATCCCATTCTACTCTGGGAGAGATAAAATTGTTAGGAAAAGTTTTCTTCCTCTCAGCAAGTTCTACTTATTATTCATTGCTAGGCACTTTGAAAGTGCTATTTCACTCAGTCCTCTTAACAAACTGGTAAGGTAGATATTATTATTATTATTATTATTATTATTATTATTATTATTATTATTATCACCACCTAAAGGTTAAGGAAACTAAAGTAAATGTAAGTCAAGTGACTTGCCTGAAGTTGCACAAGTAATGAGTTTGAAACTGGATTTGTCCTTGAATCTTGATTCCAGATCCATGGCTTAACCATTGTGCTATCAGACTTCCCCCTGTATTCTTTGTGGTCTTCTTGTTATTGTTTTTCAGTTGTTAAGTTGGTCAGTTGTATTCATTCTTCATGACTTCATTTGTAGTTTTCTTGACAGATACTAGAATGGTTTGCCATTTCCTTCTCCAACTCATTTTATAGATGAGGAAACTGAGGCAAGCAGGGTTAAGTAATTTCCCCAGGGTCACACAGCTAGTAAATGCCTAAGGCCAGATTTTAATTCAGATCTTCCTGACTTCAGGCTCAGCCCTCTACTCTATCACTTGGCTGCTCTATACTATGTATTAATGCTTTGAAGAACTATGCTCATTCTGAGGCCACTCATCCCAGAAACCAAACAAACGACAGTACATCCCATGGGTATTATGGGGAAATACTTGTATTTCTACTTTTGTTATATCTTCCAAGTAAGTTCCACCAATATGGCAGAATAAAGGCAGCAACTTGTCCAACCCACCCAACTGCTCCAAATTCCTTTAAATAATGGCTCTGAACAAATTTTAGAGTATCAGAAAACCCAAAAAGATGGAGTAGAATATTTTCCAGCAAAAGTCAACTTAGAAGCTCAGCAGAAAAGGTCTGTGACAACAGGGTGGAAGTCCTGGGGCAGGATATTCAGTCCCAGATCTACCACAAGCCCAGCCCCAGCCCAACCTCTGAATCAGTGGTAATACTCATGGCTTCCAGACCTAGAGACACAAAAAGGACCTGTTAGTAGAAAAGGTCTGAAGAACTAGAGTGGGACCCCAACCCAGTCCCAGTTCCAAACCAGACTCCAGTGTCAGTAAGGCAGGACATACAAATCAGCAGCAGTGCTAGGGGCTTCTAGACTTCTCAGTCTGGGCACAAGAGGCAGACTTGGAAGGTTAGTGGAGAAGGTCTGTGGCAACAAGGTAGGAGTCTGGTGTGCAATCCCAGTGCAACCTTGGTCAGTGAAACTCCAGCCGGCAAACTAGATCTTACAGCTACAGTAAAGTAGGGACATACCTAACAGCTCAGACAAAAAGTACTTGAGGTCAGATTCCTAGAAGGATTTCTGAAAACAGCTGCACAAAATTCCTGGAGCTTGGGATAGTGCACCCTCTACCCTGGAAAAAAAGCCCTACATGAACAAAGAGTTAAAAACAAAGTAATAGGCTAGGAAAATCAGCAGAAAAGAAAAAGAGTTTCTGAACATTGAAAGTTATTATGATGACAAAGGGGATCAAAACACACTCAGAAGAATATAACAAAGTCAAAGTGTCTATATCTAAAATCTCCAAGAAAAATAAAAATTGGGCTCAGGCAATGGAAGAGCTCAAAATAGAATTTGAAAATCAAGTAAGAGAGATAAAGGGAAAATTAGGAAAAGAATTGAGAGAAGTGCAAAAGGAAATACAAAAAACAAAAAACAAACAAACAAAAAAAAAAACTAATGAGGAGAAGAATGCCTTAAAAAGCAAAATTGACCAATTGGGAAAGAATGTACAAAAACTCACTCAGGAAAATGATTCCTTAAAAAATAGAATTGAGCATATGGAAGTTAGTGACTTTATGAGAAATCAAGATACAATAAAGCAAAACCAAAAGATAAAGAATTTTTTTAAAAAAAAATGTGAACTATCTCATTGGGAAAACAACTGGAAAATAGATCCAGGAAATAATTTTTAAATTATTGGTCTATCTGAAAGTTATGATAAAAAAAATTAGCCTGGACATCATCTTTTAAGAAAGTATCAAGGAAAACTATCCTGACATTCTAGAACCATAAGGTAAAATAGAAATTGAAAGAACCCACTGGTCATCTTCTGAAAGAGATCCCAAAATAAAAACTCCCCAGGAATATTATGGCTGAATTCCAGATCTCCCAGTTCATGCAGAAAATATTGCAAGCATCCAGAAAGAAACAATTCAAGTATAGTCAGGATAATAAAAGATTTACATTAAAGGACTGGAGGGCGTAGAATACGATATTCTGGAGAGCAATGGAACTAGAATTGCAATCAAGAATTACTTACCCAGCAAAACTGAAAATCCTTCAGAGGAAAAGTTGGCCATTCAATGAAACAGGATTTTCAAGTATCCATAATGAAAAGAACAGAGCTGAATGGAAAGTTTGATTTTCATATAGAGGACTCAGGAGAAGCATAAGGAGGTAATCGAGAAAGTGATGTAAGGGACTTAATAAGGTTTATCTGTTTTACATTCCTACATGGGAGGATGATACTTGTAACTCATTATAACTTTCTCATTATTATGGCAATTAGAAAGAGTATATATAGACAGAGAGCATGGGTATGAGTTGAATCTAAAGGAATAATATCTTTTTTTTTAATGATGAGATTAAGGGGTGAGAGAAGAATGTGCTGAGAGAAAAAAAAAAAAGAGAAATAGAATGGTTCAAATTTTCTGCCATGAAAAAGAGGCAAGAAAAAGATTTTATAATGGAGGATATGAGGGGGAGTAGAGGCTGAGTGACTAAATCATAATTGGCTCAAATAGGAAATAATATACATATGTAATATACATACTTATAATATATACAATAATATATACTATATATAATGTATATAATACATAATATATTATAACATATAACATATAATACACAAATATATGTAATATATAAACTCTCTCTCTATATATATGTATGTATATATATATATATATATATATAAAATACATTTTATATATATATACATACTTAATAGGGATATAGAAATCTATCTTACTCCGGAGGAAATTAGGAGGGGAATGGGATATGGAAAAGGGGGGTGGATAATAAAAGAGAAGGTATATTGGGGGAGGGACTGATCAGTAACAAAACACTTTTGAGGAGGGATAGGGTAAAAGGAGACAGAGAATAAATGGGGGGGGGAGGAATATAATTAGCAATAGAAATTATTTAAAAAAAGTTTTAAAGTAAGTAAAAGTAAGTTTCTCTGATGGAATATTATAGTTCTCTGGAAAATGATGAGCAGGATGCCCTTAGGGGAAAAAAACCTGAAAAATCCTCCATTAACAAAGGAAATATATATTATATACAAATAGCAATGTTCTGGGATGACCAACTGTAAATGACTTTGTTATTCTCAATAGTACAATCATCCATACCCACTCTGAAAGATTTATAATGAAAAATTGTATACATACCCAAAGAAAGAACTGATTGTCTGCATATAGATCAAACCATTCTCTATTAACTCTATCTCTCTCTTATTTTTAACTTAATTTTTCTTGAGGTTTTTATTTCCATTAGAGTGGGAGATCTGTGTTTTCTTTCACAACCTGGCTGTTATGGAATTGTTTTATATAATTTCACATGTGGTTTCTTAATTGTGGGTGGGGATAAGGGTGAGAACCTAGAACTCAAAAATAAATCAAAATCAAAATAGAAATCAAGAATAAATGTAAAAAAAATTGTTCTGAATGTGAGGAAAATCTATTTTTTATAGAATTATATATATGATTTATCTAAATAAATAGATTTAAAATCTGGGGGGGAAAGAAAAGAAAATGAAGTACTAACATTAACAACAGTAAATAAAATTAGATAAATTCTTTAAAAGAGAAAGAATGGAGGGAAGAAAAGATGAAAGGAAGGAAGGTTATTTTCTCTCCATCCTCCTCTGTGACTGGAAAAAATAGCCTCTTCAACCACACATAAACCCCCGTCAACCTCCTTACCTCCCTCTCCTTAGGCCTTAAAGTCTAGATGCTATGATCAAATTCCTGGGAAAATTTGAGTCTGGATGTTTCCTTTGAAATATAGACTTGTGTTCCCACCATTAATATCTGTGTATAGATTTTGTCTTCCCCTATAGGTTCTAAGCAAAAAAGAAAAAAGGTTGGCAGAAAGGAATTTTTTTTATATTCCCTACCAGTTTCCACACCCTTCCTAGTAAAATAAACCAAAATATCTCCAGACTATTTATCCTCACTGACTGTCCCACATGCCTGGAATTTTCTCCCTACTCATTTCTACCTTCTTGAAACCTTTTAATGGCTATGATTTCCCTGTAACCTGTGTCTATCTTGTTTGTGCACATTTTCATTTTGTCTTTCATCTTAATTGCTCTCAACCCAATTTAGCCCATGTACTCAGACTGTTTACCAGGGTGTGGCTGCTACACATGCTATAGCTTCTTGGAGCCATAGATGGGCCAGAGGGAAACCAAAAGTACATGAGCAGCCCTGGAAGGGCTCACACACTAGAGCTACTAGTCCTCCTTGAAAATTCCATATATTTTGACATAGTACTTAATACAATAGGAATTAATAAATGTTTGCTGATAGATTAATTGACCTTCATTACTGAAAAAGTATCCACACTCATGAAATCACTAATCCTTCAGAGTTCATATGTATCCTGTAGGCTTCCTTGAGAATGTACCTATGGGAAAGTGTTTTCATCTTTCTAGGTAACAAACTTGCATACTTTTGGAACCTATGTCATTCATTACTTGAGGATGGACTACATCTCATTTTGGCATATCACTTTTTACATTTTACAAAAATTATTATCACTAATAATAAATAGCCAGAATATATGTAGCAATTTAAATTTTACAAAGTACATTACAAATATTATTTTATTTTATCCTCATATCAACTCTAGGAGATAGATTGTATCTCTATTGTAATTTCCATTTTTATAGGTAAAGAAACTAGGCAGACAGAAGTTAAATGACTTTCTCATTATCACACAGCTATTAAATGTCTAAAAGCAGATTTAAATTGAGGTCTTCCCTGACTACAGGTCCATCATTTTATCCACGACATCATTCAAAAGTCAATGGCTCCCTATGCCTTCAGAGGGTCTTCCCAAGATTCATTCATTCATTTACATTTTTTTGAACTAGGTAAAAGATAAAATACACACACCTCTGTTTTTTATTTTTTTAAAGCTTTTAATTTTCAAAATATATGCATGGATTATTTTTCAACATTAACCCTTGCAAAACCTTGTGTTCCAATTTTTCCCCTGTTCCTCTCACCCTCTCCCTTAGATGGCAAGTAATCCAGTATATGTTAAACATGGTAAATTATATGTTAAATTCAATATATGCATAGTTATTTATACAATTATCTTGCTGCACAAGAAAAATTGAATCAAAAAGAAAAAAATCAGAAAGAAAATAAAATGCAAGCAAACAAGAACAAAAAGAGTGAAAATGCTATGTTGTGATCCACACTCAGCTCCTACAGTCTTCTCTTTGGGTGTAGATGGCTCTCTTCATCACAAGATCAGTGGAAGTGGCCTGCATTTTCTCATTGTTGAGAAAATTCTGTTCATCAGAATTGATCATCGTGTGTACAATAATTTCCTGTTCTGCTCATTTCACTTAGTATCATTTCATGTAAGTCTCTCCAGTCCTCTCTGAAATCATCCTGCTTCTTATAGAATAATATTCCATAACATTCATATACCATAACTTATTCAGCCATTCTCCAACTGATAGGCATGACTCAGTTTCCAGTTTCTTGCCACTATGAAAAGGGCTGCGACAAGTATTTTTGAACATGTGGATCCCTATCCCTCCTTTAAGATCTCTTAGGGATATAAGCCCAATAGAAACACTGCTGAATCAAAGTTTGATAGCCCTTTATACATAGTTTCAAATTGCTCTCCAGATGGGTTAAATCACTTCATAATTCCACCAACAATGTATTAGTGTCCCAGTTTTCCCACATCTCTCCAACATTTGTTGGAGAGGTATATTGTAGTACCTCAGAGGTGTCTTAATTTGCATATCTCTGATCAATAGTGATTTAGAGCATCTTTTCATATGACTGGAAATGGTTTTAATTTCTTCATCTGAAAATTGTCTATTCATATCCTTTGACCATTTATCAATTGGAGAATGGCTTGATTTCTTATAAATTTGAGTCAGTTCTCTATATATTTTGGAAATGAGGCCTTTATCAGAACCTTTGAATGTAAAAATGTTTTTCCAATTTATTGTTTCCCTTCTAATATTGCCTGCATTAGTTTTGTTTGTAGAAAAACTTTTTAACTTAATATAATCAAAATTATATATATGGTGTTCAATAAAAAATTCCAATTCTTATTTGGCCACAAATTCCTTCCTTCTCCACAGATCTGAGAGGTAGACTATCCTTTGGTCTAACTTGTTTATAATAATACTCTTTATATCAAAATCATAAACCCATTTTGATCCTATCTGTGTATTCTGTGTTAAAGTGGATCAATGCCTAGTTTCTGCCATATTAGTTTCCAATTTCCCCAACAGTTTTTGTCAGATAGTGAGTTTTTTATTCCAAAAGCTGGGGTTTTTATACCTCTGTTTTTTAAAACTCTTCCCAACCTCGAAACCTAGATCTAGCCAGTCTTTCCAGGCTTATTTTACATTATCTCCCTTTCAGTCATTTTACATATCAGTCAAACTGGCCTGATGCTTCTTGAATTCAGCTTTCTATTTTTCATCTTTCTGTCTTTTCACAAACTGGCCTCTTGGCCTGGGAAACTTTCTGTCCTAACTGCCACTTCTCAGAATACCTTAACTTCCTGCAGTGCTCAAATCAGGTTCTTCCACCTTTTACCCACTTGTTAAGGTTGTTAACATTCTCTTTTCACATCATCCTGCATATACTTATCTATTTATTCCTCTCCCAATAGAACTGTAAGCTATCCGAAGGCAGGCCCTTTGTTTAAATAAATAAATATTTTTCTTTATATCCCTAGCATGTAACACAGAACTTTGTTCATAGTAAGCACTTAATAAGTATTTGTTGAAATGAATCAAATTGATTCTTCTAAGGCTGTCAACATAATTTCAAGGCTCAGATCAGATCACTGCTGGTGTCTCTGGAAATATTCCAGTAGACATTTGTATTGTGTTCAGTCACCCTGATGGGATTAATCAGATAGTCAGGACATAATCCAACATCAGTAACACCAAATGGAATGAATCTTCAAGCAAAGATCAATTCAAATTATCAAACAAAGATAAAATACACAAGGATCAAGTCTATGCCCATAGTATTAAAAAATAATCTCCATTTTCCTTAGGACACTGGAAACCAGTCAGTTGGAAACCTCAGAGATCTGAGTCAATAAAGAAAATACTCTGTATTCAGACTCATAGGCTTAAAATTCAAAACCTTTAGAGCTAGAAGAGACTTTGAAAGTCATCTAATCAAACTCTTTTTTTAAAATGAGGAAATGAAGGTCAAGATAGGTCAAGTGACTTTTCTGAGATCATAAACAAGCATAAACATCATAAATAAGCAGCAAAACCAAGATTGGAACATAGGTTCTGGGATTCCAGTGTGTCATGGGAAAACAGGAAAGAGCCAGAAAGTAAGATAAGTACCACTGAGGAGAGCTTCAAATACTTGGCCTGTACTTGATGATGTATCGTATTCCACTTTCATGTCCCACTCTGACTTTGGTTTATAAGTTAATTTTACATCAAATTCACCTACTTTCCCAGAGAATTCTAAAATTTCACAGATGAGTTCTCATTCTCACACAACAATCATTTCACTTTCCCTTCACTGAGCTAACATTTGGTCTAGATCTTCTCATCTCAAGCCACCTACATCATACCTCTCCTCTCCCTCTCAATGGGAAGTTTTGTCTCATACTTTAACAAGAAAACAGACACTATCCACAATGAACTCCTCTTCTTCACAATGATAAATCTCAAATACACTTGACATTATTTTCCATTCTCTCCTCTATTTCTCCAATCACTATTAAAATCATTCTTGACAAAGTCAGTCCTTAGTGTTCTTGATTCTATTTCTTCTTATTCCTTTTGTCCATTATCCATTCTCATTTGAGGCTAAACTCTTACCAAGAAAAAGTCATCTATACTTCTTTCCAACTAAATCTCAATATTTGGCAATTTCTCTTTGATCTCACCATTCCACTGGTTTTGTTCTCTTCAAGGTTGCCAGCAATAAACGAATTGCAAATCAGTTTACATGCAAATCCTAAGGAAGGGCAATCCCAAGGGATGCTCAAATCACCAAAAGAATTGTACTCATTTCATACTCCAGTAAGATTATCCTTAAGATTGCACTGGCAATATGTGAACCAAAAATTACCAGAAATGTAAGCTAGTTTTTAAAGAGGCAGAGGACCTAGAGACCAAATTGCTAACATGGGATAGATTACAGAAAAAGTCAGAGAGTTTCAGAAAACCATCTACTTCTGCTTCATTGACTGTACTAAAGCCTTTGATTATGTGAATCACAACAAAATTGATAAAACTTCAAAGAAAAAGGAGTACCAGATTATATATTTTTCATCAAATACCTCATATATTCAATAATTATCTCTAGTCAAATTCTCAAATCTCCATATAGTCTGTCCTTATTTCTTCTGAGTGCTAATATTGTATACCAGCTTACTACTAAACATTTTCACCCAAATGTTTCATTGGCACTTCACATTCAATACTTATTCAACAGAACTCATCTTTTCATGTTCAAATAAAAAAAAAAAAAAGAACTTACTATATTTTTGTTGGGAACATTATTATCCTTCAAGTCAGTCAGGTTGCAACTTCAGAGACAACACAGACTCTTCATTCTATCTCAACCTCCTTGTCCTTGTCAAGACTTGTCAATTCCTCCTTCACAAAAATCTATTGCATTTGTGCCCTTTCCCCCCTCCCCAATTCAAACAACTACCATTAATGTTAAGGCCACTCCAAATCTTCCCTGAACTTTTGAAATAGCAACCTAATTAGTCTCCTAGCATCTAGTACTTGCTCACACCAATCTATCCTCTATACTCCTATGGAGATATTTCTAAGGCAGAGCTCTAACTATGCAACTTTCCTGCTCAAGAAGTTTCAGGACCTCACATTTGCCTATAAGATAAAATTAAAGCTCTTCCTTTTAAAGCCCTTCATCATCTCCCTCTAAACTATCTTTCTATGCTGATTTCATAATATTTCCTCTTTACATTCTATTTTGAATATATATATATATATATATATAGGTTCCCTGGTTTTCTTTTCCTTATGACCAGTATTCCATCTCCAGATTCTTAAAATGTAATGAATATAAAATAATCTATGAACTAGAAATTTTAACTGCTATAAAAGTCTGCTAAAATGAGAAAGAATGATGTAATGACAAGTGCAAATGGGAAGGTGATAGGTGTCATGGAGTCTAGAAAAAGCAAAGCAGAAATGTCTCCATGTGTTTCAATCAACAGCAAGAAAAAAAAAACATACTGGTATTTGGTGTCTATGTTAAGTATATTTCTATGGTATAAAGGAATGACTTATTATGATCCTCTAATTCAGTGAAACTATACTTTATGAACATGCAATACATTTTGCCTTCATTCTGAATTAACAAAATTACTTCTGATCATTAATTTTGAATCCCAGCCATTTTAAAACCAAGAAGGAAAGGATACAAAATAGCTGGCAAAATTTACCAAATGTTTTTGAAGATGTCTTTCTTTTTCATAGAGACAGCTTAGGGTAGGTGACAGAGTTCTGGATTTAGAGTCATCAAGACCAAAATTCAAATCCTGCCTCAGGCTTTTACTGGTTGAGAAGCCCTGGCTAAGGCACTTAACAAATTTCTCATCTGTAAAGTAGAAATTATAACAGCACCTAATTTACAAGAATGTTATAAAAAGCAAATGACCTAATATATGGAAAGGGCTATGTGAGCCTAGAAACACTATAATTCCTATTTTTTATAGTTATTTGTAAACTAAAAAATTGGCTTTCTATTGCATAAGAACATTTATCATATTTAAGATTTATAAAATAATACAAAGATTTAATTTTGTTTAATTATTACTCCCATTTTACAGTTGAGGAAACTGACGGTAGGACAACTAGGTGGCACTTCCAAGATGTCTTCTAGGTGACTTTTCTTCCTGAGTTCAAAGTCAGCCTTAGATACCCTACTAGGTATGTGACCCTAAGGAAGTCACTGTCTGCCTCAATTCTCTTATCTGTATAATAAACTAGGAAAGAAAATGGCAAAGTATTGTATTATCTCTGCAAGAAACCAAGAGTCAGACACAACTGACAAATAGCTGAACAAAAACAAAATATATTTCTTTGGGCAGCTGGATAGCACAGTGGATAAGGTACCAAGCATATAATCAAGAACACTGATCTTCCTGACTTAAAATCTGGCTCAGACATTTACTAGCTATGTGATCCTGGGGAAGTCACTTTATCCCTTTTGCTTCAGTTTCCTCATCTGTAAAAGAAGACAGAGAAAAAAATGGCAAACCACTACATTAATTTTGTCAAAACAACAACAATAAATGGGAGTCATGACTGAACAACAATAAGTTGAAGGTAAGGCTTTCTTGTCCAGAGTCATATAGATAGCAAGTGTCTGATATAAGATTTAAACTCACATGTTCTCTTTCCAAATCTTATTATTTGCCTTCTAAACATTCACTCACCATCTAGGACTATGCTAGATATACTATAATTCTCTCTTTGTTTCCCATTTCTTTTTGTGTTTTTTAACATCTCAAAAATCTATATCTTTTTGCTTATTACACATAGGCTTGTTTCTTAGTCTAAGAATCTTCTACCAACATTATACCCTATGCTCCCAAATATTCTTCTCTAGGGACTGGACTGGCCACTCAGCTGTCACAATTCACATAAAACATGATAGAAATGATCTTATTTCTTCCTTCCATCATCATCAGCTTTCTAATATTTGCACTTGTTGGGTAGGATATCAAAGCAAAAAAAGCCCAGATTGGCATAAAACCCTACCAAATACTGTGATGACAAGAGGAAGATAGCAAAGACTCAGATACTGTGGGAGACATTATTCAGTGTTTCCCACACTCTGCCAAAGTCTCCCATCAAATACTCTCCTAAATCATACCAAATTAACAAATCCTCTGCTCATCTATACACAACAGATAATAGCTGGTTTCTGCATACACTACTCTTAATATACCAGAAGACTTCTTACCTGCTGACACTTCTAATAATCCCTGAGAAAATTCCAGTAAAATTATTTCTTTTTTTTAACTCAGCTATTCCAACAGTTGGGGAAAGACTTTTCTTTTGTGCTGTGAATGGCATCATCCCAATCTTCTGAAAAATTGAAATACATTTGACTGTGACCATTTCATTGTACTCTCTTTCCCTGGTACACCAAATTATAAAAGAATTTTGAGAAACTAGGCCAAGGGAAGGGAAGGGAAGGGAAGGGAAGGGAAGGGAAGGGAAGGGAAGGGAAGGGAAGGGAAGGGAAGGGAAGGGAAGGGAAGGGAAGGGAAGGGAAGGGAAGGGAAGGGAAGGGAAGGGAAGGGAAGGGAAGGGAAGGGAAGGGAAGGGAAGGGAAGGGAAGGGAAGGGAAGGGAAGGGAAGGGAAGGGAAGGGAAGGGAAGGGAAGGGAAGGGAAGGGAAGGGAAGGGAAGGGAAGGGAAGGGAAGGGAAGGGAAGGGAAGGGAAGGGAAGGGAAGGGAAGGGAAGGGAAGGGAAGGGAAGGGAAGGGAAGGGAAGGGAAGGGAAGGGAAGGGAAGGGAAGGGAAGGGAAGGGAAGGGAAGGGAAGGAGGTCATGCTAACACAGACAAAAGAATGACATGAACAAAAGATAGCATGATCTAACAGAAAGAGAAATGGGGGATACTAAAGAAAAAAGATTCTGGTCCCAGTTCTGCTTCTATTTATCCTGTTGTAGGACCTTGGGTAAATCATTTAATGCCTTCATCAGGCTTCAGTTTCTTTACCATAACAATAAGATTTATATAAGGCTTCCTTTTGCTCTTAACATTAAGCTTAAGACAAAGGAAGTGGTCAGTGTCAATAATAATTACTCTTTATATATTACTTTTAAGGATTTTAAAGTAATTTACATTTATATTCTCATTTTATCCTCACAATAACCCTATGGGAGAGGTTTTACTATATATAACTATATTTGTAGATGAGGAAAAGAGGCCAAGAGCTTTGTGACTTGTCCAGAATCACATGGTTTAGTAAGTTCCTGAGGCTTAATTGTGGACTCAGGTATACTTGATTCTAGCTGTACTCTCTGTGCCCACTGGCTGCTTGAATCATAGGATTTAAACCTTGGAGAGCACCTTCTCCAAAAGACTTTATTTTAAAGGTAAGGAAATTGAGGCTCATGATATTTAAATGGTTTGTCCCAGTTTCCAAGGTTCAATAGAAATTTAGTATGCCCAGAATTAAAGCCCCACTCCCCTGATTCCAAATCATCTTGCAATTGAATAACCACAAAGTAAGTAAGTATTCTATACTGCCTCCATATGCAGTAAATAGCAAAATGAAGTGTGGGGGACAGAGATGGAGGATTTGTTTTCCAAGGGATTCCCAGGTAAGAACTACAGAATGTCAGAGAACAAGTTGTATGAAGGGATGAGAATTCTTGCCATCTGAAACCTTATTGTCAGCAATCAACAAGTATTTATTAAGTACGTTATTATGATAGGCACTATGATAAACAATGAAAATATGAAGACAAAAATGAAACAATTCTTGCCCCAAGGAATTTCTAATCCACAATAGGAAACAATATGTGTTGTATACTATGCATTGCTATTGATGCAAAATATATACAAGCTAATTTTATGTGGAGATATTAATAGCTGGAAATATGGCAACAGGAAAGGCTTCATTTAAGGATTAAGGTTGAACTTTGAAAGAATTAGGATTCTTATAGGCTTTAGAAGTAAGGAATCAAAATACCCCCATGGTTTAGTTTGGTTTGGTTTTAATAGGCATCACTACAATGGTAAGTGTTTACTTTCCCAAATGAGTTTTTTAGGCACTGACAAAATTATAAATCATTTATTAGAGGGCAATCTACTGCCCCAAACTTCCCACTTTGGGGGGCAGAGCCAAGATGGCGGAGACGATACGCGTGAATTTGTAAGCTCCCTTCTTCCCTCATTAAATCAGCCTTGAAAATAATGCTGGACTGATAAAAACCACAAGGATTAGCATAACTTACTGAAGAGTATCTAGAATCTCAACAGAAAAGGTTGGTTCCGAGGGGAGGAAAAAAAAAAAAAAGAGGCCAGCACAGACAGGGTTGGACTGGGTGCTAGCACACTGTGCCGATCGGGCTGGGGAGAACTCTGGGATCACAGAAGCCACTGAGATAGAGGGAATCTGACACAGGCTGTAAGCTCTTCACTGCTTATAAAACAGCAGTTCAGAAGAGAAGTCAAGACACTTTAAAATAAAAAGCCAGATCCTAAATCCACCCCAATTCGGAAGTGACCTAATAGAACTCTTCATGGCTGTGCAGACTGTGTAGAAACCTTCTACTGCCCAGGGCTACTCCTTTGGGTAGTTGAGAACCTGAACAGAGGGGACACAGCCTGAGGCAACATCTAATCCACATAGTGCTGGGCTCAGCCTAAGGCAATGGAATTCTTTCAGCAGCTGAACTCCCAGAGAAGCAGAGCCTTGGTAGTAGGGACCTTCGTTTCCAGGCAGACACTTGCTTTGAGTGCAGGAGCTTTTCACATCAGCTGCTGACATCCACGGCCCCAAGGGAGGCATTGGCTGGGGTTTGTGACACTTTCACTGTTCAGCCTTAAACCTCAGGGCAGTCCCTAGGCCACACATCAGGGTCCTTCACTGGGCACTCCTAACAGCTCAGCCTTGCTAACCACTGAGTCATTTGGGGGGAAGGGGAACTCTTTCCCAGAGCTCTCTCTTACCTCAGGCACAGGGTTGTTGCATTCTACCCCCACTCCCCTCCAGTCTGGGAGGAAGCTGGTAAATAAATAAATAAACTTCTTACCCCAAGGGCAGACCCCAACAGATTTTTAACAATGAGTAAGAAGCTGAAGAGCACGATTGACACTTTCTAAACAGAGAAAGAGTGGGTATCCAACCCCAAAGAAGCTAACAACAGTCTGCAGATAACACCCTAAAGCAGAATGATACCTGCCCACCATCACATAACTCTCTCCTAGAAGAGACAATTAAAAAGTTAAGAGAGTTTGAAGAAAAATGGGGAAAGGAAAGAGAAGCTATGATAACGAATAACAATGTCCTGAAATTTGAGTTGGAAAAAATAAAGAATTCACAGAAGATACAGGGTAACAAAATCTGTGAATTAGAAAAGGTTAAAAAATCACAGGAAAGTAGGATTTCTGAATTGGAAAAGATAAAAAAGTCTCAAGAGAGTATAATTTCTGAATTGGAAAAAGAAAATAACTCACTAAAAAAAAAATTAATGAAATGGAAAAAAAATTCAACAGAGCAAAATAATTCATTTAAAAACTCAATTGGGCATATACAAAAAGAACTAAAAAATGTGAATGAAGAAAATAACTCATTAAAAATCAGGACTGAACAAATAGAAATTAATGATTCATTGAGAAACCAAGAATCAGTCAAACAAAACAAAACAAAACAAAACAACAAAAAAAATGAAAAGCTGGAGAATAATGTCAAATACTTACTGGGAAAATCTATAGACCTGGAAAATAGATCTAGGAGAGATAATCTGAAGATCATTGGACTTCCCAAAAACTATGATGAAAAAAGAAGCCTAGATTCTATTTTACAGAAAATCATCAAAGAGAACTGTCCAGAGATAATAGAAACAGAAGGGAAAATAGGCATTGAAAGAATTCATCGAACACCTTCTGGAAAAGACCCTAAAAAAAGAACTCCACGGAACATTGTGGCTAAGCTGCAGAACTACCATACTAAGGAAAAAATATTGCAAGCAGCAAGGAAAAAACAATTCAAATATCAAGGGGCCACAATAAGGGTCACTCAAGATCTGGCTGCCTCCACATTAAAGGATCAAAGGGCCTGGAACCTGATATTCCAAAAGGCAAAAGAACAAGGATTGCAACCAAGAATAAACTACCCAGCTAAGTTTAGCATTTTTTTCCATGGAAGAAGATGGTCATTTAATGAAACAGAGGAATTCCATTTATTTCTAAGAAAAAATCCAGACTTAAACAAAAAAATTGATCTACATACACAAGACTGAAGAGAAGCAGAAAAAGGTAAAAAGAACTTTTGAGAACTGTATCTCTGTTGTGGATATACAGAAAGTCTGCATGGATAATTTAATTTTACTGATATAATATTTTAAAAAAAAGAAAGTAGTAAAGGGAAGGGGATAGTATCAGAAAAAGGGGAAGGAGAGATAAAAAGAGGGGAAATATATCCCAGGAAGAGGCAAAGAAAATCTACCACATCTGAGGGAATTTAGAGAGGGGGAGAAACATTGTGTGAATCTTACTCTCATCAGAGTAGGCTCAAAGAGTAAATAATTGACATATTTATTTTTCAGAGAATCCTCTTTCATCTCATTAAAAGGGTGGAGAGGAAAAGGGAAAAGGAAAAGGGAAATAAGGGAAGGGTACAAGAAAGGGGAAGGGACTTAAAAGGAGGGGGGAGGGATACAAAAAAGTGAGGGCTGCACGTCACAAGTGGGGTCTATAAATTAAATATTGGGGAAGAGGTTCATGGGGGTCAATGGGGTAAAAAAAGCATAATCTGGGGATAATATGATGGCAGGAAATACAGAAGTAGTAATTTTAACTGTAAATGTGAATGGGATGAACTCTCCCACTAAATGAAGGCGGATTGCAGACTAGATCAAAAGTCAGAACCCTACAATATATTGTTTACAGTAAACACACTTAAAGCAGGGAGATATATACAGAGTAAAGGTAAAAGGTTGGAGCAGAATCTATTATGCTTCAGGTAAAACCAAAAAAGCAGGGGTTGCCATTCTTATCTCAGATCAAGCAAAAGCAGAAATTGATCTAATTAAAAGAGATAAGGAAGGAAACTATATCCTGTTAAAAGGTAGCATAGACAATGAAGCCATATAAATACTAAATATATATGCACCAAGTGGTATAGCATCTAACTTCCTAAAGGAAAAGTTAAGAGAGTTGCAAGAAGAAATAGACAGCAAAACTATAATAGTGGGAGATCTCAATATTGCACTCTCAGAATTAGACAAATCAAACCACAAAACAAATAAGAAAGAAATTAAAAGGTAAATAGAACATTAGAAAAACTAGGGATGATAGACCTTTGGAGAAAACTGAATGATGATAGAAAGGAGTATACTTTCTTCTCAGAAGTTCATGGAACCTATACAAAAATTGACCATATATTAGGACATAAAGATCTCAAAATTAAATGCAGGAAGCCAGAAATAGTAAATGCCTTCTTCTCAGATCACAATGCAATAAAAACTACATTCAATAGGAAGTTAGGGGTAAATAGACCAAAAAAAAAGTAATTGGAAACTGAACAATATCATCTTAAAGAATGACTGGGTGAAACACCAAATTATAGAAACAATTAATAATTTCACCCAAGATAATGACAAAAATGAGACATCATACCAAAATTTGTGGGATGCAGCAAAAGCAGTAATAAGGGGAAATTTTATATCTTTAGAGGCTTATTTGAACAAAATAGAGAAAGAGAAGATTAATGAATTGGGCCCACAACTTAAAAAGCTAGAAAAAGAGCAAATTAAAAACCCCCAACCAAAAACTAAACTTGAAATTAGAAAATTAAAAGGAGAAATCAATAATATTGAAAGTAAAAAAAAAAAACTATTGAATTAATAAATAAAACCAAGAGTTGGTTTTACGAAAAACCCAATAAAATAGATAAACCTTTGGCAAATCTGATCAGAAAAAGGAAAGAGGAAAATCAAATTGTTAGAATTACAAATGAAAAGGGGGATCTTTCTACCAATGAAGAGGAAAATAGAGCAATAATAAGGAGTTACTTTGCCCAACTTTATGCCAATAAATTTGATAACTTAAGTGAAATGGATGACTACCTCCAAAAATATAGGCTTCCTAGATTAACAGAGGAGGAGGTAAATTGCTTAAATAGTCCCATTTCAGAAAAAGAAATAAAACAAGCTATTAATCAACTCCCCAGGGAAAAATCCCCAGGGCCAGATGGATTTACATGTGAATTCTACCAAATATTTAAAGAACAACTAGCCCCAATGTTATATAAACTATTTGAAAAAAGAGGGAATGAAGGAGTCCTGCCAAACTCCTTTTATGACACAGACATGGTACTGATACCTAAATCAGGTAGATCGAAAACTGAGAAAGAAAACTATAGACCAATTTCCTTGATGAATATTGATGCTAAAATCTTAAATAAGATATTAGCAAAAAGACTTCAGAATATCATCCCCAGGATAATACACTATGATCAAGTAGGATTTATACCAGGAATGCAGGGCTGGTTTAATATTAGGAAAACTATTAGTATAATTGACCATATTAATAATCAAATTAATAAAAACCATATGACCATCTCAATAGATACAGAAAAAGCATTTGATAAAACCCAACATCCACTCCTACTAAAAACACTTGAGAGTATAGGAATAAATGGACTATTCATTAGAATAATCAGGAGCATATATTTAAGACCATCAGTAAGCATAATATGTAATGGAAATAAACTGGAACCTTTCCCAGTAAGATCAGGAGTGAAACAAGGTTGTCCACTATCACCATTACTATTCAATATTGTATTAGAAATGCTAACCTAATAAGAGTCAAGAAAGAGATTAAAGGAATAAGAGTAGGTAATGAGGAAATCAAACTATCACTCTTTCCAGATGATATGATGGTATACTTAGAGAATCCCAGAGATTCTAATAAAAAGTTATTAGAAATAATTTATAACTTTAGCAAAGTTGCTGGGTACAAGATAAATTCACATAAATCCTCAGCATTTTTATACATCACCAACAGAATGCAACAGCAAGAGATACAAAGAGAAATTCCATTCCAAACAAATGTCGAGAACATAAAATACTTGGGAATCCATCTACCAAAGAAAAGTCAGGAATTATATGAGCAAAATTACAAAACACTTGCCACACAAATAAAGTCAGATTTAAATAATTGGAAAGACATCCAGTGCTCATGGATAGGCCGAGCAAATATAATAAAGATGACTATACTTCCCAAACTAATCTATTTATTTAGTGCTATACCAATCAGACTCCCAAGAATCTATTTTAGTGACCTAGAAAAAATAACAACAAAGTTCATATGGAAGGATAAAAGGTTGAGAATTTCAAGGGAATTAATGAAAAAAAAGTCAGATGAAGGTAGTCTAGGTATACCTGATCTAAAGCTATATTATATAGCAGCAGTCACCAAAACCATTTGGTATTGGCTAAGAAATAGACCAGTCAATCAGTGGAACAGATTAGGTACAAAGGACAAAAAAGGGTACAACTATAGCAACCTAGTGTTTAACAAACCCAAAGATACCAACATTAGGGATAAAAATTCATTATTTGAAAAAAACTGTTGGGAAAACTGCAAATTAGTATGCCAGAAATTAGATATGGATCCACACTTAACACCATATACCAAGATAAGATCAAAATGGGTCCATGATTTAGGCATAAAGAATGAGATCATAAATAGAATAGAGGAACAGAGTCTACCTCTCAGACCTGTGGAGGAGGAAGGAATTTATGACCAAAGGAGAACTAGAGATCATTATTGATCACAAAATAGAAGATTTTGATTACATCAAACTAAAAAGTTTCTGTACAAACAATACTAATGCAAACAAGATTAGAAGGGAAGTAACAAATTGGGAAAATATTTTTACAGTTAAAGGTTCTGATAAAGGTCTCACTTCCAAAATATATAGAGAATTGATCCTAATTTATAAGAAATCAAACCATTCTCCAATTGATAAATGGTCAAAGGATATGAACAGACAATTCTCAGATAATGAAATGGAAACTATATCCACTCATATGAAAGAGTGTTCCAAATCACTACTGATCAGAGAAATGCAAATTAAGACAACTCTGAGATACCACTACACACCTGTCAGATTGGCTAAGATGACAGGAACAAATAATGATGAATGTTGGAGGGGATGTGGGAAAACTGGGACACTAAAACATTGTTGAAGTTGTGAAAGAATCCGGCCATTCTGGAGAGCAATTTGGAACTATGCCCAAAAAGTTATCAAACTGTGCATATCCTTTGACCCAGCAGTGCTACTACTGGGCTTATATCCCAAAGAAATACTAAAGAGGGGAAAGGGACCTGTGTGTAAGAGTAGGTAATGAGGAAATCAAACTATCACTCTTTGCAGATGATATGATGGTATACTTAGAAAACCCCAGAGATTCTAATAAAAAGAATTTTGTAGCAGTTCTTTTCGTAGTGACTAGAAACTGGAAGATGAATGGATGTCCATCAATTGTAGAATGGTTGGGTAAATTATGTTATGTGAAGGTTATGGAATATTATTGCTCTGTAAGAAATGACCAGCAGGAGGAATTCAGAAAGGCTTGGAGAGACTTGCATGAACTGATGCTGAGTGAAATGAACAGAACCAAAAGATCACTATACACTTCAACAACAATGCTGTATGAAGATGTATTCTGATGGAAGTGGATATCTTCAACATAAAGAAGATCCAACTCACTTCCAGCTGATCAATGATGGACAGAAACAACTACACCCAGAGAAGGAACACTGGGAATTGAATGTAAAATATTAGCATTATTGTCTATCTACCCAGGTTACTTATACCTCCAGAATCCAATACTTAACGTGCAACAAGAAAATTGGATTTACACACATACATTGTATCTAGGTTATACTGTAACACATGTAAAATGTCTGGGATTGCCTGTCATCTAGGGGAGGGAGTAGAGGGAAGGAGGGGAAAATTTGGAAAAATGAATACAAGGGATAATGTTATAAAAAAAATTATTCATGCATATATACTGTCAAAAAAATTTATAATTATAAAAATAATAAAATAAAAAACAAACAAACAAACTTCCCACTTTGCTTGTCCTAATGACTAAGAGACTAAGAGTAAGAAAAAAGGATGGATACATCTATTTTTGACTTTTGGGGAAAAAGGTTTCTGTTTCGAGCAAAATTCATTTTTAGTGTACAAATGGGCTACACTTTCATCTTGGCATAAAGAATGAAACTGTCCAGTGGCATCAATGGCTGCTCAACATCAAGCTTTTTCTTTACCTGAGTTGTGATCTGGAAAACTAGCCTTCACGCCCTTCATTAGCTTTTCTTTTTGTTTTATGATTTATGCTCCCAAGCATCCTACCATTTCCCTCATATGAAAGGATCTAATTAAGGCATTATATATTATTTTGCATTCTCTCTTAGGTTGGGTAATGGGTTTTGGATATGAACTCCTTTTCAAAGTGTAGCTACAAGTTGGAATCTTTTAAGGTTGCTTAACATTCATAATGGCCTGATATCAATTTGTCATCAAAGCTGAGCCAGCCTTAAATTTCAAAGAATGGCATAGCTGCTCACTATTCTAACTACCCTGGACAAACTTCTGTCAACTCTGGGCTTCTCTGTAGATCTGCTGATAATAAAGTCAGTGGTATGATATATAGGATCTCTACCTGCTCACAAAAAAAAAAAAAAAAAAAAAAAAAAAAAAAAAAAAAAAAAAAAAAAAACAGAGAAACCAAGACAGTGAGCAAAAATGGCATAATTGAAGCAAAATGTGGAAAAAAGATAGGTCCCAGAACAAAGTCTCCTGATATTAGTTAGCAAGATTTCAGAGGATGAGCCTTCAAAATATATATTGGCAGATTTTGTTTTCTTAAGTGGGAAGAGAAATATCCCTAGCATTCAAAAGGGTTAAAAAAGTGGAGAATAATAAGATTTTGTTCAAATGAGGTCAATGAAAGCATTAGGAAGGGCAGTATTAATGATGTTCTCTAAACAGAAATGGGACTAGAATTGGTCAGAAAGATGGATGGATGAAAGAAAGAAGTAACTAACTAAGAACAGCACATTCAATCACCTTGAAAATGAGTTTAAATGAAGGAATTTCCTTCAATTATGAAGGAAAACATAGAACTGAGCAAAGGTTATTTTGAGCATCCTCCACTATGCATATTTATTGTGGCATGGACGTGATCTGGGATTCTTATGCCAGGCTATGCCACTGGAAAGTAAGTTCTAGTAAGTTTTACCAAGCTGGAAGCATTTCAAGTAAAAGTATATTGGGAAATTATAATTTTTATCTTTCAAGAAAAAGCCTAGTTAAGTTTGCAGATTTCAGCAGTAAAAGATTGGCCATCAGGTTATTTGTCTATCATATTTCAGGGAGAGGGAAGGTCATAGCAATCCATAAATCTGCTAAAGTGTGAAAGGAGGGGGTTGCAGTTTGCATCATTAAAGGGTTAATCCATCCCACATCACAGATCTTTGATGTGATGCATTTTGAGGAAAAATAATACAGATAACTAAGAGAGAGAGATATGTTTAATAATTTTGATCAAGGCATGTTTTCAAAACTTGCTGGCAAGACAAAACTATTGCCTGGAAAAATCAGTGAAACTTTCCTTGAATCCATTTAAGAAACTTGAGCAATTAAAACTCTGTGTCCTCATCTGGATCAGAGTGTGCCTGACATATCCCCTAAGTGTTGTGCTTTGCTATTATTTGTGCCTTACAATATTAATTTTTTAATTTTTTTTTTAATTCAACTGCTCTCCTTTCTTGAATAAAGTGCATAATGACCGGTAAATTTCTTATCACCTGAGCTGTTAAAAATATCTACACTTACAAGGCAAACCAATATTTCATGATTCTCAGGTTAAGATTCAAAAATAGCAAGTCATCTTCATGAAGAAATATTTAAAAAGTCACAGAATCTAAAGAGACCATCTATTCCTTTTGAGAGTAAATGCAATATTTTTGATGTGTCATACCACAAGTTTTCTCTTCTACAAACTTAATGCTCTTATTTTTTTCAACCAGTGTTCATGTAGCATGATCCTGCTCCCCACTCTGGAATTTCTTCATATTATCACCATCTTTTCCAAAACGAGGCACTCAAAGCAGTGCTCTAGATATGGCTTCAAAAGTCAAAGATCATCATTAATCCTGGATATAAATCATTAAAACTCGGCCTTCACTGAAAGCATGTCTTTTTGCTAACAGCTTTATAAATGGAAGGCATGTTTTTGCAACACTTTTGTTCTGTGTCTTTTTTGTGGTTGTTAATTCCCATTTGCTAGAGCTAGGATTTTAAAAATTTCTTGGCTAATCAGTTTTGAAAGGAAGAAAAATATAATCTGTTTTTTAGTTAAGTTTCCAATCAAATACATTGGATTCTACAACTTAGATCAGCACAACAACCATCTTGAACATCTGTGCCAGGAAGTTATGAATAAATAGGAAACAAAGCAAGCGCATTTTCTTCCCTGTGAATGTTCCAATATTATCATAGCTTTGGAACTCATGTGGGGTTTGAAACAGAGAAGCAAGTACTGCAAGTAATTTGTATGAGAATAAAATTTAATCCCAAAAAATATTAATTTGGCTAAACTGACCATTCCTATAAGAAAATAAAGTTGTAGTAGAAGAATAAGTATGACTGCAGAATTTAATTTTTAAGCATTGCAACAGATGTTTTTAGGCCAACATTCTAAATCAAAAGGCACAGTAGAGACAGGCACAAACTATTCAAATTTTTCAGCTAATGCCCAGGTCTTTTGTTTATTCTGCCACATACCAACAGCTCAATTCTTTTATTCAGTTACTTAAATTTATCCACGGCACTATGGTACAGGCATGATTTCAATAAACAAATATAACTAAGAAGAAAATGATAGGCAAACAAATAGAATATAGGGTGGTTCCATATGTGAGTGTCTTTGTATATTTAATGCATGTTTACATATGTGTATTTGTGGGCAGATACTTACAAAATCTCTCCCTTTCCACCAGCTTTTTCTATTTGTCTACAAGTATGATTAGATTTCTCCAATCCTAAAAAAAAAATTTCTTCCATCAACCATACTGCCTCATCTCTTCTCTCTCTCTGTATCCCCATCTTTCTGTCTCTTCTTTTTTTGTTTCTGCCTCTGTTTCTTTCTCTGTCTCTCCTCTTTCTGTCTCTTTATGTGTCTTTGTCACTCTCCTATCTTTCTGTTTTTGTCTGTCTCTGTGTCTCTGTCTCTGTCTCTGTCTTTGTCTCTCTCTCTCTCTCTCTCTCTCTCTCTCTCTCTCTCTCTCTCTCTCTCTGTGTGTGTGTGTGTGTGTGTGTGTGTGTGTGTGTGTTAACCTTTATCTTTCTCTATTTCTATAACATCAATTCTTGGTGATATGGCTTCTTTCTCTAATAATCTACTGAAACTGTTCTTTCCAAGGGCATGGATTACCTCCAAACCAAATCAACAAATTCAAGGAGCTTTTCTCTTACTTGCTTTAACCATTTCTTCTTTCTTAGAGTTTCTCCCTCTTATAAGGAATGTTCCCAAAGTTCTTTTCTCAAATCTCTTATTTCTCTAAAATCTCTCCCTTGCCAATTTCATTCCTTTCCATAACATTGTTTTCAACTTCTGAAGGGATGTGAAAGAGGAATTCAACTTGCTCTACTTAACTTTACTGGATCAAACCAAAAACACTGAATGTAAGTCACAAAGAAGCAAATTTGAAAATATCCAAATGTGGGAGTTCTCTTGTCACTAGCATTGAGGGGTTATAGATAAACTCAAATATGGATTATACCAGATGACTTTTGGAGTACCATCCAGTTCTAGGATTTCATAATTCTTCTCAAATTGTGCCTTATCCCACTCATAATGGTTTATAAGAGTTGATTGTTAAATTTCTAGTGAGCATTTTTTCCTCAGAAATCAGAAAATGCTACAAGTCATGACTTGATTTATTGTTTTATTAATTTTCTAGACTTAAGGAAATGATATAGAAAATGTTAATAATATCAAAAGTATGCCATGTGACCTTTTTTTCTGGGTAGTCAGTTTTTAAACATCTATCTACACATCCTTTTCTAAACCAATTTCTAGATTTTAAAACAAATATCTTAAATTAAGAAACATCTTTACTGGGTATCTACTGACATCTAGAAAATAATTTGTCCAAAACAAAGCTCATAATGTTCCCCAAAATTTTTCTTTTTCTAACTTATTATTTTTGTTAGTGGCACAATCATTCAGTCTTGACTGTTTTGTGAACTATTTGACCTCTTTCTCAACTCTCACAATCAATTGGTCATCAAATTCAATAGATAAAATTTTTTCACAATGACTTTCATTTGCTGCCAATTCTTCTCCCCATTCATGTCATTTTCTTTACTTTCCACAGTTGACAACACTATCTAATATTCATTTAGCATTCTAAAGTTTAGAAAGCACTTTGCATATGCCATCTCAATTGATAGCCATGTAAGGCCTTTGTCATCATTTCTATTTAGATATAGAGAAACTGAGGTTCTGGTGATTGGTTTGCTAATACTACATCACTTGGAGTCAAATTCTGATTCTTTCACATAGCTAATCAGTGTTGGAAATAGGATGAAAACTTATTCTTTTCTGAGGCCAAGTCCAGTTTTCTTTCTACTATGCAAATTATGTGGACTTAGTAATAACTATTGGAGCTCACAGCCTTACCAACCCAGAGGAGTCAAGGAAAGGTATAATGTCAAGGAAGGTCTGGAACTATGACAATATATCAGTGCAAATCAATGGTATAAAAGGAAACAGCCGTCACTGAAGGCCAAAACTTTGGGAAGACAAGGTGGCTGAAATCAATAGTCCAGTCATCAAGCCTCACTATATTATGTCTCCTGAAAGAGCAGAACTGATCTTTCTCCTTCCCTTGGATTTGCTGCTCTACTCAGGACTGAGGACCACAACTCAAGCCAAATCTACCAATGCTTATTGAATACTCCCTTTTAGATGGGTATTAAAAGCCATCCATAATCTGATACTACTTCACCTTTACTAGGTAATATAGTCTTGGGAAAGTAATCTAAACTTACTGAACATCAGTTTTCTCATCTATAAAGATCAAACAATGATTCTTACCCTACTTACTTTATAGGATTGTTGTACGTGAAAATGCCTACCTGAACCAAGCACCAGAAAATATGGAACATATCATTAAAATGAGGCAGTGTAATGGAGCAGATCAAGAGTCATTCTCAAAGCCAGGAAGTTCTAAGTAATCCTTCCTGCTCCATGTACTACCTGTGCCACTTTGGCTAAGTCCCTTAATCCTCAGTGCTCAACAAAGTTTCAACTTGTAGTAGTACAGGAATTTTATTCACTTCGGTGTTCTCTATGCCAGTGAAATCAAGGTCTGGTTTCTGTGCCCTTCTTCAACTATAAAACAGGGATGTAATAATATTGCCTACTTCCCAGGATCAAATGAGATAATTGTAAGGTGTTTAACTTAGTACTTAACACTACATAAAAACTAGCTATTATCAGTATTGTTATTATTGTTATTCCAATTCCTATTCTCCATCAATAAATATTTATTAAACCACCTACCATGTGCCAGACACTATGCTAAGCACTTTGTTCAATCATTCAGTTGTCCAACTCTTTGTGATTCTGTAGCCTCTATTTTTCATAGGGATTTCTTGGCAAAGATACTGGAGTGGTTCACTATTTCCTTAAAAAGGAAACATTAAAAGCAAATTAAAGCAAACAGAAAGTAAGTGACTTGCCCAGTAGCTGAGGCAAGATTTGATCTGAAGTCTTCCTAAGGCCAGCTCCAGTTCTCTATTCACTGATCCCCACAGCTGTCTCCTAGGCAATCAGAGGTTAAGTGACTTGACCCAAGTCATATCTGAGACCAAATTTGAACTCAGGTCTTCCTAACTTCAGGTCTAACAGTATCCACTGAACTAGCTGAGCACTATCCTATCATTAAATTAATTGTAAGCTCATTTAATAATAGACATAGTGCTAGAAGATATTCTCAATGCCAACTGGTCCAAAGCCTCATTTTACAGTTGAGAAAACTGAGACCCAGAAAGTCATGTGACTTACCCATGATCACAGAGGTAGTGAGTGGCCTTTGTGTCCAAACCCAGTATGATTTCCACAATCTACACTGCCCTTTTGTGGTAATATCATCAACTGAGATTGAAGCCTTAAGATTTACAAAAAACTTTCTTCCCAATAGCCCTTCATTCTAGTTGAAAATATTGCCCCCAGATTACAAAGAAGGAAGCTAAAATATATAAAAGTCATATGATTTTCCAAAGCTCACTGGTATGGACCAGGCAGATCTATAACTCTAAGAATATTTACATTTTTCCCCCAATAGTAAAGCTTAGCATGTCTTACTCATAAAAAGTGCTTAAATACATGTTTGTTGATTTTTACATATTTCATATGTACATCTATGTGCATTCCTGTATAGATAGGGGTTATATTTAATGTGCTGGGGTATATGTATACTTATGAATACACATATGGCTTTGGTAGAAATTGTAAGTGCTCAAAGAACTTGGAAGTAATAAAGAATGGTTATTTGGTAACTAAGTTGCTGTTATTATATCTCCTTACTCATATCAATTTTCATTTGCCATCAGATAAGCCTAAAAGTAGTGTGGGTGATATAATCCAGTTCTGCAAGTAAGAAGAACACAGATGTATTTTGCATCAGATTGTTCTGTGGAAGGGGCCTGAGGAATGTCACTGTTTCTGTGTCAAAACAATACAATAAAGGGACTTATTCTTGTCTCTTTGCCCTCTTTGGGGTCAACTTACCTTAGGTGGAGCCCTGCAAACCTCAGCTCTGACATATTGTCCATTTGCTCAGTGGGAGTATTTATGTATTGCTTTCTTTTCCTCCTCTGAAATATGTTTTTTTGAAATGCCTATGGCATTCAGAACACTTAACAGTGCAATTTTCAAAGCTCAAATTACAAGTAAAGTAAGTGTTTTATGTACCTTTCTTTATGAAAGTTCCAACAAGTTCTTAGTAGGAAAGGTAAATAATACTTCATTTCCATTGTCAACTTTCACTGATGCTGATTAACATTTATTTTTCTTCTAAAAATACATTTGATCATGAATCTAAATTCCATGATCTAAATCTAATAAATAAAAAAGAGCTGTTAGCACCAATATTCCACCTCAAATTTGGCAATTTGGAAAATCTTTTTCTTCCATACCTTCTGCGTGACAGCATTCTTTCCCTGTATTTAAAATTATAAGAAGTCCCATTGCTTTAGAGGCAAAATAGTACTTCATAGTTCAAA
Organism: Sminthopsis crassicaudata; assembly: GCF_048593235.1. Classification (NCBI taxonomy): domain Eukaryota; kingdom Metazoa; phylum Chordata; class Mammalia; order Dasyuromorphia; family Dasyuridae; genus Sminthopsis; species Sminthopsis crassicaudata. The sequence goes on from NC_133617.1 coordinate 441,192,098, forward strand.
GCAAGGAGTTGAGATACCAGTTTTGAATAAGACTTAATCTAACTCTTTATAACTTGAATTTATTGAAGCAGACAGTATCTTGCCTTAGTGAAAAAATGAATCCAGTAAACAACCTGGAATGTACATCTGCCTTTCTAATGTGTGTCTCTGGGAAGAAAAGTGAATATAGAGAGGATGAATATTATGAGAACTATATTTCATTCTTAAAGGGTGATTGACTAGTCTCCTCCATTTGTAAATGCTTTTTTTTGTTGTTGTTTGTTTTCCACTTTGAGTTTCACTTCTGTAAAACATATTATTTTCCATAATCAGGACTTTTTTTAATGCCTGGAAGTATATAGGATTTTACTAGCAGGTTATATTGACAAAGCTATGAAACAACACACATATACGGGTACATATATGCATGTGTATATATATACATATAAAACATATATATATAATGGAGGAATTTGTATATATTTATTACAACAAATTCAAATGAGAAATCAAATTTGTTATTATTCAATAAATAAACATTTATTACATTTCTGTTTCAAGAGATGACGAAACTAGGTTCTGGAAATACAAAAGAAAGCTGTTATGTTTTGTCAAAGAGAGAAAATGTACATATGTAAGCGCAAGCAGAATGAACGTATGCAGAAGAATTTCAAGCAAATAAAAGGATGTTAAATGACATGAAGTTAGAGAAGGACACCAAGATTGGGTTTAGGAAAGTTTGACATTAATTCTCAACAAATAAATGGTAATTAAAAGTTTTATGATATTAAAAAAAATACATTTAATATCATTGAAAAATGGTAATCACCCCTCTATAGATTAAAGAATTAAGGAAAGACAGTTTTCTTGTTCTCATTTTTAAAAATTGTAAGAATCTGATAAGACATCTATTATCTAAAGTAAAATGGAAAAGGATTTCAATTAAACATTTTTCTGCTACTTCATGGAAGTCTTTTCCCCAAAGTTACTGAAGATTTATCTTCTTTTAAGCATAAAAACTTCTAAAAATATTTAAATGAAAACAAGACAATTTCCTTTATTAAAAACCAATGGATCAGGTAATTAAACCTTGGGTAGCCCTAAAGACAATAGCTGACATTTATTTACAAAGCACTCAAGTTTTGCAAAGTGCCTACAGACATCTCATCTGGTACCCATGACAACACTGTAAAATAGGTGGTATCAGGATTCCCATGTTATAGTTAATGAAAAATAAAGGTGAGCTGTTAAATGGTTTGCCAGAATCATGCAGGTAGTAATCTGAGACAGGATTCTTGCCTTGAATTCCAATATGCACCTAACAGGGAAGATAAGAGCTTTGGATTTTAAATCTTATCAAGATTACAAAAACAACAATTCAAAGTCACTGTAAGGTTTTTAGTTTCTTTTTGTGACAGGGAATAACTTTTCTTTGAATCTAAATCATGGGCTGAAATATTTCATGAGTTTAAAGTAATTTAGAAAATATAACATCTTAAATGAACAAACACTTAAGTACCAAACCAGGTTTACCTATCAAAAGTTATACATTTCTTGGGAAATGTTACTTATTTAGGACAAGAAAAAGCCTCCAAAATTATATAATAATAATCATAATCATTATCATGATCATAAAAATAACTAGCATTTATTTAATAATTTAAGTTTGCAAAGCACTTCCAAATATCTCTTTGATGCTCACAACAATTCTAGAAATTAGAACACAGGTCAATTGCACAAGATTACACAACTAAGTCATAACTAAGTGTTTTAAGTCAAATTTGAAAACAATTTTCCTGGCTCTAGGCTTAGAACTAACTACCATGGGAAATAACTCAGTGCTACTCATGGACACACAGGATCATAAATTCAGAGTGGGAAGAGATTCTAAAGTAGAGGTGTCAAATTTACTAACCAGAAAAAATTCTCTCTTAAGAGCCCAGGCTGAGATGCAATTAGGAATTTTTTTTTAACAAAATAAGTTAAAATACAATGCAACATAAATAATGTTCTTTTTTTTAGTCCATATATTGCTCCTAGGGATGCATTTCTGTTTGAGCTTGACAGGACTGATCTGGAATAATCTAATCCAACTATTTTATTTTACAGATGAGATAATTGAAGTACAGAGAGATTAAGCAATTTGTCCAAGTTTACTCAATAGGAAATGCCAGCAGAACCAAGATTTAAATCTAGAATTTCTGAATCCAAAAACCAGCCTTCTTTCCTCTATGCCAAAATATCTTCCTTTTTGGAAGCTACATCTGGAATGTAGATAAAGCTACATCTGGAAAGAGCCAAATCATGAATCATGAATTAATGGAGAGCAAAATAAACAAAATCAAAAGGAAAATATACACCACAACTAAAACAGTGTAATAGCAATAACAATTAGTATTTATATAACAAGGAAAGATTTACAAGCCACTTTACATATGTCAACTCATTTAATCTTCATGATAATCCTAGGAGGTCCAGGGCCTATTGTAATTATTATTCCTTCTGAGAAAACTGAGGCTCAGTGAGGTTAACTCACTGACTTGTCCAATATCACACAGTAAGTGTTCCAAACATGATTAAAATCCAGGTCTGCTTGATTCTAAGTCCAACATTTTAGCATCCATGTAGCTTTGAGTAAAATCCTTAGTTATTGCATGAATGTAAATGAAAAAAATCACTAAAAGTAAATTTAATTCTTGGAAATTGGAAAAAAACTAAACAAAATAGTAAAGACTGGAAAAGATGCTGAAACATATCTCTTCTTTCATAACAAAGAAGGTAGGACTCTTCAGGGCAGGTAGATAGCACAGGTCTGTAGTTTTCCTAACTCATCTTCCTGATTTCAAATCCAACCTCAGAAATTTACTGTGTGACCCTGGGCAAGTCACTTAACCCTGTTTGTCTCAGTTTCCTTATCTGTAAAATGAGCTAGAGAAGGAAATGGCAATTTGTTTCAGTACCTCGGCCAAGAAATCACCAAATAGGGTCTCTAGAAGTCAAACATGACTGAAAAAAGGGTATAACAACAGGGTCTATATATGCATTGTCCCAGGTTTTTGTATTGTGTGTTTTTTTGCTTGATTTTTGTTTTATATTTACAAGGAAAGGGTTGAATGCAGGATGAGAAGAAAGAAATGAATGACGTTTTAAAACAATAGAATTGCCTAGTTGTTTTCTTTCTATTTTTTTTTTTAATAAATCATTTAACAATTCTTTGCTTTATAAATGAAGGAACTGAGACCCCAGGAAAATGAGGGACTTATACATGGCCCAATCACATTGCTAGATAAGAGAAAAGCTGCTACTATGTACCCTGTGTCTCTCAGTACTTTTTGGCTGAATAAGAGGATGAGAACAATTTGTTCGAAAGATCATGAGGACAACTGAACCAGGTGCTATGGAGCACTTAGAGCTTAGACAGCCGTGGAATGCGCCAAAGTCATCTACTGCATGCTGAGACTTCAGTGACTTTGGAAGAGAGAATGAGACTAAAGACTACCTCACTTAATCTAATCCTACCTCACTTAAATACAATTCATGTGCAAGTAAAGACATTAACTTAATCATATTAACTGTGATGTCATTGATCCTTTTCAAAAATAAACAACATTCTAACCCTCAAATACAACTCTCATAAGGCCCTTCTCAGATACATCCCATCATCATCTTCATCATCATCATTATTATTATTTGTCATCAACAATGCTTATCTTTTTTGAAATGACATGGTTTACATAACACTTTTATATCCAGGATTTCATTTGATCCTAACACCATGAGAAGGACAAAATAGCTGTTATTATCCCTGTTTTACACATAAAGACTCTGAGGTTCCTGAAAGTTACATGAGCTGCACATGATAACAAAATTTCTATGAAGCAGAATCAGAAAGGACACATGTTAGGATCATAGATGGAGAGTTGTAGGGGAACCTCAGAATCAACTGGTTCAATCCCTTCATATTACAGATAAGGACATTGAGACCTAGGGAACAACATGGCTTGCTCCGAGGTACATGGGTAGTGGACATCAGATGCTGAATTTAAAACCAGATCCTTTGACTCCACAGCCAGTGTCAATTACACCATACCAGTTTGGTGGTATATTGAAACATCATGATATTCATTTGATAGATAGATATGTATATATAACTATATGTTTGCATATGTGTGTGTATGTGTGTATATATATATATATATATATATATATATATATATATATATATATATATATATATATATATATATATATATATATATATATATATATGCCAAGATTCTTAGTTCAATTCTTTTCCTCCACTATATCCATGCTGGCTATTTACTAGATGATGATACTCTCTAAATATATTAACAGTCCAAAACAAAATTTGGACTTGGAGAATACATTATATATTTATATTCCTTCTCCAAAATATGATTCCAATGGCTAATCATAACATCTGTGTGATTCACTTCTCAACAACTATGCCAAAAGAGTGCAGATGCTAACATTCTATCAAGCTGGAAGAGTTTTCATTATGAACCTAGTAATGCTAGATTCTATCTACTATATAAAGATCAGTCTAGCTAAGTGCCCACGGGTTTATCAACATTGATTTGTTGTTGTTTGGTCATTTCAATTACGTGTGACTCTTTGTGACACCATTTGTGACATCATTTTCTTGGCAAAGATACTGGAATGGATTGCCATTTTCTTCTTCAGCTTATTTTACAAATGAGTAACTGAGATAGAGTTAAATGACTTGTCCAGGGTTCCACAGACCAGATTTGAACTTAAGAAGATGAATCTTCTTGACTTTAGTTCCAGCACTTTATCTACTAGCTACCTGGATGCCTAGCCATTATCAAAATGCTGCTGCCAAATGATGAATCATTTTAGACATAGCAATTCATAAAATGGATTTTTTTTTTAAATTTACCTCAGGGATATGTAGTTTTCCTTGGCTTTTAGAGCAATGACAGAGGAATAGAGATAAGAAGAAAAAGAATCACACAGTTCTTACTCTATATACAAATGTTAACCTAATTGTCATACCTCCAAACATGCAATGACCAAATTGACACAGGAAATGAACTATGCTCCATTTACATCCTCATAAGCAAAATCAGAGGGAAAAAAAAAAAAGAAATTATAGTTAAATGAAGGATGACTTAAAAGTTGTCTTTTGAGAAGTGAAGAAAGAAATGGGAAAAGTTGATCTCATCATGCATCCAAAGGCAAAAAGAAACATCTCTTGGGACTGTTAGACATGTCACCTTTCAGTACTGATGATAGATACAAGTAGCCCAGACTACTAGGAAGGTAATGGTAGCTTAGGCACCAATATCAGTTGTGAAACATGACAAAGAAGAAAAATTTTACTAAACACTTTTTTACATATTAAAATATATATTAAAAACAATATATGTATACATATTTATACAATTATCTTGCTGCACAAGAAAAATCAGATCAAAAAGGAAAGAAAATGAATAAGAAAAAAAATGCAAGCAAATAACAACAAAAAGAGTAAAAATGCTATGTTGTGATCCACGCTCAGTTCCCCCAGTCCTTTCTCTGGCTGTAGATGTTTCTCTTCTTCACAAGATCATTGAAACTGGCCTCAATCATCTTGTTGTTGCCCTGTACAATGATCTCCTAGTTCTCCTCACTTCACTTAATCTCAGTTCATGTAAGTCTTTCCAGGCCTCTCTGAAATCATCTTGCTGATCATTTCTTACAGAACAATAACATTTCATAATATTCATATAACATAACTTATTCAGCCATTCTCCAACTGATGGGCATCCACTCAGTTTCCAGTTTCTTGCCACTACAAAGAGGGCTGCCACAAACATTTCTGCACATACAGGTCCCTTTCCCTCCCTTAAGATCTCTTTGGAATATTGACCCAGTAGAAACATTGCTATATCAGAGTATGCATAGTTTGATAATTTCTGAGCATAGTTCCAAACTGCTCTCCAGAATGGTTGGATCCTTTCACAGTTCCACCAACAATGTATCAGTGTCCCAGTTTTTTCACATCCCCTCCAACATTTGTCATTATTTTTTCCTATCATTTTAGCCAATCTGAGAGGTGTGCAGTGTGTAGGTATCTCAGAATTGTCTTAATTTGCATTTCTCTGATCAATAGTGATTTAGAGAACCTTTTCATATGACTAGAAATGGTTTTAATTTCTTCATCTGAAAATTGTCTGTTCAGATCATTTGACCATTTATCAATTGGAGATGGCTTAAATTCTTATAACTGAGTCGATTCTCTATACATTTTAGAAATGAGGACTTTATCAGAACCCGTAAATGTAAAAACTTTTTCTCCAATTTATTGCTTCCCTTCTAATCTTGTCTGCATTTTCTACTAAACACCTGACAAAATGCTCCAAACTCATGAACATATACCTTGATACTTGGTGATTTCCCAATGATAGGCTGCAGGAAAGTGTTGACTCTATCTCCCATTCCTTCTTTGTCAGAAAATATGGTTTGAGACAGGAAAAAAGAAAAGGAAGATGAGAAAATGGAAAGAGGCATATGAAAAGATGACAACTATAGTTACTCTAACTTGACTTGTTTATATCCACTTTTGACTAAAAAAAAAAAAAAATTAGGAAATGGACTAAAGAACACAAAGATTCTATTACAGTTTCTTTTAAAGGTTTAACTAAACCACAACGATCACTGAAAAAGGGAAAGTCAAAAGAGTATCCCCAAACCTGCCTCAGCCAAGTGACACTTAATCTCCTTATCAAGTGGCAAGAGACATGGGGACCAAGAGTACCACCTGTTAAGAGTACAAGCTAATTTGCAAAACATTATGGAGGAGGATGTAAGATTATAAGCACCACTGCTTCACATGATAGCAAAAAGCAGCTGAGGTGAAAACAGGCTTACAAAGATCTTGGCATAAAGTCTAGTGAGACCAAATCATTCCAAAAATATTTGTGGATGAAACTGGAAAGAGGACCACAAACATGAAATGGAAGAGATCAGCTAGTCTTTATATAGTATTTTGTTTTGTGTTTTTTTTTTATTAGTTATGAGAGTGAAACTACTGCATTTAGGCCTGATTTTTAGAAGTGCTACATGAAGAACTATCAGTAGTGCCTAAGAAAATGAAATTCAGCAAAGCATATATATATGTATTTAAATATAGTGTGTACATATATATGTGTATGTATGCATATATACATCACTTATTTTATATATACACATTTATGTGTATATATGCCAATGTATATTTATATATGTTTATATGCGCATATATGTATATATGTTGTATGTATGTGTTTTTATCTATGTTGTGCACCATGACTGAACAAAAACCGGGAATGTAACTGCAAACAGAGCAAGTTTGAAATTGGGATTTTTGGCTTAGATATTTAATATATTAATGGGAGATAATATGTATGAATATGCATATAGTTTGTGTCTATACATATGTATATATGTATACACATATACATACAAGTATAGGCAAAAGAATATAAAAAAATAAGATTTTCAAGATGTACGTAAGAAGAATTTTTTTTAAATTGGGAAAAAATGTTTGCATTGTGGTACATTCATATTCACACACATATACATGAAACATAACTGAAAAGATAATAGCAACTCAGACAAATATGCCTACATTTTCCTCTCAATAAAATTGTTATAAAAGGAGTCTATGCATGCATTAAACTATGCTTGATGAAAACACTAAAGGGAACAGGCAGGCTTTTAGAAACAATTCTCTAAACTTCCTAGTGACCCTGGGAAAGTCATTTAACTCCAATTGCTTCAAAACAAAAAACAAACAAAAAAAGTTAAAAACAATTCTCTATTTCAGACCACATCTTTATAATCACACAAATTATTCATGGGGTAAATGAAATGCAAAATCTTACCATGTATGTATCTGTTAATTTTTTTAAAGCATTTGATTTTATATTCCTGAAGTCAGGAAGACTTGTCTTCAAGTCGTGTCTCTGACACATAGTGGCTATGTGACCCTAGAAAAATCATTTAACAAAGGGTATGGAAAGAAGACAAGAGAGGGATCCATGATTGGAAGAAGGTTAATTAATAGCAAGGAAAGTCAGGAGTAGTATTAAAGCAGTAAGTCAGGAGGAATATATGTGTGTATGTGGGGAGGGAGGGAATGAGGTGTGTGTGTGTCTATGTATACATATTATATGTGTGTGTGTGTGTGTGTGTGTGTGTGTGTGTGTGTGTGTGTGTGTAAACATAAATATATCCTCTCATAACTAATAACCTGCTTGGGGATGGGGGAGATGAAAGGATAAAAAAAGAATAAAGTGAGTAGTAGAGAACAGAAGAACAATTTACAAGGAAGAAAAGAAAAGATGAGCACTCATGAATATAATTTCTTCTACTAATATTTATACATTTTTGATCTGGTAAGTTGTTATACATTTTGAATCCTCCATGATGAGGCATATGGCAATGTTCTCTTTGGTTTTGTTTATTTTGTTTTGTATTCCTTTTCCGCTTTTTTATTGTTTTTTAAAAATAAAACAAATTCCAAATCACTACTGATCAGAGAAATGCAAATTAAGACCACTCTGAGATACCACTACACACCTGTCAGATTGGCTAGGATGAGAGGAACAAATAATGATGAATGTTGGAGGGGATGTGGGGAAACTGGGACACTAATACATTGCTGGTGGAGTTGCGAAAGAATCCAGCCATTCTGGAGAGCAATTTGGAACTATGTCCCAAAAGTTATCAAACTGTGCATACCCTTTGACCCAGCAGCTCTACTACTGGGATTATATCCCAAAGAAATACTAAAGAGCGGAAAGAGACCTATATGTGCCAAAATGTTTGTGGCAGCTCTTTTTGTTGTAGCTAGAAACTGGAAGATGAATGGATGTCCATCAGTTGGAGAATGGTTGGGTAAATTATGGTATATGAAGGTTATGGAATATTATTGCTCGGTAAGAAATGACCAGCAGGAGGAATACAGAGAGGCCTGGAGAGACTTAAATCAACTGATGCTGAGTGAAATGAGCAGAACCAGAAGATCACTGTACACTTCAACAACAATACTGTATGAGGATGTATTCTGATGGAGGTGGAAATCTTCAACATAAAGAAGATCCAACTCACTTCCAGTTGATCAATGATGGACAGAGGTAGCTACACCCAGAGAAGAAACACTGGGAAGTGAATGTAAATTGTTAGCACTAATATCTGTCTGCCCAGGTTGCATGTACCTTCGGATTCTAATGTTTATTGTGCAACAAGAAAATGATATTCACACACATGTATTGTACCTAGACTATATTGTAACACATGTAAAATGTATGGGATTGCCTGTCATCGGGGGGAGGGAATAGAGGGAGGGGGGGATAATTTGGAAAAATGAATACAAGGGATAATATTATAAAAATATATATATAATAAAAAATTAAAAAAAAATAAAATAAAACAAATTATTAAAAAACATATAAGAAAAAAGTAAATAAATAAAAGGAAGTCACTTAAGCTCTCAGTGTTTTGATGTAACTCTCTTAGAATTGTAAGAAACAGAAAAGAAGCCAATCTGCAATGGTAGAGAGAATTTTTTTATCCAAAGTGGGAATTTCTTATATTAATGAAATCATAGATCAAGACCCTATCCCTATTTGACTCAGACCAAAATAATAATGATTGGCATTTGCTAGTCATACACTAGCACCTTACAATTATGTATTAACTTATTTGATTCTCACAACAACCTTGGAAGGTAGATGCTGTTATAATTCCCTTTTAACAGATGATGTTGTTGAGTCATTTTTCAATCATGTCTGATTCTGTGACTCCATTTTGGGTTTTCTTGGCAAAGTTACTGGAATGATTTGCCATTTTCTTCTCCAACACATTTTACAGATGAGAAAACTGAGGTAAGTAGTGTTAAGTAACTTGTCCAGAGTAGCACAGCTAATAAATATCTGAGTCCATATTTAAACTCTGGTCTTAACTTTAGGCATGGATATCTGTATACTTAACTATCACATTTTCACATTAAATATGTGAATCATAATATGATTTCAATACATGATGTGATTCAATAATATGAATTCAAATATGATATCTCTTATTCATATATTAAATACCTAAACCAACAGAGTCAAATTCGCACTTGCTTTATGTGCAGCTGCTCTCCGGGAAAGATGTGGTGCTAAACAAAAAATGCAAATCAAATGATCAATCAGTGAACATTTCTTAATTTCTACTGAATGAGAACTCTGTGCTAGATTTACAGGAGAGACAAAGTTAAACTAAGAAACCAAGCCTACCCTCATTGGTAGTCTAATAAATGATTCCTGCTACAAAAGCGTTTATGGATGATTCTTGCCAAAAAGGGGCTTATCTTCTATGCAGGAATGTATTTTTGGTTAGGAATTAAAATTTCACTGGTATGATGGATTCACAGTGAGGAAAGCTCCCTTTACCAAAGCAGATGTGCAATTGTTCTGCAACCTAGATAATACTGATTTGAGATTATACCTTCAAGAAATCCCCTTCTCTTTAAATTGTAAACAGTTAAACCAGAACATAAGTTCTTAAGCTGATGAAGAAATTTTAGGAAATACAAGAACTTGGATTGGGGGGGGAATATACATTCATTTAAAATTTAGCATTTCTTTCAAGTACAATTTTTTAAAAATATTCTGAGGAATCCATAGGTTTTATTAAAAGTGTAAAAAAAAAAAAAAAAAAAAGTTCTAGAACCCAGGTCTTCATAATTGGGGATGGGAGTATGAGAAAAGGTAATTTTAGTTTCTACTTCCACCATGAAGGCTCATAGCAAAATTAGTAGAGACTGAACAAACAGCAGGTTACCATATTCCTCCCTTGGGGGTGTAGGAGAAGACAAAGGAGATCTTGGTTCCCTAGCCTAACATGAATACTTCTGAAAAAAAAATACGTGTATGTAAGCTGGGAATGGAAAGGACTAAAAGGCCAAGGCTGAAAACAGGAATATGCCTGTTCTTTCATAACCACGCAACTGCTGATGAATCTCATAACATTAAACTTTTTTGTTGTTGCTGCCTTTTAGGATTTAGCCTGGGTGACCCAGCAGCTGTTGAACTTGGCTGCATGCATTTATGACTTTATTTTGGACTAATCTTTTAACATTTTCATTTGATTTTTCCCAACTCGGTTTTGCAACTCTAAAATTTGTTTTAGATTTTACAGTCATCTCTCTCTCTCTCTTTCTTCCCCACTTCTCCCTCTCTCCCTCTATCCCCCCCTCACTTTACCCCCTCCCCTTCTTTTTACAGCTGTAACTTTGGAAACCTAACAGAAATGAGTTGGCTCTCCTCAGTCAGCTACATATTTTTAAGGCAAAAATGAAATAAAAAAGGAAAAGACAGGGGGAAGGAGAAAAAAATGGGAAGGTCATCTTACTAACTCTTTGGATCCCCTCAGAACAAGCTAAAATCTAACACTATATAAATATTGAAGTGCACAGTAGAGTCAGAGTATTCAATAAACATTTACTGTGAATGGAGGCATTAGAGAAGGCTTAGACCCTGCCTGAATTCCCATGAAATTTGTAAATATTTCTTTCATTTGTTCTCCATTTACAATTAGTTGTGGTCAGGCTGATCAAAGACAGAAGAGGCCTGTTGCATGTGAACCCACATCCCTCACAATGACATCCACAAAGCAGAATGAAATATGAAATATCAGGTTTCCAAGGATGTATGAACTTGTAAAAAATCTGAAAGAATAGGAGGTTTTTCACACTGAGTAATGTGAAACATTTGGTGAGGATTGTAGGCCTCTGAAGAGGGAAACTGAGAGCCAAAATCCATCAGGCAATAAAACAGAAGCAGGCCAAAGTTAAAGCAACAGTCATCCTCAAGAATCTCATGATTTAGATATTAGGTGGGTCTCTGCAATTAGAAAGATCTGGCTAGATCATCCTTGGAGGAACTCCCTCTGGGGTTGAGGGAGAGGGAATACCCCTTCCTGTTCTCCCCGGTTTTGACTCTTATAATTAATACTTTCCAATGCAAACATCCCTTTTCTCCTCCCTTTCTAGTTCTCTGTTGTTTTCTTTCTCCCCTCTTAGTCAAGTAATTGAGTTCCAAACCGTTTCCAAGCAGACAGGTGCTAAGGTTAATTGAGTAGTAAGTGGGGGAAGGAGGAGGCTCCCAGTTTTGAGACACAGGCTAAGTAAATAAATAATCCCAAGTGGATTCCCAAAGATACACTTAAAAAAAAAAAAAAAAAAAAAGCAACTTGAAAAGACACATGTAACCGCACTCCAGGTTCCCGCCTATATTTTTTTTATCTCTTTTGCAGACCTGCTCCTTCCACAAAGTACATGGAGCTGAGCAGAGTGCACCCTTTGTGACTAATACAGTGGGTTTTAATTGCTTCCTATGCCTTTCCCAGCTGTCAACCCTAATGGGGTCGAAGGTGGAGACATGAGGGCTTTAGCAGTTTACATTCTTTCACCTCCAGAAGTGTATAATGCTGAGAGGGGACATCCCCCTTGTTAGAAAACTCCCCACTGCTGTCTACAGTCATAAAAGGCCCCTTCTGCAAGTCATGAATTAACAAAAGGGAATCAGGGACTGCTATTCGCCAAGGATTTCTAACCAGCCAAGCATGAGGCTGACTAAGGGAATGGAAGGAAATCCTGGGAGTTCACTATGGAAAATATGAACAGAATATTGGAGGAGCCCATCTCTCATCCTGCACCCAAGGGAAGACAAAATAAAACCAGTCTTTAATTCATCCACTTTATGTTTCTAGATTTTCTAGTAGAAGACTTGGAGAGTTGTTTACAGTATTTGCGAGCATCAGAACACCAAGCTACAAAAAACTAAAATCCATTTTATTTTGCCATGTTTTTAGAAAGATTGGGAAGGATTAAAGATTAAAGAGATCTCAGTGAGGGTAAACAAAATACAAACAGAACAGAGATTTCATTCTGTTGATGGTATAAATGCTTTCCTGCCCCTCCCCATTTTCTTTTTTTCTTCTCATTTACCAGAAAACATCTAAGAGGAAGAACCTGTACAAAGAAGCCTGTACAAACACAAGGTGATGTCAGAGGTGTGTAGAAGGGTCACCTTCCAACCAAAAGTATCAGGAAGCAGCAAACATTCTGAAAAGGCATAAGAGGGCACATGCATGATCTTAATCTTTTTCCATTGGATTCTGAAGAATTGATTTTAAAAAATCAAAACTTTTAGACCTGAAGGAGCATTTAAGGATGATGAAGATAATACCTCAACTTTGTCATTAATAAAGTCAGTGACTAGCATGGTCTCTAAAGTTCCTTCCATTTTAAATTTATGCTCCTAACTATGTAAGATAAAATAAAATGACCTCTTGATTCACTCATTTATGGTTATTGCTCTTCAGTTACAGATTTAGTTATCTATAGATATAGAGTTAAATTGTTATGTCACAGTTCTCAGTTTCTCTAATTATCCTGACCAGACTCAGTTTCACTGCTTCCCAGTCCTGCAAAACCTCCCCTCCCTCTTTATAAGAATATTTGATAAGGATAAAAGATCTTATGTTTTAGAATGCTTCTCCCCATCCCAAGCTACTGGAATATCAGATACCATCTTATCAAGATGCCTCTCCCTCCCATCCCCGGAGGCTCATCCTACCCTATCAGAGTCCCCTTCCCCACTCTCAGCACCCTGACTCTGCCCCCACCTCAGTCTACCTCCTGAGTCTGAGCAATGTGTGTATATGTCATTGAGAACTCTCATTGGTGGCTGGATTCTTGGAGACCATAGTCTCATTCAGCCCTGGGACCAAACCATGGATTCATCTGATCCCAGTATATCTCTTCATTTAATAAATTATTAAATACTCTAATCTCTGTCTTGCTCAGTTTCTCTGGCATTACAAAATTCTTCCACTGATCTAATAACAGCTACCCATTTATGGATGAGGAAATTGAAGCCCACTGTCATAATCACATGGTTACTTCATCGCTAATTAATGATGGGACTGGGCCAAGAATCCTAGGTTTTTAAGTCCAGTGCCCTTTATATTATTTAAGATTCCTTCACAAATCAGTAAAAAGCTTTTGGGTATTCTGCAGTTTGGGTTTCATTTGTGTCTATGTACATTTTCCTAGACAAATGGAGGGGGCAGGAATGAAGAGGGAAGAATGAAAATGAGGAAGAAGAGAGAAGTGAGAGGGAAGGGAGAAAGAGAAAGGGAAGAGAAAAAAAGATGAGAGAGGCAGAAAAAAGAAATAGAGAAAGAGAAAGATAGAGGAGAAAGAGAAAGAAACCAAAAACAGAGAGAAGATAGAGACAAAGAGAAAGAAATAGAGAGAGAATAAAAGAAACAGAGATACAGAAAAAAAAAGAAAAGAAGAAAGGAAGAGAAAGAAGAAGAAAGGGAGAGAGGGAGGGAGGAAGGAAGGAGAGAAAGAGATAGAGAGAAAAAAAAAGGAAGGGGTTAGAGAGAGACAGAGACATATAAACAAGACACAGAAATTCATAGTGGGTGGGGGAAGGAGGTGTGGAGAGAGAGAGAATGAATTTAAACATCCCTTTTAAAAGTCCTTAAAAACTTTTTTGGATATGAAGTAGTTCTTTTATATCATATTTTGGTAATTAGCCTCAAATATGATTTAGAATTCTGTGAATTATGCTGGTTTTCAAATACATACTTTTGAGAGGAGAAAGCACTCAAGGAAAAATGTATTTTGGATTTGACTTAAAAAAAAAATAAAGTTTGAAAAATTGGCTTGAGACAGACAGACACCAGGTAAGTACACTGCCTGCAACCATACCTGAGTGTTTATTAAATCACATGTATAGAAGAGAGATTATTTTGTCCATTCCCTTCCCCCCAGGCATAATCACTATCAAACCAACTCAGAGATATCTTTCTCTTGCCTTTTCTTTCAGTCTCAAGAGAAAAGGATTCCTCTGTTCTCCTTCATTTACTATTTCACAGTTTTTTGTTTTTTGTTTTTTTTTTTTTTGTCAGAAAGTTCTCTCTGATGTCTAACTTATGTAACACATTAGAGTTTACAAAGCACTTTCCTATATCAATTCATTTGAGTCTTACCTCTGAGACAGGTAGTTCAATTCTTAATTCCCTGTTTTTAGTGATGATTGCTGTAATCCCTTTCTCCCTTGTCCTATTCTTTTGAAGAAAAAACAAATCACAGCTCATCTCCATTATTCATAATTGTACCTTTTCATATATTTGAAAAAATGTGATTAAGTACTCCCTTCAGTCTTTTTTTTCTGGAGTCTAAATAAATCCAGCTCCTTTATCTTTCCCTCACACCTACTATTTATTGGTCTCCTCTGAAATCTCTTTAGAGTTCATCATAATCACAATCCAGTTACAAGAAATGAAGCTGGACAAAACCCAATAAAGGTTCTTACCACTGTCAATAGGAAAGGATTACATCACTGTGTTTTGTACTTATTATACTCGTATTTTTCACAATTTCATATTAGGCTTGCTTTTTAAAAACATAAGTACCATATTGCTTACTCATATTTAACTAGTGACTCACTTTGACCCCTGGGTCTTTTCTTGCCCTTTATAATTCAATCCATTAACATATTTTCTTCTACTTTTAGTAGGAGACTATTATTCCTTTGTTTAAAAGAATAAATCAAAACACTCAAAGCAAATTCCAATGCATGGCAGGTAGCTAAGATCACCTTAAAACACAATAACACAAAGCACATGCACCAACCCATCCTTCCCTCATCCCATAACTTCTCATTGATTGTTACTATTCAAATTTTGCCCAGGAGCACTGCAATGCCCATACAGGAGAGTTAGAAGAGGAACACTACTACCATAAAAATCTGGGTTGTCTCCAGTGAAGTTATATGAAATGAACCACAGTTTTTCTGAAGCCTACAATTTGCCCTCATAGTATGTTTCCATAGATTCTGATACCTTCGGTGACTTTGGACCATAGTTGTTTCAATACCAGTGGGTATGGTGGAGAATATGGAAAAACTGGATGGGTAGGGATAAAACCTTTCCTGGCCTTTCTTTATCTCCTTTATGATGAATGTAAGAGTGGTTTAAAGTATGATCTTCACACCAGTTCCATCTCTCCTCCCCTAAACCCTTCTTTCCAGAGCAGAGGTATCCAACACACATCAATATTGTTGGCAACACTCCTAAGGAAGGTCCTACTTAACAAATATAATAAAACATAATGTTATTACATGGTTTTGTAAATCAATATATGTACAGGGATCCTTACGTACAGTTTAGTGGTATATATATATATATATATATATATATATATATATATATTTGATACTTTTGCTCTTAAGCTTTAGTCAGTCATATACTAGCATAACACTTTGTTCAATATAATAGCCTTCAGAACTTGGTGAATCTTTTCTCCATTTTATGGAGTTTATTGCAAATGAAAAGTTGTCAGTGCAATCACAATAGCTGAAATCTCCCAGTTAGGAAGTTTCTAACATTCAGAAAGAGGTCTAAATCTCTGACCTAACTTAAATTTTTGATTATCTGTAGCTAATCCTTGGCCTCTATATCTGAGACAAAAACAAGGAAACAAGAAATATTTAGATAAAAGAAAGAAGCAAAGTACATTATGATATCTGTTATTAGACAAGCAAAGGAAGAGATGGGAATAGAATAGACTTTCCCCTTAGTCCTTGAAAAAATGACAATAGCCAATAACTTCACTGGAAGCTAGGTACATAAAGGAAGTGAGTGCTGGGTCTGGAATCAGGTAGGCCTGAATTCTAGTGGAGCCTCAGACACTTACTAATTGTGTAACCCTGAGCAGGTCATTTAACCTCTCTCAATTTTTCCAACTGTAAAGTAAGGATAACAAAAGCACCTACCTCCCTGGTAGTTAATGGTAAAGGGCAAGAGCTGGCATAGAAATTCTTGATCCATGAAATCAATCAGAACTAATTAGCTAAAGTTTCTTATCATTTGGTAGCTTCTAATGGTAATGGCTCTAAAAAAGTGACTTTTTGGTCTTCTGCTGTGACTTCAATTATTCTATTTAGATTTTTCTACCTCTCTGTTCAGTAACGTAAGTAGGAACCTTTTGGCTCTCAGTGACTAAAATGCTACCTGACATTAAGTTTTAAATGACCTTATTTATTTTGTTTTGCTATCTTTATTTCTAAAATAATTACTAACAAAAAAGTAGAGATATCTTAATCTCATGCAGCTCTAAAGTTTTTACCATGATTCTGCAATAACTTGGCATCATTGACTTGTATTTCTTTGTTATTATTTTTCTAGTTTTTAATAAATAAAAGTTCCATTTCTGTCCATTTAAATGACCAAAATGCTCATATAGAAATGAAACATTCTACATTATTAACAAGGTTATTCAAGTTTTTGTATTTATTCTATTATTTGTTTCTCCTTGAAAGTACTCAAGTCCTGTCTCAAAGCTGTTTTTATATACATTTTTTTAACCAGTTTTTATTGAAAACTAAATTTTTAATCCTCCTTTCAGGTATCAAAATGTTTACATATAACAGCAGCTATATCTTACACTTTTCAATAGTTTTCCTTTACATAAAAATATCTATTCCTCCCTTTCTCTACTAAACTATTCTGTATGAACAGAACACTATCTTAAATGAACAGTACAAAAAAGTACTGATGAATCTTTAAAATTCTAAAAAAAAAATTTGTACTCATCTAGTTTTGAATTCCTAATTTATATAATTATAGTGGACATTTATTAAGATTTGCAAAGTTATATATATATATATATATATTTGATCCTCATAACATAATCTGGTTTGAATCATCTCATTATTAAGGAAAGCATGTCCATTAGAATTTATCATCATATAATCTTGTTGCTTCCGTGTATAATGATCTCCTGGTTATGCTCATTTCCCTTAGTATTAGTTCATGTAAGTCTCTCCGGGCCTCTCTGAAATCATCCTGCTGCTCGTTTCTTATAGAACAATAATATTCCATCATATTCATATACCATAGCTTTTTCAACCATTCTCCAACTGAAAGGCATACACTCAGTTTCCGGTTTCTTGCCATTACAAAAAGGGCTGTCAGAAACATTTTTATACATGTGAGTCCCTTTCCTTCATTTAAGATCTCTTTGGGATCTTATTGGGCCTACATAGGCCCAATAAAAACACTGTTGCATCAAAGGGTATGCACAGTTTGATAACTTTTTGAACATAGTTCCAAATTGCTCTCCATAAATGGCTGGAACTACTCACAGTTCCACCAACAATATATTAGTGTCCCAGTTTTCCCATATCCCCTCCAATACTCATTATCTTTTCCTGTCATCTTAGCCAATCTAAGAAGTGTATAGTGGTATCACAGAGTTGTTTTAATATGCATTTCTCTGATCAATAGTGATTTAGAGCACCTTCTCATATGATTAGAAATGGTTTTAATTTCTTCATCTGAAAATTGTCTATTCACATCCTTCAACCATTTATCAAATGGAGAATGGCTTGAATTCTTATAAATTTGAATTAATTTTCTATTTATTTTAGAAATGAGGCCTTTATCAAACTCCTAAAATGTAAAAATGATTTCCCAATTTATTGCTTACCTTCTGATCTTGTCTGCATTAGTTTTGTTTGTACAAAAACTTTTTCAACTTAATACAATCAAAATTATTTATTTAGTGTTCAGTTATGAGCTCCAGTTTTCTTTTGGACACAAATCCCTTCCTGAGATAAACACAGATCTGAGAGGTAAACTATCCTATGTTCTTCTAATTTGCTTATAATATCACTCTTTATATCAACCTTAACTTGGTATACAGTGTTAGGTGTGGATCAATGCCAAGTTTCTGCCATATTAGTTTCCAATTTTCCCAGTAATTGTTGAATAGTGAATTCTTATCCCAAAAGCTGGGGTCTTTGGGTTTGTCAAAACTAGATTACTATAGTCATTGCTATTTTGTCTTGTGGTCCTAACCTGTTCCACTGATTGACTATTCTGTTTCTTAGTATCAAATGGTTTTAATGACTGCTGCTTATTATAAAGCAGTTTGAGGTCTGGCACAGCTAGGCTACCTTCACTGGCATTTTTTTTTCATTAATTCCCTTGAAATTCTTGGCCTTTTTTTCTTCCAGATGAAATTTGTTATTATTTTTTCTAGGTCTGTAAAATAATTTCTTGGGAGTTTGATTGGTATGGCACTAAATAAGTAGATTAATTTAGATAGTATTGTCATTTTTATTATATTTGCTCGGCCTACCCATGGGCACTGATGTTCTTCCAACTGATTAGATTTGACTTTATTTGTGTGGAAAATGTTTTGTAGTTGTGTTCATATAGCTCCTGACTTTCCCTTGGCAGATAGATTCCCAAATATTTTATAATATCAACAGTATTTTGAATGGAATTTCTTTTTGTATCTCTTATTGCTGAATTTTGTTGATAATATATAAAAATGTGATTTATGTGAAATCCCTTGCCTTTTATGACTAGGTATATAAGAGAAGAGGTATTATTAGATCAGGTCACAGAAGCAGAAATGTAGACAAAAATAAATGGTTGAGAGCTCAAGAATCATTCAGGCAAAATTGGAAGTATGGTATCAATACAAAATATATTTCAAAGAACCTCCCCACAATATAAATATATTTAATGAATAGAATTTAAGTTCTGTTGGAATTCTAACATTGTATAGGACTAAGTGGAAATATTAGATATCAACCAGCAAATTAGTACATCTATCTCTATGATAGATGAACTTCAGGCTACACTTTTTTTTAAGCCCTTAAGGGCTGGTACTCTATCTACTGTGCTATCTAGCTGCCCCCAGGCTACATTTTTAATAAAGAATCAAAAAAGTTTTACTTGATTGCACATGCTATGATAGTCCTTTCCCCCAAAAAAAGCCAAGGTATTTTTTATACATGGTTCTATTAAAGCAAATTGTCTCTAAAGCCACCTTTTTCTGTCTATCATCCAAGGATCTTATGATAAAATGTTTAATATCCTGCTCTCAAAGGGAAAAATTGTATCCATGACACATGTCTAAGTTTAATTAAGGATTATTAATCATCATCATTTTAAGTCTAAACAATCAACAAAATAATACATTAAGTATAGATTTGTAATGTTGATCATTTTAATAGTATTTTATTTTTCCAAATATGTGTGAAGAAAGTTTTCAACATTCATCTTTGCAAAACCTTGTGTTCCAAAATTTTCTCCCTCTCTCCTCCATTCCCCCTCTTCAATACAGCAAGAAATCTGATATAGGTTAAATATAAGCAATTCTTCTAAACATAGTTCCAGATTCGTCATGTTGCACAAGAAAAATCAGAATGATCATTTTTGAAGTGTAAATGCATACACTGAAAAGTTAACAATCATCATGAACCTATGGGAACTGGCTCCCACCTTGATCTTCTCTCTTCTTTTTTTTTGGGGGGAGGAGGTGATTATTATTTTTTTGGGTATGTGGGGGGTTCAGGAACTTTCCATACCCTATATTTTTACAGTGCAGTTCTGTCTTGAATGTGTCAAAATGTATTATAATAAAGACTCATTGTTTAATGCAGTCCTGACTTATCTGGATCTTTTAGAGAATCCCTTGTAAGTCCCCAAACTGTGGGAAAAGACTAGAACAATCTCATAAAAGTCTGTATTTAGGAAAGCATGGGAAGGAATGAGCACCAAGAAGTTTAGACACCAGTCCTGTATGAGCTAAAATCATTGGACCTAGAACAGCATGGGCTACTAACCACTCTAATAGGTGGTGGGTTTAGATGCTTCAGAAGGCCCCACCCATACTCATCTGCAATCTGGACCCTTTATAAGAGTTTATCTGAATTCTTGGAGACTCTTGGAACTCAGTTGATTGGACATATTCTAGGTCCAAAAAATTATATGGAACCTCTTGAAATTCAGTAAATTAACATTTGCTAATCAAAATAGAACAAAGAGAAGGGGAAGAAGGAAATAAGCATTTATATAACACCTACTACAGGCAAAGCACTGTGCTAAGAGCTTTACATATATTCTCCCATTTAATCCTCACAATAATTGTAAGAGATAGATGTCATCATCGCCTCCATTTTACAGCTGAGAAAATTAAGACAAATAGGAATTAAGTGACTTACCCAAAGTCACAGAGTTAATAATTATCTTTGGTTGGATTTAAACTCAGTTCTTCCTAACTCCAGGCCCAGCCATTTCTCCAGTGTACCATCTTGCTGCCTCACTAAAATTTGCTTTAACTTCCTGCTCCATATAGAATAGAAAAATATTAAACCCTTGCTACAATAGGATGGAGACGTATCTACCCAGTTGGTCATTCTGAAACTAGAGCACATTTCATTTCCAATTCCATAAGTGATTTTGTAACTAGAGGTTGCATTCTGGTATCAGTTTAACTTTGCCAGACAGTTTTTCAAAATGATTGAAACAAAGAAACCCAAAGAGGTATGACACATCGTCTTAGAGAGCTTCTTGATTTTTTTCTCTTCCATTGAAGAAACATAGAAACCTTTTAACTTTGAAAACTTTAACCAGCATCAGATAGATGTCTCCTGACCCTGGACTTAAAATGGAGATATTCACCTCCATGAGTTTTTTGGTTCCTTAATTTTCCCCTCAAGTAAAAAGCATCTATTCTTAATCCTTTGCCCACCAAAGTTCTTCCTTCAGTTCTGTCTTTCCTGCTCATCAGCTCTCCCAAAGTCTTCTAAATGGGCCTCTCTATAAAGAACAAAGATCGCTAAAAGTTCCAAAACCACCATTTCTAAATCCTAGAGGTATATTTAGCTCCACAATGTAGCTTATTTTTTAAAAATCTTAAATGTAGTTGGCACCAAAGTACCAAATTTGAATAGCAGATGGAGCTGCCCAGATCTTCTGCCTAAATATCAGTCCTCAGCCAATTCAGATGACCACATTATCTAATATAATTCACATAAACAGATCATAAATAATTGGTTTAAAACCTTTTATCCAAAGGGATAACACATTAGGCTGAGGATTTTCTAATTTGGGGTGCAAATTGGTGTCCCCTAGCTTTAATGACATATTCTAAAATCTCTTAGATAATTAGATGAGCTTTTATTAGGTGTTAATTGTCCTGTCAGTCATAGTGAGACTGCTCTCCTGGGAAATCTGTTCAGCACCCTAGAGTCTCCTGCAGTGGCTTTGTTTCCGGCTGCTAAGTGGCTTGGTATTTTCTAGAGTCAGAAGCATTGGGGACACCAGAGTAAAAGCAAAGGGAAAAGGCTTGGGAAACATAGTCATTTAACAGCATGCAAATTATTTAAAAGTGAAACTCAGGCTTACCAAAGCCAATCATTTTGATTCCCACATTCAGAATTGGGAAAACTAGGCTGATCCTTTTCCGAGGCCCATCCCCTCCTTTTATGTGACTTCTGAGAAAGGAACATGACCTCTCTGTGTCTTATGTTCTCCAGCTGCAAAACAAGAATGATAATAACATGTGCTGTCTCCCTTACAGCCATGCTGTGAAGACTGAGTTAATGTTGGTAGAAAGCATTACGACCTTTGGAAAGAGACATCTTTGTATGCAAGCTAAAACAGCAGGAAAGAATAAAGGATCATAACTGAATTACTGTTAGTAAACCTAGCCCTGGAAAAACAAAAGGAGAGCAGCAAAATCAGTAAAGTAAATATGTATATAGTTGTGTGTGGGTTTATGTTTGTCACACTTGACTTAGGAGAACAAACTTATTCCACCATCACATCTCATCTAAATAGATGATACTGTTACAAGGGTCTATGAATTTACCCCAAATATCAATGAAGCAATTATGCATATGCCCTTGTAATTGTTTTTACCAAAGGAGAAGTCAGACTTCTTCTACAAGGCAGACCAAGAAAATTATCATGATACCCTGCATTAAGCAATTTCCAATGAGAACTGCTATTCCCTTGTGAGAAACTAAAGTTGAATCCTTAGGATACGAAGGTAACCTACTTCATTTGAGCCAATTCTTTGACATCCTGTGAAGTTCCCTCTGGAGGAGAAGAAAAAAAAAGTTATATTTTAATATAATTTAACTGGTTCTGTTGCGCCCATCCCAATTGAACTGATTGATCCAATTCAGTCAAAACAGTCAAAGAAAGTTATAAAAATGACTGAGACTCTGGGGACACCCTGCCTTTTCACCCAGCCTCATAGTGCTCATTAAATCAGAGCTAGAATTATCAATTATTGCACCTGAGTCCCAAAAAATTTTTCTAGGAAAATGGCACAAACCACCCCCTAGGTATATGGAAAGACTTTTTTTTTTAAGCTGGGAACTATTGAAGAGGTGAGTACAGAAGTAGAGGCCATCTGCTAGCTTTTTTTTAATGTATCTTTTTTTTCTTTTTAGTAGAATTTTACTTTTTCTCCAATTATATGTAGAAAATGATATTTAGCACTCATTTTACAAGATTTTGATTTCCAAATTTTTCTCCCTCATTCTCTTACCTTCCCTGTTCCTAAAATGGTATAGCTTCGTATTTTAACATGCCTAAGGATTATATCTTCTATGGATCTGAAGGATGGCACATATTTTATTGAATTTGGTGCCCTGGTTGAAATATCTTGTATAGTTCATCAATCTCTCCAGTATGACTGAGAGGGAGACTTGAGATATTATTAACATCCCTGTTTTATAGTTGGACCACACAATACACTGTGCTTCATGTAGAGGACTGCCCTCACAATATCTACAGACCAAAAAGCAAATGACTAATTCAATCTAGTATTTAATTATATCATCATACTCTCTAATTAATAACCTTTCCCAACTAGGCTATAAACTCCTTAAGAACAAAAACTCATATTTTATACTTTTTAGTATTAGAATTTAGTATTCCCATACACACATAGTATCTAGAACAAAGAAGGCAAATACTTATTTTTCTTAAGGGAAGGGAACCTGAGATTTCAAAATATATGCCGGTGATAATAAAATTCTATCCTGGACAGCTAAGTAGCACTGGCCCTGGTGAGAATGTGGCCTCAGATACCTCCTAACTGTGTGACTCTGGGCAAGTCACTTAAACCTATTTGCCTCAGGTTCTTCATCTGTAAAATAGCTGAAAAAGGAAATGGCAAACCACAGCCCCAAATAAGATCACAAAGAGTCAGACCTAACTGAAATGAGTCAGCAATAATGATACTCATATTCTACCCTAGAGCTTTAAAAAAGTATAACATGATGTTTTTTAAGGTGTGCTATGAGTTGAATAAAACTAAAACTTCTAACTATACTTGCAAGTGTCCCATGAACTCTTTAGAAGATATCATAAGAATTCTCACAAATTAGTTCCCCAACTTTAATGAGTGTGCAGCAACTCTTCATGGTAAGGAATAATAGTGTGCTTGGCATAAGCAAAAAAAAAAAAAAAAAAAAAAAAAGTTTGAGAACCAGTGCTCTGGTATATACATCCCAAACTGAAAGCCTTAAAGTTCATGAATTTTTCTTGAGAGCTTAATTACAAGAGGCTCATCAGAAGTAATTTTAGATAGGTGAGGAACATAATATGAAAGAGCATCGACTCTGAAGGATCTGAGGTCAAATCTTGTCTCTGAGGCTTACTACATGTCTAATCCTCAACAAATCATTTAAACTTGCTCGAGAGGATTTGATTAGATGGTTCAAGATTCCACAAAGATCTCTTAATCTATTATATGGGCCAGAACTTGAAACAAGGTGCTAATGCTTATGTACTTAATTCACAACTTTAAAGGAGTTCACACATTAGTTCACACATTCACATCTTTATATTTAAGCTAGGAGCCTCAACTAGGATGGACTTTGGGAGATTCACAAGTCAGAAGCCCACAAGCCCACTCTTGGAGGAGGAGTCAGATTCATTCCAACTTCCACCTTTGTGCTG
Organism: Sminthopsis crassicaudata; assembly: GCF_048593235.1. NCBI lineage: Eukaryota > Metazoa > Chordata > Mammalia > Dasyuromorphia > Dasyuridae > Sminthopsis > Sminthopsis crassicaudata. Next base: position 441,216,926 of record NC_133617.1, read on the forward strand.
GCTGGGGACTTCGGGAGATTCAGAGCCAGGATTCAGTCGAGGAGATTCACAAGCCAGAGACTGCAGTCGGGCAGAACGAAGGAAGACAGAGAAGCAGTGGCAGGCTGTCCTGGGGAGAACACTGAAACCAAGATCCAGAAGGCCTCCAGAAAACTAGCCAAGCCCCAAGTGAAGGAGATAAGATTTTGAAAGAGACAGTAAAGGATCTGGACTTTAACTCCTGGCTGCATTTGAGGTGATTATTACACAGAACTGAAACTAAGGCTGCCTCCAGAAGCTCCCCAAGAAACCTGCTCCAGGAGAACATTACACTTTAGAGAGAAGAACATTACAATCTGTTTGTTTTTCAGCTACAAAAACTCACAAAGCTCATCCATGAAGGAGAAAAGAGTTGTAGAAACTGTGGGGGCAGTCCTCTACATGAAACACGGTGTATTGAGTGGTCCAAAGGTAAACAGAATAGATATCTCTAGCTTCTTCTCCCACCCTTCTGAAAAAGAGTTTAATTCCTGCCAGGGAGAAAAGTAGGAAGCTGAGTTAACCACTCTTTTCTTCTTAATGAATGGGGGCACCAAACTAAAATTATATCTGGCTTCTTCCTTAAATATTATTAGTGTAAGGGATGTGATTTTTCAGGATCAAGCTAACTTCTGATTGTATTACATTACTGAGGGAAGCAGCATGCGAAGCTTTATAGACAAGTTTGACTCCTTCCCTAAAAGATCCCAGGGAATGAGACAGAGAGGGAGAGAGAGAGAGAAGGAAAGGAAGAGGAAGAGAGAAAGGGAAGAGAGAGAGAGAAGAGAAAGAGAGAGAGAGAGAGAGAGAGAGAGAGAGAGAGAGAGAGAGAGAGAGAGAGAGAGAGAGAGAGAGAGAGAGAGAGAGAGAGAGAAAGAGAGAGAGAGAGAGAGAGAGAGAGAGAGAGAGAGAGAGAGAGAGGACAGAGAGAGTCAGAGACAGAGAGACAGAGAGAGACAGAGAGAGAGAGAGAGAGAGAGAGAGAGAGAGAGAGAAAGAGAGAGAGAGAGAGAGAGAGAGAGAGAGAGAGAGAGAGAGAGAGAGAGAGAGAGAGAGAGAGAGAGAGAGAGAGAGAGAGAGAGAGAGAGAGAGGAAGAGAGGAGAAAGAGGGAGAGAGAGAAAGAAAGAGAGACAGAGAGACAGAGACAGAGACAGAGGAACAGAGAGACAGAGACAGACAGAGAGACGGAGAGACAGAGAGGGAAGTAGAAAAAGAAGAAGGAGGAAGCCATTCCCCTAACTCCCTGTTATGTGGAAGGGATGACTGTAGTTAGAGGTTAGTTTGAAGATCAGGAGAGAAATTAGGGGTACATAAATAGAATCATAAGCATAGAGATGATAATTGAGTCCAGGGGAGCTGATTAGATAACCAAGTAAATTAGTGTAAAAGAGCCCAAGAAGACATTCTACAATGTAGTAAAAGAATCAGAATTTTTAAGTTATAAGCAAAATGTTATCAAAGCATCTAACTAGCTGGAGCAGCTAGTAGTGCAGTGAATGGAGGACTAGACCTGAAGTCAGGAAGACTTGACTGAGCATTCAAGTCCTGAATTTGAAATTAGCTGTGTGACCCTGGGCAAGTCACTTGACTCTGTTTACCTCAGCTTCCTCATCTGTAAAATTAGTTGGAGAAAGAAGAGGCAAACCACTTTGGTATCTTTGCCAAGAAAACTCCAAATGGGGTCACTATGAGTGGGACATGACTGAAACAACTGAACAATAACAAAATCAAAAATAGATTGAAAGATAGATGAACAATTCTGATGACCCTTTTCAACAATGAAATGAACCAAATCAGTTCTGATAGAGCAGTAATGAATTGAATCAGCTACACCCAGAGAAAGAACTCTGGGAGATGACTATGAACCACTACATAGAATTCCCAATCCCTCTATTTTTGTCTGCCTGCATAAAGTCTGATTCTTTTTGTACAGCAAAATAACTGTACGGACATGTATACATATTTTGTATTTAACTTATACTTTAACATATTTAATATATATTGGTCAACCAGCCATCTGAGGGAGGGGGTGGGCAGAGGGGGGAGAAAAGTTGGAACAAAAGGTTTTACAACTGTCAATGCTAAAAAATTACCCATGGATATATCTTGTAAATAAAAAGCTATAATAAAAAAAGAAAGATAGATAAAGCATTTACTAGTCAGGTTGGCAACCAGAATTTATATAAAAACCCACTACATGCCAGGCACTCTACTAAGTGCTAAGAATACAATGTCAGGCAAATGGTAATCCCTGCTCTGGTAATCACAATCTAATGGAGAAGACAGCAAATTAAAAACTGCATAAAAGCAAGAAATAGATAGATATATAAAAATATATGGCTATATGTGTGTATGTGCATATATGCATATGCCTATATATACATATAATGAATCAAAAATTAGTTAAAAATGTAAGTCAAGAAGTCAGGAGGGAGGGTAGAGGTGTACAAACTAGATCTGACAGTCATCTGCATAGAGATAGTAATTGAATCCATGAAATTTAATGAGATAACTAAGCTATATAGTATGGAAAGATAAGGGAATAAGCCCAAGGACAGTATTCTGTGGGACATACATGTATACAAGACTTGGCTAAAGATCTAAGAAATGAAACTGAGGAATAGTCAGACAAATAGGAGAATCAGGTGAGAGAGCAGTGTCACAAAAACCTGAAGAGGAACATCCAGAAGTAGGTCACTGTCAATGACTGCAGAGAAATCAAAAAGGATTAAAACTGGAAAAAAAAAAAAAAAAAAAAAAAAAAAGCCATTAGATGTGGCAGTTAAGAGAGCATCTATAATTTTGATAAAGAATAGTTCCAGTTGAATTATGAGGTCCAAGCTAGACTTGAGATAGTTTCTGTTTAACCTCAAGTTACGACCTTTCAATTACTATTTCATTGTCTTTGTAACTTTAGGCAAATCACTTCAGCCATCTGAGCCTCAGTTTCTTCACTTGTGAAATTATCTATTTGGGCAAGACGACCTCTGAGATTCTCTTCTTATTCTACATCTGTGGTCTGTGAATATAAAGACACCTATATGTCATGTTAAGGCATTAACATAGGACTTTCATTGAACTGTTTTAATACTGACATTTGTATAATATCATTTTTTAGTATTTCCTTTTATTTAATCTAAGCAATTTTAATATCAAAACAAAGATACAAATTAGAAAAATAAATGGAAAAATCAATGATTTCTTTTTTTCTCAAATGTAAGTGATCTTTATCTAAGTGCATTCTGAAGGCCTCTCATTTATCTGATGTGTTGATCCTAACGGGGAATTTGGGTTCTTTGGAACTACAAATTTCCCTAAATGGTGGATATCAACTCCCCTCACAATGGATCAGGTTTACAAGGTTTTGGAATATAGAAATGTTTCATTTACACTATAAATAGCACATGATATAATAGGAAAAACACTGGATTTGGAATCAAAGAAGCTAGCTTCAAATCTCAATTTTGTCATTACCTGTATGACTTTAACCAATCCATTGCTGCATTGAGTTTTCTCATTTTTAAAACCAAAAAGAGAACCACTAATATTTTCTGAATCTGTGGAATTTTTCCTTGAAATGCAACAAATTTACCAAATTCTCTAACTCGTTTTTCCCTACATTTGGCAGCAAAAGACTTTCTAAACGAGTGGTTTTGGTAAATCACTGTTCATGCTCAAAAGCAAAGAAAGTACTGCACAAAACTTCTGTATCCAATTGAGATTTATTGGAGGATGTTTTTATAGCCAACCCAGACCTCAGGAGGGCTGGAAATGGGACATGCTAACAAATTTTCAAATCTTTGTCAGAACACTGGTGGGGGTGGAGGGAAAGGGAAGAGGGGTGGGAAGAGTACAGCAGCTACAAAGACAGCTTCTTAGTTTTCCCTTTTTATATAGTAAAGGTACCATCTATGATGTGTATTAAGTATACTCTCCAGTATTCTAGGGATTGGTGGGAAAGCAAGATGTTATATGTCACCTCTACTCCCATATCTAGTAATTGGTTAAATAGGATGAGGAGCCTAAGATTGGAATCTGTGTTGACCCTTCTAATGACCATTAACAAGGAAATATGAAAAACTATTTTCTGTCATCTCAGGTGCTACAAGGCTTTGTGGTCATTTATCAAGAAAGTCATAATTTCTAGAGACCAGACAAGGCCGTCTTTGATCAGTTTAAGGTTATAGGACAAAAAGGGGGGGGGGGGAATTAAAACTCCATAGAAGTATACAAATATTCCAAGGAAGTCTTATCTGAATTTTATGGAGGAAGTTTTCCTGGTAAAACCTTCTCAAAGAACAAAGAATATCTTGATCAAAAGATTGGCAGTATTCCTTTTGATTTCTTATATGAAGGTTAGGTTAGATTCAGGAGTGTGGGTGGAAAAAAAAAGTTTTGTAAGACAGAAAGGCTTCTAATATGAAAGGATCTTAATATTAGGAAGAGGATTCAAGTATCAATGTAGCTATGTACAAATGTGTGTGTGTGTGTGTGTGTGTGTGTGTGTGTGTGTGTGTGTATTCTCTAGCAAGGGGTACCAATTTATGTATACTCATAAACAAAGAATAATGCTTGTAGTTACAAAATCCTAAATAACAAATATAATTGTTCATATTATGACAAGCATAAAACAGCTAAAAACTCCAACATTATAAGATGAATTACAATAATTATTGCATAGCCACCCCTGCCACAGGAAGTTGGACTAGATGAATTCTAGGCTCTCTTCCCACTCTAAATGCCATTATTATAATGCCACTTATTTCTTCCATTATTGGATAATAAGCTACTTTGACCTATACCTCTGGACTTCATTACTTTTACTATAGCAACATCTGTGTGTAGTCCCAGGTGAGAGAATTATCATTAAATATAAGAATGAAAGCTATTCAAATTTTACAATATGTAAAAAAGTGTGTGTGTATTCACATATCAACATCCTGACTGATATGAAAAATAAACTATTACATGATTATATTATATATGAGGCATGAGGGCAGCTGGGTTGGCATGGTACCAGACTTGAATTCAGGAAGACTCCTTCCTGAACTTCCTGAAGTTCAAATGTGGTCTCAGATGTTTACTAGCTGTGTGACTCTAGGCAAGTCATTTAAAACTGTTTGCCTCAGTTTCTACATCTATAAAATGAGCTGAAGAAGGAAACAAAAAATCATACCAACATCTTTACCAAAAAACTCAAAAGGGGTCACAGTCATACACCCCTAAAATATTGAATAACAAAAATAAACTATATAACAAAATGATTATTATAAATTTAACATAGCAGGCCCTTATATAGAACCTCAAAATTTGCAAAGTATTTTGCAAATATCTCATTTTATCCTCATAATATTCCTAAGAGATAAATGCTATTATTACCCACTTTACAAACCAGGAAACTGAGGCAAATAGAGATCAAGGCACTTGCCCACAGTCACATACATAGTACAAACTCTGGTCTTCCTGACATCAGTTCTAATTGCTTTGCATTAACTGTTATCTAGTTACCATTTTGTCCCCAAATTTTAAAATTGGAAATGAAGTCCATAAAAAAGTAAAGAGAGGAAATATGAAATAGTATATAGAGAGAATCAAGAAGGCCTGCCTTTCAAGTCACACCTGTCAGACATTTTAAGAAAGTGATTTGACCTTTAAACATTTCCAGGCAACTCTATAAGATTAAAAGTTTCAGAACAAAAATCATTCTGCATTGCTGGAAGAAACTTCCCCTTTGGGAGTTCCCTAGACAGACAAAATCAAATATTCAGCTCAAAAGACATGAATAAGAAGTTAATCCAAGTTTATTGGAAGAAAAATCTAATCCCCACCCTTGAAAGGCTCTCATTTCCCCTTATTTTTCCATGTCCAAATATACTAATTAATTCCAAGAAATCAAGTTGAATTTTTTTTTTACATTTTTTTAATTATAGCTTTTTATATACAAAACATATGCATGGGTAATTTTTCAACATTGAGCCTTGCAAAAACTTCTGTTTCATTTTTTCCCCTCTTTCTTTCCACCCCCTCCCCTAGATAGCAGGTAGTCTCATACATGTTAAGTATGTTAAAACATATGGTAAATATAATATATGTATACATATTTATACAGTTATCTTGCTGCACAACAAAAATCGGATTTAGAAAGAAGGTAAAAATAACATGAGAAGATAAAACAAAAATGCAAGCAAACAATAACAGAAAGAGTGGAAATGCTCCATATTCATTTCCCAGTGTTCTTTCTCTGGATGTAGCTGGTTCTGTTCATTACTGATCAATTGGAACTGATCTGGATCTGAAGCGGTTGTAGTCCCTTTAAGAAACTGATTGATCTGTGATCTCTTTCAGATTCTCAACCATTCCTGGAGAAGGCATATTCTCCCCAAATAAGTTATTTTTCCAGGACACCAGGGCCTTTAATTCAATTAGAAATCCTGATCAAAAAAGCACCCCTATTAAATGTTATTAATTCCAATAGGAGATCCAGGCTGTCCCAGCCCCCACAGTGTCTGACCTTCTCGGGCTGTCCCAGTCCCCACCAAGACACCCAATATAATAGCTTCTGTCAATGAAGGTCTTTTGCAGATGGACCTCAGTAGCTCAATCAGCTGCCAGGACTTTCTGTCCACTGAGAACTGCATTCTCCATGAAAAACTCCATTTTCCAATAGATCTGCCACTATAGCAGTCAGTCTTTTAGTAAACTGATTTCTATCTAACAATAAACTTTCATTTAGCAACTAATAATTCGGGAATGAGTGAATTCATTCACTCCTAGAACCCGTGGCCAATTTAAAAGGATATTCTTAACAACTCTCTTAATAACCACTAACCTCTAGACCACCAGGAATCTAGACCACTCGAACAACACATCATATTCTCTTATTGTTGAAGAGAGCCACGTCCATCAGAATTGATCATCATATAGTATTGTTGAAATGTATAATGATCTCCTGGTTCTGCTCATTTCACTCAGCATCAGTTCATGTATATCTCTCTAAGCATCTCTGTATTCATCCTGCTGGTCATTTCTTATAGAACAATAATGTTCCATAACATTCATATACCACAATTTATTCAGCCATTCTCCAATTAATGGGCATCCATTCAATTTCCAGTTTCTAGCCACTACAGAAAGGGCTGCCACAAACATTTTTGCACATGCGGGTCCCTTTCCCTTCTTTAATATCTCTTTGGGATATAAGCCCAGTAGTACAAATTGAAGTTTTAAACATAGTTTCACATAGTTCCCATTTTCAATTGGGTCTGATAAAGTTCTTTAAGACTACCCCCTTTTACTAAATCAAGATGGAGGTCCTAAAATCATGGCACACTTCGAATTTAATGTCTTTATTCCTATGCTAAATTTTTCTTAAATTTTTAAATCAAAGGTCGGAATGTACTTCACCTGAAAATATTAAACAATGTTGCAATCTATGAGGCATTTCCCCCAAAACCACCTATGTACCCCTTACTTTTATGAGTATAATTCAGAATCTGTAGTATTTGAATGAGGGAACTGAGGTCTAATCTTATCTCATAGCATATTAAAATCTGTATTTATTAAAAATCAGTCAATTTGCAAGCCTCACTTGATTTTATGGAGAATGTAACAATAAGGCTTATGATTTAAAAACACTTTAGGAAAACATGAACAAATGATAACCAGTTATGATACTTTTCCATCGTTTTAAAATATTTTAAAATATGTTCAAATATCCAAAAATGATTCTGTGATTTGATTTATTCACAAGTCCCCTGAAGTGTTTAATAAGTACAATATGGTATGATGAAAATCATACTTATTATGGCTATTGGGTTGGTAATCCTCCAAGATGAAATCATACTTTTCAGGTTATAAATATACATTTTTATTGTTGATTTTATGTTGCATTTTGAAATATTGCTTCTCTGCTTTCATATTTTCAAGGTCTTACTAGAGTATAATAAATCAGCCCAGAACTGGAGGAATGCTAATTGATATCAGGTGATTTCAAAATGAAGAGCTGAGTTAAACTTGCATCATATACTGTAAGTCCAGATTCTTATTGAATTCTTTCAAAACCAGAATGTTCATGGAATTTATCCTCTTTTGAATTTAACTAGATAAATATATGTACAAAACTTCTACATAACAGACTTGAAGGAAGCAAGTGTAGGAGCCAAATTCAAAGAAGTACCACTATTTTCATTTTGTGAGAGTATCATGAGTCAGAATCCAAGAGTTGTATTAATATAAAATAGCAAGGAGAACATTTGGGCTAATGACTCTATGCCCTTGTGTTGAAAATATCAATAAAGCAGATAAACTTGCATGCAAATTTTTATTCCAAAATGTAGAGAGGATTTTGTAATATTAAGAAAGAAAGAAGGAAGAAAAATTCTTAACTTTTTAATGCTCCTCTGAATATTGAAAGGCATTTTGATTCTCTATTGAATTCAATTCTCTATTGAAAGGCATTAGCTTCCTCTTTCACCAACTCATTGTCTTATTAAAACTCCAACCATTACCATTGAATTGAGTATCCCAATTCTGTATCATGGACCAATTTACTTAGGTTTTGGTTCATATCTAAAGTTTTTCCAAATAAAAAAGAGTAAAAAGGCATTCAATGTCCCCTATAAATCATGTTTGGGATAGGTAATTAACTATCTACTACAGAAATAATACAAGTTAATGATCTTCATTATTTCATACGAACTGAACTTATAATATGTGACTTAAAACTGATGTTATACTCTTCTTACAAACCAATACTTAATCTAAACATTAGGCAGTTTTCAGAACTGCTAATAAAGTATTTCATATTTCACTTCAATTCATCATTATATAAATAATTCCTACTACATGTCTTCTGGAAAAATAGCCTGGTGTGAGCCAGTCCTCATATTCTTGACCTTTCTCTCTAAGAGTGCAAGAATAGTTGCTTGGATTCCTGCTTTGCCAGCAATTATCATGGAGTCATTGTAATCCAGGACCTCCAGACCTCTCAAACTCAAAAAGGTCATCTTCAGGTTGGACACATCTATTTTAACATACATACTCCTTAACTTAAGTTTATGAATGAATGAATAAATACAAATCAGACCTTGCAAATGCAGGTTTAGAAACTGAACTTATACTTTGGAGGCCATGTGCTCACATTTCTATAGAAGTCAGTTTTGAGACAGAACAATCCACCATTTTTCCCATCCTCTTTTTAAGAAGAACTCAAGATGATCCTGATATAATGTGTGGCCAGAAAGGAAGAGGGATGCTGATATGATAGGAACTCTTTTTTACATATTCATTGAATAATCAATTCTTCCAGATTTGCAACCAATAAAGGGGCTCTTCATTATTTCAAAATGTAAGTTCTTGAGATCTGAGTCACCCTTAAGCCAGAATCAGTCCCAAAGCTCCTATGTACAAAACTAGAAATGGGAACTATGAGCATATTCCACTGGCTGGCTCCCATAGGCCAATTGAACCTCACTACATTAATTTTCTCAGATTTTATTTATTCATCAAAATTTGTCAGGTTCTGTTTTCTATTATTGTTTGTATTTACATCACTCTAGTTGTTTTGTTTAATCATTTTAAGTAATGGCCAAATCCTATTTGGAGTTTTCTTGGCACAGGTACTAAAGTGGTTTTCCATTTGCTTCTCCACTTCATTTTATGTGTATGTGTGTATGTTTGTGTGTGTGTGTGTGTGTGTGAGTGAGTATGAGTGTATAACTTTAAATAAAATTAAATGATTTACTCAAGACCACACAGCAAGTAAGTATCTTAGGCCAGTTTCAAACATATCAAAACTAGTCTTCCTATTTCCAAGTCCAACATTCTATTCACTGTGCCACTTGGCTGCCCTTTTTATATTGTTCTATCCATTGCATATATTTATTTTGTTCTCTTGATTCTGCTTTCTTCACTCTGAATACTTCATAGAGGTCTTTGCTTGATTCCCTGAATTCCTCATATGCATTATTTATTATGAAACAATAACATACAGCAATTTATCAGCCACTTCCCAATTAATGGGTACTGTTTTGTTTTGTTTTCCAGATAAATATCTACGTATGCATTTTATACATATGTGTGTGTGTGTGTGTGTGTATGTGTGTGTGTATGTGTGGAGTAAATACATATCATTCAGTGAGACTAAACAAATATTTAGAAATAGCATTACAATCACATATATGTGTGTGTATGTATACACATATATATATCAGAAGAGCATATTTTTCTTTTTTTTTTCTTTTTTACAAAATGTAAATCAAGAAGCAACAATTGCCTTTTTTGGAAAATAGATCATTTCTCTGCACTTTAAAAAAATTTTCTATATTTATTGTATCATGTCTATATTTAAAACAGGTGCTAGTTTATTATATTTCTAGTCATCTTATAATTTCTTGAAGTATGCTTTGTGTAGGTTGCCATGAGTTTAATTTTAAAGTTAAAGTTATTTTACCATTTAAAACATTTTGTGTTGTAACAAAAATTAAATAGCCAAAATATACAAATACACAAAGTATAATATTAGGTTAATATTTAGGTTTTATGTTAGAGTTAACCTTTTTTAACCTCTCAGAGTTCATTTCTAATCTATAAAATCCTAGATTGGATCACCTAGTCTCTATGGTCTCTTCCAGTTCTAAGTCTATTATCCTATGAATGCCCCTTTTTTCTTTTCTTTTCTTTTTTTTTAAGAGAGGGCTCAGCTTTGAAGGATATCCTTTTCTAATGTGCTTCCCAAGAGCCCTTATTTTTTGAATATTTCAGAGTAATATCATATTTGTTTTCCTGTTCTGAAAAAAATCCTGTTACTAATCATTTTTTGATTGACTACCTGGAGTATTTGTTATTTGATGTTAAAATTCTGAAGTTTAACCAACATGCTTCTTAGTTATTAAGGCTTGTAATTTCCCCTCTGTCAGTAGTCTAGATTTTACCGGTTTTCAATATTTGTGATCAGTTTTCTAATTTCCCTATACAATAATATTCAGTTGGACAAAGGGTAGATGCTCATCAATTGGGGAATGGCTGAATAAGTTATAGTATATGTATGTAATGAATACTATTGTTCTATAAGAACTGATGTCTTGTAAAGACATATGAATTGATGCTGAATGAAGCAAACAGAACCAGGAAAACATTGTATATAGCAACAACAAGATTGTGTGATGATCAACTATGATAACTTTTCTCAGCAATTCAGTGATCCAAGGCAATTCCAATAAAATGTGGATGGAACAATGCCATCCTCATCCAGTAGAGAGAGCTTTGGAAAGTGATTGCAGAACAAGGCTTTTATTTTTACTTTTTTTTCACTTTTATTTTGTTTTGTTTTTTTCTTTCTTATTGTTTTTCCATTTTTGTTATGAATTTTCTTCCCCAACATGTTGTCTTAAATGTTTTTAAAATTACCTAAATATGGTTTTTAAATTACCTAAAATCATAACTTAGAAAAGAAAAGAAAAAACTGATTACACAAAAATAAAAAATTCTTTGCAAAAGAATATTTAGGATTTTTAAAAATCCTGTTTTTTAGAAAGTTAGACACTCAAAAATGAGCAGAACCAAGAGATCATTATACACTTCAACAACAATACTGTATGAGGATGTATTCTGATGGAAGTGGATATCTTCGACAAAGAGAAAATCTAATTCAGTTCCAATTGATCAATGATGGACAGAATCAGCTACACCCAGAGAAGAAACACTGGGAAATGAGTGTGAACTATTTGTATTTTTGTTTTTCTTCCCATGTTATTTTTACCTTCTGAATCCAATACTTCCTGTGCAACAAGAGAACTGTTCGGCTCTGCACACATATATTGTATCTAGGACATACTATAACATATTTAACATGTATAAGACTGCCTGTCATTTAGGGGAAGGGGAGGAGGGAGGGAAGAGAAAAGTTGGAACAGAAGTGAGTGCAAGGGATAATGTAAAAAATCACCCATGCATATGTACTGTCAATAATTTTATAATAATAAAAAAGAATAACATTAAGATGTATGATGAGATATGACTATTAAGATAAAAGCAAAAAAAAAAAAAAAGTTAGACACTCAGGTTACCACTGCATGATCTGTTTTCAAATGTAGTTGCTTTAATGTATAAGGAGTTTACACATATTGTAATATTAATTCCTTACTTTCATCTGGGTTGAAGAGAAAACAATTTACATATCTGAAGAGGTTTAGAAATCTTCTGAATTTCTAGGGGGAAATTTGGGGATAGCTTGAGGGAAGGACTTTTAGAAGGGAGTTAAATTAACAGTAGAAAGCGAGAATAAATAAAGAATAGATAAAGAAGAACTTTTAGAGGCCTGGATAAAATAAGGAATAAGAGGGTAAGAGGGAAGATAAGGTAACTGAGATGGAGTAAAAAGAGAGATTGAGAAGAAAAATAGAGAGTAAAAATAAGATGGAGGGAAATTCACAAACTAATTATAATTCTGAATGTGAATAGGATAATCTCAACCACAAAACAGAAAGAGATAACATAATGGATTTGTTATGCCACAGTTCTCTTTTATTGTCCTGACCCAGTCCTGCCTTGGTTTCCCTAAGTGTTTTGCTTCAGTTAATAATTGTCTGCTCAGTCCGGCGGAAATCACCCCTCCCTCTTAATCAGAACATTTGATAAAGGATAAAAGATCTTATGTTTTAGAATATCAGAATGCCTCTCCCCATCCCAAGTTATTAGAATATCAGATACTGTCTTATCAAGATGCCTTTCCCCATCTCTGGTGGCTCACCCCATGCTGTCAGAGTCTTGTTCCCACTCTCAGCATCCTGACTCCACCCCTGCCTCAGTCTACCCCCCTGAGTCTGAGCCATGGGTACATATGTCATCGAGAACTCATATTGTTTGCTGGATTCTTGGAGATGATAAACTCATTCAGCCCTGAGACCAAACCATGGATACATTTGGTCCCAGTATATCTCTCCCTTTTAAATAAATTATCAAATACTCTCTAATTTCTATCTTGTCTCAGTTTCTCCAGTATTACAAAGTAAAAATCAGAATCCAACAATATGTTGTTTACAAGAAACATTTAAAAATGAGAAATACAGAATAAAAATGGGAGGTTGTAGTAAAATTATTTTTCCTCATTGCTATTTTAGTTTTCCAAATATATATAAATGTAGTTTTCAACATTTACCTTTGCAAAACCTTATATTCCAAAATTTTTCCCTCTCTCCCTTAACACCTTCCCTAAGACATCAAGCAATTCAATATAGGTTAAATAGATGCAATCCTTTTAAATATATTTCCATATTTGTCATGCTGCACAAAAGAAAATCAGATCAAAAGGGGAAAAAATGAAAAAAAAAAAATCCAAGCAAACAAATAACAATAACAGCAAGTAAAAATACTAAGCTTTGATACATATTCAGTTTCCATAGTTATCTCTCTGAATGCAAATGGCATTTTCTATCCAAAGTCTATTGGAATTGCCTCGAATCATCACATTATTGAAAAGAGTCAAGTCTATCACAGTTGATCATTAAACAATCTTCTTGTTATTATGTACAATGTTCTCTTGGTTCTGCTCACTTCATTTAACATTTCATGTAAGTCTTTCCACGCTTTTCTGAAATCAGCCCACTCATCATTTCTTACAGAACAATAATATTCCATTATATTCATGTGCCATAAATTATCCAACCATTCACCAACTGATGGACATCCAGTGAATTTCAGTTCCTTGCATTACAAAAAGAGCTGGTGTAGTAGAATTTATTATATTTTAGTTGATGCAAAGAAAAAAGAAATGACTGGGGTAGTAATTATGATCTCAGACAAAGTTATGGCTAAAATAAATTAAACTAAAAGAGATAAATAGGGTAACTATACTTTTATAAAAAGTACCATAGACAATGAAACAATATCAATACTGAATCTAACTGCACAAAAGAAAAGTGAAATGAATTACGAATGGACATAGACAGTAGTACTATAATAATAAGGGAATTTAATTTTTCACTCTCAGAACTAGGTAAATCTAACCCAAAAACAAATAAGAAAAGTTAATTTAAGGCAGTGAGCAGAGCTTTAGATAAACTAGATACTCTTGATATCTGGAAAGAATTGAGTGGAAATAAAAAGGAATACAAATTTTTTTCAGAGATTCATGTATCTTAACAAAGATTAAAAATACATAAAAATTTTAAGGATTTTAAAAAATTAGAAAGATGCAAAGCATCCTTTTCATATAAATTATATTTAATAAGGCACCAACAAAACAGATTTAAAAGTAATTGGAGATTAAACTAATATTAAAGAATGAGTGGATTAAAGAATAAATCATAGAAAAATAAAGAGAATGACAATAATTAAATAGCATACCAAAACTATGACAATAAATCAAAAAGTATGGGGTACAGAAAAAGCAGTGGTCAGAAAAAAATTATCTTTCTAAATATTTAAATCAATAAAACAGAGAAAGAGCAGTCTAATGATTTGGTATGCATTTTTTAAAAGAAACCAGAAAAAAGGACAAATTAAAAATTCCCAATTAAACATTAAATTGGAAATCCTAAAAATTAAAGACAGGATGATTTTTTTAAAAAACTGAGAGTTAAAAAAAATTGAATTAATAAATAAAACTAAAGATTTTTTTGCCAAAAAACTTAATAAAATAGGTAAACAATTGGTTAATTTGATTTTTAAAAGGAGAGGAAAACCAAATCACTAGTATTAAAATGAAAAGGGTGAATTTGCCACCAATAAAATTAAAGTCATTGTAAGGAGTTATTCTGCCAATTGTATACCAATAAATTTAACAATTTAAGTGAAATGGAAGAGTATTTACAAAAAATATAATTTTCCCAGGTTAGCACTTCAACAACAGAAAGAAATATGACATATATTACTTATCAGACTTATGGATAGCCAAACAATTAATCAATATCAAGAGATAAAAAGCAAAGCTACATGTGAAATTAGTACTTTCAATTACATTAAACTTTAAAAGTTTTGCACAAATAAAACAAATATAACAAAGATCAGAAGGAAAACAGAAAATTAAAAAGGGGGCATTTAGAGACAATTATCAGATAAAGATTTCATATCTAAAATATCTAAAGAAATTTGCTAAATGTATAAGAATATGAGTTATTCTCCACATGATAAATGGTCAAAGGATATATTCGGGCAGTTTTCTATTAAAGAAATCAAAAAAGTATTAAATTATTATTATGCAAAAATTCTCTGAGTCATTATTGATCAGAGAAATGCAGATTAAAACAAAATTCAGATGTCATCTTATACCTATGAGGTTAGCTAAAATGACAGAAGGAGAAAGTGACAAATGTTGGAGAGGATGTGGGAAAATTGGGACATTAATTCATTATGATTGGAATTATAAAATGATCCAACCATTTTGGAGAGCAGTCTGGAATTATACCCAAATAGTTATTAAGCTACCTATATACCTTTTGACCCAGCAATATAACTTGTTCCATTTCCAAAGATGATTAAAGGGGGAAAGGAAAAGAACCTAGATATTTTTAAATGTTGTAATGGCAAAAAACTAGAAATTGCAGGGATGTCCATCAATTGGGGAATAAGCTGCAATCTATGATTGTGATGGAATACTACTCTGCTATATGAAAAAATGATGAGTTCAATTATTTTAGATTGGAAAGATTGAAACAATGAAATAATGCAAAATTAGCAGAACCAAGAGAACATTGTATATAGTAATAGCAATATAGTTTTGAAAAAGACTATGAAAGAATAGTTATTTTGTATATTTAAAATTAACTTTAAAAGACATATGAAGAAAGCTGCAATCTGCAACCGGGGAAACTGAAAAATTTCAGTATGTATTTGTTTTTAATGTTACCTATTTCTAGAGTGGAGAAGAGAGGAAAGAAAAAAAAAAAGAAATTTATATGATAATTTTATTGTGTATTTGAAAAGAATAGCAAGTTGTGCATAGTAGATATGTAGTTTCATGTACAATTATCTTTTTTTATATAATGTATGCTGTCTTTCATCTTTATCATCAGGGCTGTGTGATTTCAGAGTTTTTCTAAAACTAAAGTATAGAGATAATTAATTTAGTGTCTCACAGGATGCCTGCCATATATGAACTTCATCAGAATGATTGAAGTTGATTTGCGGCCCTTCTACCTTCCCTCAGTTCTAGGTTCTCCTCCTTCTGCCACATTGTGAATCCCTCTCTACAGTGAAAAGGAAGAGGTGAATGGTATGCTCTCTTCCCCTTTTCATTAAACAATGGTGTGTGGGGATCAAACCACATTGCTTCTGAGGACAGGTGAAATAAAAGAAACCATGAAGATAAATCTCCAAATATGATGACATAAATTCTTAGGAGATATTTCCTATCACTTCCTTTTCTTTCTTTCTGGAAGCCCCAGTTCACTCACTTTCTTTCACATTCATCCACTTTGTTTTCCTTAAGGGAAACTTCCTCATGGATTATAATAATAAGCTCAAGTATTTATTGACCCTAGGTCTCTGATGAAAATAGATACTTCTAAAATCAAAATATTCTTATAAAAATATTAAATTAATTCAGTTAAACCATCTGTTTAGAATCCTCACAGACAAAACAATTTTCCACTTGACTGAATTTGTGATTTTGATTGATTTAGTTTAATGTCAAGGAATATTCTTACAGATATTTACTCCAGGCCAACTTATCATATAATAAAATGCATCATACTTTATATCCATGAATATGTCTATTTATATGCTTATTCGCGAATTGCCCAAGGTACAAATTTTAAAGATCCAAATTAAGATTTGAACTCTTTAAGATTAACTAATCATCAGTTTCACAAATTAGATTAGAACACTTAAAAAGTACTATACTCTTGGATCTGAATTTGCTCACATTGAATAGCTTCACTCTATATCATAATCATTCAAATATACAACTTTGTATAAACAAATAGTATTGCTCCAATTCATTTGTATAGAGATTAAACAGTAAAATAGGCAAAATTTTAAAATAATATGAAAACTTGTTATAGCAATGTAAATAATCATGTACTATTACTTTTTATTATTTGAATACTATATTTAAGAAGGTGCAGCTAGATGGCACAGTGGATAGAATACCAACTTTTTAGTCAAGAGAACCTGAGCTCAAATCTAACATTAGACACTTAGACACACCTAGTTGTGTGACCTTGGCCAAATCACTTACCTATAACTGCTTCAGAAAAAAAAAAAAAAAAAAAAAAAGAATATTGTATTTTAGTGACAAGTAGGTTGTTAGGTTCTTACTAAGTGTTAATTATTGGAGGACTTCAAAACTTGCAGGAATTATTTGATTTTTGGCATATGAACTAATGGACAATGGACTTATGGACATGTATAAATTCTCAATTTATGATTATTTGATCGTGTTATTTGTTATATACTTCTAGCATGTGTTATGTTACTATGTTATTATGTTACTGTATTACTATGTGTTTATGTAATTTATGTAATTATGTGTAATACCTCCCATATTGATGGATTTATGTTTCAAGGTCATGACCACCCTATGTTCTAAATCAAAAGAAAGGGGGAGATGTTAGGTTCTTACTAAGTGCTAAGTTGGTACTTAACAATTCTCTAGCTCAAAGTTCACACCTTTAGTTCAAACAAGCAAGTTCATTGGTTGAAGTATTTTTCCCACAAGCCCCTGAGTTATCCCATGCCCATTCTCTGGGAGGATAAAAGGAGAAGTGAGAGTCTGGAAGTCAGTTCTGGATTGGGTCAAGGAAAAGACGTCCTGTGGATTTGTAAGTCCAGCAATCCCATACTTTTGGAGGGGAAGAAGAGGAGAGAGAAAAAGATTCACAGAGAAAAGAAACCTCCTCCCAGAAAAGGATTACAATTGAGAGACAACAGGACCTTTACAGTAGGTGACAAAATGAGTATAACAATGAAATAGAGTCAGAAGATCTGAATTCAAATATGACCACAAACTTTAGCTGTGTGACCTTGGGCAGTCATTTAATCCATGCCTTAGTTTCCTCAACTGTAAAATGGAATAGTAATAATAGCACCTATCTGTCAAGGTTGTTTTAAGGATCAAATGAGATAATATTTGTAAAGTCCTTAGTACCTGGCATTTCACAAATAAGAATTTTCTTCTTTCCTTTATATTTATGTCTTAACTGTTTTATGATATTATCAAAGTATTCCTTTTATAGTTTCTTATCTTTTGTGATCATTATTCATGTTCTTCCACTGTCTCTAATAATGGATGGATAATTCAATCCAAGATATTGGGGATCTTCCTCCAGTTCTTGAAATATCTTTAGAATACCAACAAAGTAGTCAGGCTGTCTATCCACTAATATTTTATTCTTGTTATCTGATTGGCACATTTCATACCAGTCATATATATGTCCTGGATGCTATCATTTATATCACTTCTTGATTGAAAGTTATCCTTAGTATATATTTAACATTTTTCTAGTGACCTTTCTGTAATCTGCAATTTTATTTCTTATGAAACTGTAGTAATCCATGATTCTCAACATAAGACATCACCGCGAGAATATAGACAATATATAGATGAGCTTTTACAACACAACAATATTCAACAAGAGTTATGGAATTATTTAAATCTTTTATTGCATAATCATACTATTAGGACATCTTAATGAAAGGGGAAAAGAATACCTATCTGTGCATAAATATTCAATACAACATTATTTGTAATGTCAAAAACTGGAAATAATCTATGTGTTCGGTAACAAAAGTCATCACACAAATCATATCATATGAACATTGTTGTGACTTTAAAAATGAAAAATATAAATACAGGAATCTGAATCACAAAAGATGGTGGTTATAACAATATAAATGTTAATAGCAACAAAAATACAGAAAAATCACACAGAATAAAAAAAATAAAGTTAATGTATCATAATTATAACACATTATAAATAATAGCTTATCATTTCATGTATGATCATTTTTTATGCTTTGTGTATTTGAATTTTGGTATGTTTAATTTTTTGGTCCTTTTACTGATGGTGACCTAAGTTTAAAATAGGGTAATATATTTACACCTGAGAAGTCATCTTGTTTGACTCTTTTTATTTACAAATAATGGAAATGAAGCCAGAGAAATTAAGTAATTTACATAATTAACTCAGATACTAAATGGCATTGACAGAAATAATATCTGTCTTGGGTCTCTAAATTCAATGTTTTTCTCACTACCTCTTAATAAAAAGGTATATATAAAGATATCTATAAAGATAGATGGATAGATGGATATACAGGCTGAGAACAAAGCAATAAAAATTGATAAATAAAAAATAGGTGAATTGTTCTTACTCATTGTGTTTTGGTCAGACAAATCTGGGTAGAAGTGGATTACCTCTTTTGTCTAGATTACCCTAGATGGAGTGTTATGAATATAGAGAAGTCTCTTTAACCAAGACTGAGTGATCAAAGACATCCTTCAGATATTCACTAAAATAATAGTATTAATATTATAGTATTCATTTCTCATTACCTGTTAACCAATCAGAGTTGATTGAGTCCCTTAGGAACACTCACTCTTCCAAAGGCATACAAGCATTAAGTGGTTTCAATGAGGGGTCACAACAACTAAAACAAATTAAAAGCTATTACCAGAAACTATCCAATTATTTGTTAATAAAACTTTAAAAATAAAATAAAATGGATAGCTATTAGCAAAGTTCTGAAATATCCAGAATAAGAAATTCATAAATGAGTCCCCACTCATATACAACTGTAATCAGAGATTTATTAAAAAAAAATTGTTTCAAACATTCAAGAAACATTTGATTATAATGTTAACAAATTGTTTGCAAGAATAGAAAAATAAAAGGGATTCTACCAAACTTCTTTTTTGATACAAATATAGTATTAAGCTAGAAGTATTAGCAAAAAGACTAGCAACATTTCACAAAGATTATATTCCACAACCAAGTTATATTTATACCAGGAATGTAGAGTTAGTTCATGATAGGAACATTAATAGCATAAATACATTTATATGGAATTTTAAGTTTTAACAAATTATGCTTAGTAAACTGTATTTATATGGCACTATAAGGATTTGTTGTTGTTGTTGTTGTTGCTATTCAGTTACTTCAGAGTGTCGAACTCTTTATGAGCTCATTTTAAACTGAGATCTTCCTGACTCCAGGTCCAACGTTCTATCCACTTTGCCACCTTGCTTCTCATAGCTTATCTCACTTGATCATCACAATAACAATGTGAGTAGGTATTACAAATATTTATTATTCCCTTTTTTCAGATGATGAAACTGAAGACAAATATGATTGAGTAACTTGCCCAAAGCTTGCAAATACTCAAAGATGAATTCAAGTCTCTCCCATCTTTCCTGAATCCAAGTTCAACATTTTGTTCACTATAGTATACTAATATATGTATTTTTATCTTAAATTTTATTATATTACATTAAATTACATATGAATTTGAAGTCTAATCTTCCCAATTCTATTTTTCAAAATACTGACACTTCCTCACAGAGAACATCATAGTACTAGGACTACCACATACCATCAAAACTGATCACTATCTGCCACTGTGCTTATGATCCTGTTTATGGTTTTATCAATAAATGTTCTCAGAGTCATCTATATCAGATAGTTCTTTAACATCAATTGTTCTGCATACTATTATCTTCAACAATTTTTCAATGTTTTATGATACAATACAGTTGAGAATCTTAAACAGGTGTTATTATTGGCTGCCAGATGTCTCTCTTAGGTAATGATATCAAGAATCTACTGACAAATTGGTTTCTTAGTTCTTTCAGACTTTTCATTGTGGCGACTGTTTTGCATTAGTTAAACTTTTTTTAAGTGTTGATAAAATAACTGTCCTTACTTTTTTCCAGTTCCCATTTTTCTGAGTCAAGCATGTGGTTATCTAATTTGGGTTGCATCAGCTGTAATCAATTACCATATATTATTTCTTCTTGTTTGTTATCAACTTTGACCTTTGATTTAACCACTGGATAATCTGACTGCAAATGACAACTAATTCTGAAATGACCACTGTTGTCTATATGTAGGTAGAATAAAATTTATTTTCCATTATTATTTCATTATCATTTAATCTCATCAAATTCTGAAAATCCTAATTTTCCTCTATCAGCAATAAGCATTTAAGTACTTACTCTGTTGAAATTTCTAGGCCTCTCCAAAAGAACCTCCTGAGATCACCACTTTGAAAGGGACTTGGAGGAGCAATTGATCTCCCTTCCAGCCAGTAACACTTAGAATATGTAAATGTTTAGCTAATTGAAGCCCATTGATTAAAACAGTTTTGTTCAATATAATAAATGATAATTTTATTAAAGACGTTAAATTGTATGAATTTTTACTGAATTTTCTAGCTCAATAAAAGTATGTAAATCCACAAAAATGTACTCTATAAATTGAGAATAACTACCTTCTAAAAGCATAATCCCTCACATTCCTATATATAGAATGGAAATAGATGACTTCTCCTGGGTGCAATTAGAGATATCTTGACAAGAGGCTACACAAAGGTAGCCTCTAAGGTCTCTTAAGTTCCAAATATTTTGAAACTTTGGCCCAGAGAAGGCAAAGGAAAAGAGAAGACAAAAAGAAGAGAACTATATCATGTAATCTATACATATATATGACTTCCCAGCTACCTATGATAGCTGGAATTATTTCTTTCTTGCTAAAGCCTATATTCTGATACCAAGAACCTTTCTGGGAGTTATTCATTAAATGAAACTTCCTAAAAATTCTCCATCTGAGACATAGGTCAGTGAAGGTTTAAGAAAGGCTTTCTGTGTGAATTTCTCTGTCT
The DNA here is from genome assembly GCF_048593235.1 of Sminthopsis crassicaudata. Taxonomy (NCBI): domain Eukaryota; kingdom Metazoa; phylum Chordata; class Mammalia; order Dasyuromorphia; family Dasyuridae; genus Sminthopsis; species Sminthopsis crassicaudata. Next base: position 441,238,761 of record NC_133617.1, read on the forward strand.
CTCTCTCTGTCTCTGTGTCTCTCTGCCTTTCTCTGGGTCTTTCTGTCTCTCTCTGTCTCTGTCTCTCTCTGTTTCTCTCTTTATGTGGCTTTCTCTCTCTCTCTCCCTGTGTCTCTCTCTGTCACACACACACATACACACACACACACACACACACACACACACCACACATACACACACACACACCACACATACACACACACACACATACACACACACACACACACACATACACACACACACACACACACACACACACACACACACACTTCTTTATAGGAAACAAGTTAGTTTTAGGTTTGAAACAAGGTCCAATCCTGACTAACAATAGAAGTTCACTTAATTTCAGTCTCATGACTATGATTTCCGACTAGAATTGAAGAGCTGGTGATGAGACACTGTTATTTAAAGCCCGGATGACACAAGAGATTAGGAAAGATTACAAGTATTACTCAACTACTCCAAGGGAAATTCACTGATTAAATCTAAGGAAACTATCAGAAACCAATACCAAAATAGATCCAGTCATATAAGAGGACATATGAAAAGAACCAGCAAGAAACCACATAGGAGGGCCAGAATAACAATACTGTATGCAAATGCACTCTAAATTTAGATAATGGTAACACAGGCCAACAACCTGATAAAAGGTAACGACATTAAACGTTGTCTACCTGAGTTTCCTTTTGGTCAAGAGCTGATGTTAACCACTTGTATTGATCATTTATGCTTAGTCTTGGTGCTTTCTAAAATCCCAGAACTATATACTTTTAAACAGAGTAGACCAATGAGAATTTGTGACACCCTTCTTTCATCTCCTTTAAATTCCTCTAAATGTCACAGTTGAGAATGTGATGTAATGGAAAGAATGATAGATCAGGACTCAGGAGAGCTGAATTCAATTCCCAGCTCAGGCATACTAGTTGTATGAACTGATTGGGAATGGGGAAGAGAGAGAAGGGAGACTAAGAAATCCACTTTATTTCTAGTCTACTCTTGCCCCAATTTGTCTCAATTCAAAAACCCTCTTTTCTTACCTATCCAGCTCTTTCCAGCTCTGTTTTATGTTTTGTATTTCCTTATGACAATCTGAGTTTCTTGAGACTAGGTTATCATCTTATTTTCTTGGGGGTTTTGTTGTTATTGTCAACACTGTGCAAGAATGTCTAGCACACAGTAAGTGTTCAATACACGTTCTAATTATCTAACCATTAGTGAGACAAGAATAAGTTATCATCTACTGACCCAGAGAATATTTGAGCATAACTGGACAACTTGTTCCTCCTATTTTTACATGGGTAAGTTTTGAATAAAAAGTCATTACCCTTCAGAAACCTACCTTCCTCCCCTACTCCTGAACTACAAGACCAAATGATTACCTTTTGAAAGAAGGAGACAGAGAGAAAGAAAAAGAGACAGAGACAGAAACAGAGAAAGACAGGAGAAGGGGAAGAAGAAAGAGAAAGAGAGACAGCTCTTGAGACAGAGACAGAGAGAGGGGGGCAATAAATATCTAGATATTGAAAAAGATAATGATAGATACAGATACATAGAGATAGTGATAGTGATAGATGTTACTGTTCATCCTTTGTTCTCAAAGTAGACCAATGACATCAGGAGGGTGATGTCTTGATTTGTAAGTGAAATGGATTTAAATGAGAGAAAATAGATAAAAAATTTTGGAGAGAAGGAATATTTGGACTGGAGGTGGAAACAATTGGACATGAGGGTAAAACTAGTAAAGCAAAATGGGAGCAGGACTTTTTTGTTCTTTCTTGTAGCTAGACTTATTATCATTTTGGCTTACCTGAAATTTTTATTCTTTTGCCAGTCTTGTAACAGTCTAAACGTGTCAAGTCCAAATATGTCAAATATTTATTAATCACCTATTATGCCAGGCACTATGCCAAGCACTGAAGACAAAAAGTAAGGAAAAGGACAGTCTATGCTCTCAAAGAAGTCACAATATAATGAGAGAAACAATTATGTACAAACAAGGCAGATAAATTAGGGCTAATCAACAGAAAGAAAATATAAAGGGGGTCCTGATCCTGCTCCTATTTTGCTATACCACCATGCCCAATTCCTTACATCTCTAGAAGATGGAATAATTTCTCTTTTCTCTTCATCTAAACACATGAATATTAAACTAAATAGTTTATAATGCTTAGAATTTTTACTGACTGAAAGCATTTTTATGATAGGTAAATAAATCTAAATTTAAAGAGATAAACAGATTGGCTAAGATGATAGGAAAAGATTATGATGAATGTTGGAGGGGATGTGGAAAAATTGGGACCCTAATACATTGTTGGTGGACTTGTGAACTGATCCAATCATTCTGGAGAATAATTTGGAACTGTACCTAAGGGGCTATCAAACTGTGCATACCCTTTGATCCAGCATTATTTCTACTAGACCTGTATCCCAAACAGATCATAAAAAAGGGAAAAGGGCCCACATGTGCAAAAATGTTTGTAGCAGTCCTTTTTGTAGTAGCAAAGAATTGGAAACTGGGTGGATGCCCATCAGTTGGAGAATGGCTGAATAAGTTATGATATATGAATGTTATGGAATATTATTGTTGTATAAGAAATGATCAGAAGGATGATTTCAGAGAGGCCTAGGGAGAACTGATACATGAACTATGCTAAGTGAAGTGAGTAGAACCAAGAGAACATTTAGCACAGCAACAAGATTATACAATGATCAAATCTGATGGACATGGCTCTTTTTAACAGTGAGATGATTCAGGCCAGTTCCAATGGTCTTGTGACAAAGAGAGCCATCTACACCAGAGAGAGGACTATGAGAACTGAATGTGGATTATAACATAGTATTTTCACATTTTTTATTGTTGTTTATTTGCATTTTTTCTTTCTCATTTTTTCCCTTTTTGATCTGATATTTTTGAAGATTGCTATCTAGAGGAGAGGGCGGGGAGAAAAGAGGGAGAAAAATATTTGTTCACAAGGATTTGCAATAGTGAATGTTGAAAACTATATATGCATGTGTTTTGAAGATAAAAAGTTTTTTTTAAAAAAAAGATGGAAATAAAGGGAGAAGGAAAAATAAGTCTGTACACCTCACTACTTTGACAGAAAAAAAAAAAACAGAAAAGGAAAATAAGCTGTTTGGCTAGGAGATGAAAGGAGTTATAGGAATAAATCCCAATTCTCTTGCTGATTCTCACCACTATGAAATCATGGGTACTTGATACAGTTTCTCTAGCAGGTGCTCAATAAAGAATATTTACAAAGAAACTAATTTTAAGAAACACTACATTTATAAATAAAACTCATCATTAAATGATATGAACTTTCAGAAACAACACAAGAGAAGCCCTACCCTCTAACCAACTCTAAAGGATTCTCTTTCAGCAGTTGTTCCCAATTGAGGTTGTCTCTTTGTATGTGATAGTATTCTCCTCTACTTTGCTCATGTTGTTTCTCACAAAGCTTTCCTGAAATATCAGTGTCAGAGAAACTCTAGATACTCTGCCTTCAAGTTTTGAGAGGTCCCTTAGATCAAATGAGACTATGTAAATGTGCATGTGTATTCACATACATATACACACATGTATATGTACATATATAAATACATGAATATATATAAAGCATTTTACAAGCCAACATTTACATATGAAAATGTTACTTGCTTATAGTTCGTTGCTGGTTGTGACGTTTTATTTATTCATGATTTGGTAGTTACTGTCATAGTAATGGTGGTGGTGGTGAACTTGATATTAAGAAGATACTGCAAGGGAAAACTGCCCACTAAGAGACTGATCTCTGTTTTCCTTGTTCTGTGGCCAAACCTTTTGAACCTTAAGGTCCTTTCCAGCTGTAAATATATAAGCTGCTAATAATCCCATAAAACAAAATAGGAATGTGATTTTCTATTTGGCAAATGTTTTACAAATGTTTGAGGTATAACCTCTGACATACTCAGTTTACAGCAAATTATGGCAATTCACCTTTAAGAAGGTAAAAGAAGGGCAAATTCTTTTATATTTCTCCTTGTATCATCCTCAGTTCCTAGCACAATACCTGGGATCTAGCAAGTGCTTAACAATTACTCATCAATTAATTTGTTGTTAAAGAGAAGAAAGAAGAATGTTTCAGTAAATTAGATCAATCAAAATGACCTTGTCTCCAAGATGGTGTCTCCAACTCCCTCAAAAGCAGTTTACGTTTGGGCTGTCTTCAGATTTTTATAGAGCCCAAGAATTCAGCTTAATCCTGAAATTTTTTTTTGATCTGTGAGACCTCTGGTAATGGGGGGAGAGGGGGGAGGAAATCCATTTCATCTCTTGCTTCAGAACATCACATATAGTTTATGACCATAGGATCCCAGAGCTCTGATTTAATGGTGATCATCTAACATCTGTTTAATTTTAAAGTTTATGTGAAGGCTTTTTGAAATCCCTGAGAGTTTTTCAACTTTTTCTCTTTTCCAAACACCAAGAGGATAAAGAAAACTAATTTCCTGTATAAAAATGCAAGATGACAGAAGGGCAAAGGTTAAATCTATTTACAAAGAAAACCATTGCCAATGTTTAGGAAATCCCATTTTTATTTAAAATATTCAGTGATGTACCTGGCTCCCAGTATCCTCATGATTCTTTACTATAAAGACGTTTGTCCAATAAACATCTTTTTAGAAAAATTCTCCATATTGATTTCTCCCCAATGCATCATGATCTGTTGGCAAATTGGTCAATAGTTTTTTTTTGAGGATTTTTTTTTAATAAAATGATAGATCTGTGGCATTTTACATTTCTCTACCCTCTAGGGCTTTTCTGAGAGGACTTTGAGTCAAGAACCTCAACTCGACTCTAAAACTCATGTGACTCTTGAGAAACTTAAATTCTAATAACATACATATGTTTGGGGTTCAATTCTCATTCTGCCTGTCTAGGAGCAAGCCAAGAGCTGATCACTGATGTCTCCACTTTCAGCTAAACTTTTATATGACTAATTGGAAAAAAGAAGATTCAGAAAATCTCTTCAGCAACCTGAAAACAACTGGGATAGTTTTCCTGCATCTTGATTCCTCTTATTGGTAAGACTATGATCTCCTTTATACCAATCCAGTAAAAACACAATAGTGAAGATTTGTTTCTATCAATGAAAAAGGCAGGGAAGAAGATGGACAAGAGAAGAGGCAAGGCTATTTAGTCAGGCTAATTCAGTATTTACCCTTAATTGATATTATTCCTTAGAGTTTGTGTGAATACCAAAGAAAATGCTCAAAAGAAAAATAAGTAGAGAATAAAGTGGAAATTTGAACAGAAGAAAAAGAGTAAAAGTTGCTTGATAAATCCTTAAGTTCCAAATAGTAGAGATGAAGACATCCCAACATTCAATTCTATAACTCTTCAATTCTGTGTATGGGATAGATTGTTTTTAAAATAGCTCATTTTATAAATATCATAGAAAAAACATCCATTCTATAAAGGATAGAAAGCTAGTCTCAGAACCAAGAAGAGTTCAAGCCTTTCTTGACTGCTTGGACAAATTTGTAGTCAAACCACTTAACCTCTCAGGGATCTTGGCAACTCTCTAAGGGTGTACTTTCATTTGTTGAAGGAATTTCTTCATTTCAGAGTTCCTTATATCAATGAAAGCACAAATCTAATTCCTACCTCTATTGTATTATTATTGTTATTAACAATAAAAATTGTAACTGACATTTACATAAATCTTTAAGGCTTGCAAAGCAATCTACATACATTATCCCCCTTGATGTAGCAATCCCCCCGCATGCCTGAAATATTGTTCTTACTTATATCTATATCCTGGCTTCCTTACCTTCACTCAAAACCTAGATAAAATCCTATCTTTACAGGAAGCCTCTCCCTATCATCTTTATTAATAGTGCTATCTAGTGCTAGTGGTTATTATCTTCAATTGTCCTTTATAAGAGACTTGTTTACATGGTTGCTTACAGGTTATCTTCCCCATTTGCCTGAGCTGTGTGAGGGTAGGGATTCTCTTTTACCTTTCTCTGTATCCCTGGATACAATCTAATTAATTATAATAATATACTATATATAACATATATAATATAATAAATAAATGATGAACAAATAATTTAATTGATTGATTGATGCTAAGCATTAATGCTCAGCACTTAGTGAGAACTTAATAAACATTTATAGCCTGACTGAGAGACAAGAGTTCTATGATTTATGGAATTAGCTCTATTTTACATATAAAGAAGCTAAGGTGAGATTATATGGCTTCCCTATTTTCAAACAGTGAATGCCATAATTGGATAGCAAATCTGTATCTCCTAATTCTATTCCATGATCCCTACAGAACAAGTTTCATATAATTGGGATAGTTCAAATCTATTTTGATCTTTAATGACAAGATTCATAAGTTCAGAAACTGACTCTTGGACTTTTAATAAAACTTTCTTCACCAATTCAATGCATATGTTATGTCATTGATAAAGCTACTTCATTTATTCATAAATATTTCAACACTTTTTCAATATGTAGAATTTTTACTCATGACTGCAAATCTGCCATCAAGTACATAAAAGGGACACTATGCTTAGGTTCATTTGACCAAAACCAAAAAGAAAGGGAACAAACATAATGTTTGTCTTTTGTTTTTTTTCATCTCTGAATAGCTATGTAAGTATTTCAATACAAAGATGAAACTACTGACTAATCTGCTCCTATAAAAGGAAACTAAAGGTCCTCAAGAGACTGTATTCTAGGATATAATATTAGGATTGGAGATAACATTTTCTAAATAATAATAATAATAGCAAAACTAGCACTTATATAGTATTTTAAGATTTGTGAAGTGCTTTACAAATATTAGCTTGTTTGATCCTTACAACAACCCTGGGAGCTAGCTACTATCTCCTTTTTACAAATGAGGAAATTGAGGCATATAGTAATTGATTTGCCCAAGGTCACAAAGTTAGTATACCTGAGGCCAGACTTGAACTCAGGTCTTCCTGACTAGGCTCAGTGGTCTATTTGTTGTGCCATCCAACTGCCTACATAGTTCTACTTCATTTTCAAGAAAAAAAAATAAAAATAAAGAGTTTTATCAGAGAATTCCAATGTTCCACAAGATACTGCATTTATAAGTAAAACCTATTTTAACCATATCATATAAACTTTCAGGATGAATCCACAAAATAAGATCAGCTACTAAGCTTTTGGAGAGTTAATTATTTGTAATACCCCAGTCTTCTTGTAAAAAGTAAAAATCAACATAGATTCAGAGCAAAGAATCCTTTTCCTCATTATAGGATGCATAACTATCTCTTGCATTGAGAGAGACTAGAAATTAGTTGATTTTAGTACCAATTAAGCTATAAAAGATATTTCTGTTTTCTTGATGGCCAATATATTAGAGTAATTAATTACTTATATTCAGAATTTGAGGAAAATCCTTTGAAACAATCCCATTGTCTATTTGTTTTTTCCTTTTAATGGACCTTTGAGTTGAACAAATCTTTAAACTAAGTTCACAGAATACACGTGAAAAATGTAAGTTGAAAGGAAAGCACAATTAAGTGACAATTAGAGGACATTCCTAGGCAACATCCAAGAGTTTTGTTAATTGTTCCATAAGTTCAAGAGAATGGGGAATTGCAGGGGGGAGGGGAGAAGGTATCCTCAGAAAAAGGTTCCTATTTTTTTTTTAAACAATTCAGATCAGGAGACATTGGTCTTCAAAGAAAAAATGAAACATAGAAGGAAAAAAATATCTTGTCTTGATCCCAAACATCCAAGAGCTTTGTTGTTTATTACTGTTCTTTGAATTATATTGAAACCTGAGCTACCATTTTGACTCTCATCACTGATATCCACTGCTCCACATGGTCAAGTTAAGCAGATGGAGCCTGAGAATCAGCCTCAGATAGTACAGGTGGAGCAAGTTATGGCTTTGTCTTCCTGGAAACCATTTCCCTTTCACTTTTTCATAAAGATCCAGGTGTTTCTCCTATACTGTTACATGTCAAAAAGCTGAATCATCCCAAATAATTTCCATTCCTTTCCTCACCATCTGTATCTGATACACTGGTATGATGTACTAGTTGCCAACAGACATATGTTATCATCATGTCATCGTTATCAGATGGACAGACCAACAGAAATATTTATTGCAAGAAGTTCATGGTGCCTTGCTAAGCTCCCACTATACAACTATGTAAATCCCACTCTCTGAAAAGCTTACACACTAAGAGATATAATATTAATGGAGACAGATTTAAAGAACATACAGAGCAACAAAGTAACTAAATACTTGTTTAAAAATGTAGTGGGTAGTACTTAGTACTTAGATGGATCAGTGATTTTATAGATGTAGGTTTTCCCTTAACCAGTACAATGGAATACTTTTCATGACTTTTTATCTTGTGTAATTCTTAGTTCATATTTCCATCCATTCATCCAGAAATGATCTGTCCAATGTTAAAGATCTTCCTTTCATCCATTTAATGTCTGAAGGTACCAATGCAAAATGGTGCCTAGTTTTGTGAAACTAGAGTCTATCTGTATGCTTTGAAGCCAGCTACTTAACATCCTTGATCTTCAGATTCCTCATTTATAATTTGAGTGTTGGATTAGATTATCTAAGGCTATATATCTGTTGTTATATGACTGGTTCACTCCCTTTCCCTACAATACATAGAATATTAAACCTAGGGTTGAAAGGAACTCTAATAGTCTTTTAATACTACTTTTTCATTTCACAATAATAAACTTCACCCTCAAAAGATATGATTTATCCAGTACATTATAAGTAGGATTGGAACTCAAAGTTTAAGAGCTTATGGGTCTGTTGATCATGAGCAAAAAGCAAGACTCCATAACCAGTACTGTTTCCTTTGTTCTTCCATTGCCTTTACAATGTAGATTATTTAATACCAACTATGCCCTTTTTCCAACACACTTTGAATGACTTATAATCTTGACCTTCTGAAATTGTGAGGTTCCAAGATGCCCATAGAATAGTACCTATGAATAAAATTAAGATAAACTCTGAAAAGCATGCAAGTAAAGTGGCTAAAATGTCAATACTCTTTAATCCAATGATATCCCTGTTAGACATATACCCCAAAGAAAGCCAGTGACAAAAAAAAAAGGTTCTGTATACCGTAAAATATTTATAATAGTGCTTTTTATGGTAGCAAATAGTGTTAACATTGACACTTACGAGTTAAGGAATATCTAGGCAAATAATGGTCCATAGATGAAATAAAATATTACTGTATTCTAGGAAATAATAAATATAACAAATACAGAGAACCATGGAAAGACTTAAATGAGCTAATGCACAATAAAATAAGAAGAATTAGGGAAAATGTAGACAGTGATAAAATTGTGTAAGGAAACAACAATCACAAAACAATTAAAATTGACTATTAGGGAATTATAAAGATTAAGCTTGCCTCCAAAGAAAAGAAAAGATATCTTCTCCTGATCTTTTGAAAAATTGGAAGAAGAGATGTGGAGATTTATGGGTGGAGGACATTGCATGTAATGATTTTCAAAGTATTAATTGGTTTGGTTTGGGTAGAATTTCTTCTGACTTCTATTTTTCCTTCCTTTAAAAATGTTATAAGGGATTTCTCTCAGAGAAGATAAAAGTAGAGATACATAGGAAAAGCTGGGCAATATAAAAATAAAATATACCAATAAAATATATCAAAACAAACTAAAAGACTATGTTGAAAGTAGTAGGTTAATATATGCTATAATTGGCTAATAAATGAGTCTCTGAAGAGCACCAATTGTGGCTGGTGTGGAAACAGAGAATTTTGCTCCTTTTCTTTCCAATAGAGAAGACTGAAGAAAGAGCTGAGAGACCTCGGGAGTTCTATCACACACACAGGCAAATATTTACAGTGTAGACAAATCCACACTCCACTAACCTGCTTGAAAGGAGAGGCACTGCACAAAGCTAAGGTTTAGGATATTGCAATAGAGGAAGGCTATTCTTGTCTTTCCCCAGAATTCCACTCTAGGCCATTAATACCAGAGCTGCTCCTGACTATGCACAGTGGCTCGCCTATCAGTAAATGAACATCTAGTCTTTTCTTTCTTTCTTCTCTCGTAGAATAAATATTTAAAGTGAAATGGACAAAAAACTGGCCCCCTCATCCCTGGGTCAAGGAACCTCAGGCTTATAGGAAAATGTTGCTTAAACTAAATTAAGGGAAGAGTTATGTTTAGACTGGGCCCCATCCCCTAGTTCATGAGACCTTAGACTTTCCAAGAAGTGTCTGTCTAATAGAGTCAAGACATCATTTCAGAACATGCCGACAAGTTCCGTTGTGTGCTCACTCTCATCCAGACACTTCCCCATTGTAAACGAAAACTGTGTCAGTGATTCCCAAAATTTGTAACCGCAAGGCTGTACCCAGATGTGGGAAATGGGCTTAAAAGTATACCTCACTAAAGGTTCGGGGGATGATCTCTACTAACTTGTCTAGTGGGGGTCAGTCGCCGGCCGGCTAATAAATGATGCTTTAAATTGAATAATCTGGTCAGAATTGTCTGTTTGGTGTCTGTCCATTTCAGAAGGAGGATAAAGGCAGAGTGAAAACTGAATCAGCATCCACTTAATAAATCCTTTAAAAACTCTGTCACCTGCAAACTCAGGTGTCAGAGAGAAAGAAAAATTGTTTTTAAACTTTGTATCTCTAGAAACCAGACCTTTTGAAAGCAGACAGCATAGTCTTCTGCAGAAGATTTAGATTCAAATTCTAACTCTGCCACTTGTTAACCTGTTTGATCTTAGGAAAGTCACTAATTTTTCCCACAGTAGGTGCTTAATAAGTAGTCGTTGAATGACAAAGTCTATATTCTCTTATCTACAAGCTCAAAACAAAAACATAGATTTTTAAAAGATATTAATTTCTGTTCCTTCTGGAACAAATACTGTGCCTGTGTCAAGATAGCAGAAAGATATCAGAACATTATTAAGACAATATTGTTAGTCATCTTAATGAGAGATCTAGGATTCATTTTCAGTTTAAGTGAAAAATACCAGGTATTTATTAAGCACTTAGTATGTGCAGAGAACCATTCTGGATATGTGAAAAACAAAAGAAATTTAAGTCATCACTTTGCCTTCAAAGAACAATATCTGTAATTGAAGAAACACTAGAATTGGAATCATCAGACCAAAAGATCATCTACACCATTTTATAGATAATAAGAAAATCTCACATTTATATAGCACTTTAAGGTTTATAAACTTTTTACAAATATTTTCTTATTTAATCCTCAGAACAACCCTGGAAGATAGGCGCTGTTATTATATGCATTTTATAGATGAGAAAAAGGATAGAAATGGAAGTTAAATGATTTGCCTGGAGTTTCACAAATATTAAGTGTCTGAGGCAGGATTCTAACTCAATTCTTCCTTACTTCCCATGCAATGAGATTACAATCCCTCACAATCCATTGTGCCATCTAGCTGCCACAAGGCAATTAAAGACTATATAGCAAGAAAGCCAAAGGGTTGATGATTTGCCAAAAGAAAACATGTTGAAAGAGAAAAGGGCCCAGGACAAAGCTTTGGAGTATACCAGACAAGGTCCTGAATAGTGGGTGTGGCAGACAGAGTAAAACTAAAGAACTGATAAAATTGATCCCTGGGGAAGATAAAGAGAAGGCTCTAATAGAGATCAGTTTAGGCCTCAGTCTCACATGGATCAGAAATCCAAGTTAAATTTTTGAGGCCAACCCTCGTAAGGATCATGTCTCACCTTGCCAAGTCCTGTCAGAAATCCCAGTCATGTCCCTGAGGTTAATTTTTCCCTATTAATCTGTTTATGCCCCATACCATGACAGCTTTCTTGTCAGTCTACCACTGGCATTCTGTCTCATGGTGTCTTTCCCCTTATCCCTCCCCCATGCCACATGGTATCTCTCCTGACTCCACTTCTCCTTAGAACTAATTAACTCTTTTGGGATGCTCAGTCCCTTTCAGGATTTAGCTTGCCAGCTAAGGGCATGTTCCACCCTCATAAAATGTTTCCTTTCTAGTTAATGACTAGTCCCACTAGAAAACTTACCCTTTCCATGCTTTCCCACTCTATTTCATATTTACTATTCCTGGTGTCTTTTGTACCTTTTCTTTTGTCTGTATCCTCTTCTCTTAAATAAATCTGCCCTTTACCAAAAAGAATGGCCATTGTGAATTCTTAACATGACAGGTACCTATCCCAACATTTGGTGCCTACCATAATCTGGTGTCTACATCAGCCATATCACACCCACATTAAAGGATGTGATATAGATAAGGAGTAGTCAAACAACAGGTAGTCTCACAAACAAGGCAAAATTAGTCTCTGAGAGAAGAGAGTTATCTGGAGGAAAAAGCAGTTAACTAGTCAGGTTTTAACAAAAAAGCAGAACCAGGAATACACTGTACACAATAACACCAAAAATGTTTAATAATCAACTATAACAGATTTGGTTCTTCTCAGTATCTTGTGATCTAAAGCAATCCCAATAGACTTTGAAAAGAAAATGCCATCTGCATCCAGAAAAGAACTAAGGAGACTGAATGTAAATCAGCACATGCTATGTTCACTTCTTTTTTTTCTTGTTTTTTAATCTCTTCCATGATTTTTCCCTTTTGCTCTGATTTTTCTCTCCCAGAATATTTCATAAAGGAATGTACATTAAAAATAAACCAATTTGCTAGAAAAAAAAAGTGTAATAGTTTAAGAACTGAAAAAAGACTATAATATCCTGGCTATGGACATTTTCTCTGGCTATCTCCCATAACAAAATGCTCTCCCTTCTCATCATTTACTAGCTTCCTGGGCTTCCTTGAAATCCTGGCTAAAATCCTACTTTCTTTAGGAAATATTTTTCAATATCTCTTTTTTAAAACAAGTTTTTTTTTAATATTTTCTTTTTCTTATATCACCATAGTTATACCAGTATCCCTTTTTCTCCTCCTTAAAAAGATTTATCCCACATGAGAAATGTTATTTTTAAAGAGAAAAAAAAAAATCAGGATAACTGATTGACACATTAAAAAAAAATGTCCAAAATATGTACACTGATAATACCTGAGGATCTTCCATTTCAATGAAGGGGTAGGTTGGCAGTGTTGCTTCATATCTTTTTTTGAATCTTACCTGATTATAATTTTGTCACATTTACTTTTGATTTGTCTATGTGTATGTGTGTATAGTTGTTCTTTCCATTTAAATTGTAATTGGTGTGTATAGAACAGCTATGTGGTATAGTGGATAGACTACTGGGTCAACAAAAAAATGATTGGGTATATTTTCTTGGCTCTGCTTTTCTCATTCTACAACAGTGCAATCTTTTTTATTATTTTCTCTGTCGTCTCATTTCATTTCTTATAATATGATATTTTAATATATTCATGAACAATTTGTTTAGCAATTCCCTCAGTTGATGAGCATCTATTTTACTTCCAATTCTTTTTTATTGTTGTTTAGTTACTCCAGTAATGTCCAACTATCTGTGAGCCCATTTGAGGTCTTCTTGGCAAAGATTTTGGAGTGGGTTGTCATTACCTTTTCCAACTTCTTTTGGAAGTTTTTCTTAAGGAAACTGAGGCAAATAGAGGTTAGTGACTTTACCAAGACTCATAAGTGTCTCAGGTCAGATATGAACTCATGAAAATGAATCTTCTGATTCCAAGTTGAGTGCTCTATTGTGCCACCTAATTGTCTCTTTGAAATTCTTATCTATCACAAAAAGTGCTGGTATAAATATTTTTAGAGTATATGGGGCTTTCTTCTTTTCCTTGGAGTATAGCCCAGTAATGGAGTCTCTGGTTCAAAGGGGATAGACAGTTTAATTACTTTATTGGCATAACTCCAAATTGCTTTCTAAAATGGTGGAATTATTTCATATATCCACAAACAGTATAGGTGTGCCTATTCTTCTACTATCCTTCCAACATCGAATGTTGACATTGCTTACCATCTTAGCCAATTTGCTGTGTGTGAGGTGAAACCTCAGGATTGTTGGTTTGCATTTTTCTTATTATTGGTGTTTTGAAGAGTCCTTCATGTGGATGTGAACAATTATAGCTCTTTTTTTGAGAATTGCTTGTTTATATCTATTCACCATTTATGTACTTTGGGAAATGACTTCCAATATGTATTGCTTCTAATATCGTTAGAGCTATTTCTTACATGTAGCTGAATGAAAAGTAGAGTCTGTTCTAGTCTGTTCTCCCCCAGCCCTTATTTAAAAAAATAAAGATGAACTTTGAGTAACTACTTTTACATTTTCTTAATTCATAGTAGTTTCATAGTAGTTAGAAAAAAAGACCATGAAATTTCTGTGACTTTTTTTTTTTCATTAAAAAAGGAGCAGGGGAGGGACAGAGAATTCAATCACTATATAAATAATATCTGCTACTTCATTGAAACTCCATAGAAAATACTTTCTCAAAATAACTCCCAAAAAGTGAACTTGTCCAAAACAAAACCACTAGATTTGATCACAGTTTTATGTCAAGGTCCACTGTATTGGCTTTATTCTTTGAAATATGAGGTCTCTAAATGAAGAAAAAATATAAATATTAAGTTATTTGTCAATATTTAAAGCCCCCAGCTACAGGCCAAATGATCATAAGCCTATACCAAAAAAAAAAAAAATTCCAATAATGACATTAATAGTAACAAATCTAGTTGGAGACAAAGGTTATACACACATGAGATGTTATTAATAAACTGTCTTACATTATTACTTAAGTATAAATAAATATTATAATAATGATAAAATATTATATAATGTTTATTATATATTATAATACTATATAATATTATTTGATGTTTATAGGAGACATGTATGTTTGTCATGGTATTGTGGGGAAGGATTTCATGAAGAAGCCATTTTAAAATAGGTGGATTGAAATTAGAGAAAAAAGGGAATACAAATGGTTGGGGTAGAATGTAAGGAATGGGTAGGTAGAAGAAATTCCAGTCCTGTGTGGACTACCAAGTATCTACCAAAACTTGTCTGGCTAGGTAACAGCTATTGTTTGGAAAAAAGAATGAAAGGTAAAGCTAGTAAATAGGGCAGAGCAAGATTACCAAAAGTCTTCAATGTCAAGTTAAATAATGTCTGATAAATGACTGTTGAATGAATAAATAAATAAAAACAGAACTTCAATGGAGAACCATTTAGATTTTTTTATGCAAAAACCAGTTATGTATTTAAATTAATCAACTATCCAATCAACTAATCTATATATCTCATATTCTTAGCCTAATCTTGTAGATGAAATGAAGTGACTTAAGCCATTTGGTCAGAAAAATAAAGTTTGGAATTCTCAATTATGGCTTAAAACATAGGAATAGAAGTCCTCTGATCTACAGAGGTGTGTTTTCTAATAAGAACTTCTTGTAACATCTGTTTAGAGTCTTGGAAATGTCATCAAAAGGTCTTTAAACAGAAAAGGAAGTGAAAAGGGAATATATTGCCTATGTATCTACAATAAATTAGTTACCATTGTAATGCCAGAGAAACTGAGCAAAATAGAGATTAGAGAGTATTTACTAATTTATTAAATGGGAAAGATTTACTGGGCTCAAATGGATCCATGTTTGGTCCCAGGGCTGAATGAGACTATCATCTCCAAGAATCCAGCCATGAATGTCGGTACAAGATTCTTTTATAGGGTTACAAGAACGATGACATAATGGGGGAGGTACCTGGATGGGGATGACCTAATTGGGGGAGAGGAACTTAGGATGAGGATGACATAATGGAGGCAGGCACAATGGAGGGAGGTACTGGAGAGGCTCCTGATATTCCAATGATGTCTAAAATGATTAAAGACCTTTATCCCATCAAACATTAAGAGGGAATAAAGTATAGCCTAAGGTCTAAGATAGAAGACCTTTATCCTAACATTAAGAGGAAATGGTTATAACCTGAGGCAGAGTAACTGAATTAGACAATTAGGGAAACTGGGTCAGGACATTAAAAAGGAACTGTGGCACAAAACCATCATGAGATGGTTGGTGATTCCATGCTCAGCTATTTCAGTCATGTCTGACATTTTGTGATTCCATTTGGGGTTTTCTTGGCAAAGATACTGGAGTACTTTGCCATTTCTTTATTCAGCTAATTTGACAAATGAGGGAACTGAGATAAATAAGTTTAAGTGACTTTCCCAAGGTCACATAGCTAGTAAATGCCTGAGGCTAGATTTGAATTCTAGAAGATGAGTCTTCCTGATTCCAAATCCAATGGAACCCTGAACCATTTCCTATTTTTATCAGTATCATAAAAAAAGGGACATACAGTATCAAATGTGCAGATGACACAAGACTGGGAAGAATTGCTACATCAATTGCTACAAAGTAAGAAAAGAAGGAAGGAAGGGAGGAAGGGAGAGAGTGAGAGAAAGGAAGGGAGAAAGGGAGAGAGGAAGAGAGGGAGAAAGGAAGGGAGGGAGAGAGGGAGAGAGAGAGGAAGAAATGGAGAAGGAAGTAAGGAAGGAAGGGAGGGAGAGAGAGAGGGAGGAAGAAAGGAAGAAAAGAGGAAGGAAGGAAGGGAGAGAGAGAGGAAGAATGGGAGGGAGAAAGGGAGAAGGAAGAAAGGAAGGGAGGGAGGAGAGGGGGAAGAAGAAAGGGAAGAAAGAAGAAAAGAGGAAGTGAGGAAGGAAGGAAGGAAGGGAGGAAGGAAGGAAGGAAGGAAGGAAGGAAGGAAGGAAGGAAGGAAGGAAGGAAGGAAGGAAGGAAGGAAGGAAGGAAGGAAGGAAGGAAGGAAGGAAGGAAAGAAGAGAAAGAAGGAAAAGAAACAAAATATTTCTTGATAACCTGCAGGCCAAATCTGGTCTTCTATCTATTTTTGTACTCCTGAGAGCTGACTAGTTTTCACATTTTTAAATATTGAATTAAATTAAATAAATGGAATTGAATTGAAGTATTTTAAATAAGGTACATTTTAAAATATAAAAATCATTCTTATCCCTTTAACTATAGTCTGCCACCCCTGATCTGGAATGCTAGTTCAAATTGAAAAAATGAAATAAAACTAAGATAACTATAAAGCTTTACACATAAACTTCTTAATTATAAGATAGAAGAAATATGGCTAGCAGATCTTCCTCTTTAAAAGATCTCGGTTTTGTTTTATTGCTTTATTTTGTTTTGTTTTGCTTAGACTACAACCTGAATGAGCCACCAGTGTGATAAAGCAGGCAAGAAAACTTATGAGATAAGCCTATATTAGGAAATCAATAGTGAATAGGAAGTGGGAAGTAATAATCCCACTTCACTGAGTCTTGATTAGACTGAACTTTTTTCAGTTCTGGGTGACAGATTTTTAGAAGGATATTAATAAGCAAGAGATATCTAGAAGATGAGAACTAGAATAGTGGACTATTTGAAGGATAGCCTGGAAAAGAGAAGACCTAAGTAGAACATGATAGTAGTGTTCAAATCTTTGACATGCAGTTAGTCCATAGGACTGGACTAAAAGCAGTGAGCAAAAGTACAAAGAAGTGAATTAAAGATAGATGCCAGGAAAAACTGATAACTAGAGTTATCTAAGAGTGGAATTGCTTTATTGAAAGATAGCAGCTTCCTTTTCATTTGAGCTCTTACAGTCAAAGTTGATTAATGACCATTAACCAACCATAATATTATGGGTTTGTTTATATGGCTTCTGAAGTTCAGGAAATTGTGAATTTGATGTGGAAAACAAGGTCATAATGCAGGATATATATGCAATACAGAAATGAATGGTTATTCTCTTTAAGAACACCTCTACTGGCAAGTTCAGGATTAACTCTAATTCTCTTCTGTAAAGGAATTAGTTTTAGGTTAAACAGATTTCCCATTAGATAGCTCCCAAGCTTTAATAGAAATTGATGTTCCATGATAGTGAAAAGGAGAACCACAATAACTCCTCCTTTTAAGAGGAGTGGACAAATTTGTTAAAATTCCTCTTACCTTTACCAACTCCAATAATGTCTCCTTTATGTTACTCCAAGTTATAAAAACAAACAAACAAACAAATAAAGACCAGAATTATATTTTGGAAAAAGATGATGGGCTCAAAATGTTGAATGAGGCAAACATTTTTTGACAAGGCTAATATGGGAATTGATTTTGCATTAAAACATTTATTTGTTTCAAGGATTTTCTTTTTCTTCCTCCCCTCATTGGGATGAAGGAGGTAGAAGGAAAATAAAGTAAATGCTTGTTAAATGAAAAAACAAATGAAGAAAGAAAGGAGCATAGTAGAAATATTTATTTTCCTACTTTTAAAATAGGAAATTCTTTAAGTTGCTAAGATGTTTTCAATTAATAATTTACCTCTTGACCTTATTTTCCTCATTTGTAAAAAGGAAGGATAATAATATTTGATAGTTTCTAAATTCCTTTCCAACTCTAACACAAAATCATTCCACCTTCCTACCCAATGTCCCTATGATAACAGCAGACTTTCTGACAATAAAAAGAGGTACCACAGAATTGGAAAAGGGTAAATATTGTCTTAATCGTCATTAAAGGACAGGGAAAATTATGTACAAATTATGAATCAGGCATCAATTCCTGACAAAATTTTAAAATGTCCTACTGTTGCTGTTTATTGTTATTTTTCATAGAGAATGAAAAATTATTGACATCATGGGGTGATATCTTGACACATGAGTGAATTGGATTTAAGGGAGGCAGAGCTGCATAAGGTCATCAGTCTCACTCTCCAGTCTCTAGTCTATCTCTTTCAGAGTCCAGTGGCAAGACAAAATTCAAGAAAATGGCCAATAGGCCGGGATAAAATGGATGACTTCAATGTCTTTCATGTCTGATCTAGGCACTCCATAATGCCTGTTTCAGCTACCATCATGGCCATTGGAGCAATTTGTTCTCATATGCCCGTTCTGCCAGGGGAAGTCTTCACATGCTTGGGGTAGACACCTCCTAATTCACCAATGGGTTTGAGGCCCATCAATTACCCTCAACCTGGTTTGGCCCAATTGCTGAAACAGTTTACCTGGGTGTGGCTACTGCTAGCTTCGTAGAGTGACAGGTGACAGGTGAGTGCCAGGTAAACATCAAAGATGGATTATTAACCCTGAAAAAGACTCATAAAGCCCTCAGATTAAGGGTTCTAATCCTTCTGGCCATCTTATACACTCCATGAATTTATTACCAAAGTCAAGAATGACTTGAATGATGGAAATACACAAAAGAAATATCAGGAATATTGATCAAGAAGATACACTTATCCAAAATTTTAATGGACCATTTGAGAAATAGCTCTTCAAAATAGCTTTTTAGGCAAAGACTCAAAGGATATGATAAAGGTAAAGAGATTCTAAATACCCAAGGTTTCTTGACACCAGCACCTGCTATTGAAAAAAGTGAGTTACTCACAAAGGGGTAGAAACTGTTGTACAAACAGATAATGAGAGAAAGAGATCGAAAGAAAAAAAGAGAGAGAGAGAAAGAAAGAGACAGACACAGACAGAGATAGAGATAGAGAAACAGAGAGTTCATTCATCTAGTGATCTAGTGAAAAAAAGTACTGGTTTATGAGTCAAAGGACCTGGATTCAAAATTGAGCTCTGGAACTGCCTGTAATGTTCTTCTCTAAAGTGTAATGTTCTCTGGGAGCAAGTTTCCTGGGGGGGTTCTGGGAGCAACCTTCCTTTCAGTTCAGTGTAATAATCCCAAATGCAGTCAGGAGTTAAAGTCCAAATCCTTTATTGTCTCTTCCCAAGTACTGTCTCCTTCCTTGGGCCTGGTTAGCTTTCTTATAGACATATCTCTCTCCTTGGTTTCTGCCTACTTCTTTGCCTCTGCCAGCTTCAGCCTCTAGCTCCCTCCGAATGTCTCCAGCCAGCACAAAGGTGGAAGATGGAATGAATTTGTCTCCGCCTCCAAGAGTGAGCTTCTGTGTCTGGCCCTGAGAGGTTCTTGCTTATATGCTACACACTGAGTACAAACCAATCATTATATCACTAGGAAACCATTATTTGTTGTAGGATTAAATCAATGCTAAACCAGATTTAACTATTGTCTCCTCAACTCCATTCAGTACCTTGTTTCAAGTTCTGGCCCATTACATCTCCTTGTGGGATCAGATCAATCATACTGAACCATGCTAAATTAGATAATTATTGTCTCTATCAATTCCACTGTCTTGGTACCTTGTAAGAATCTTAACAACTACCTAGATGTGTGACCTCTGATAAATCATCTATTCTTTCTGGCTTTCAGGTCCACCATAATCTAATTGGAAATAATACCTATGTATCCTACTTCACAGGATTTAAAACAAAGTTAAGTAAACCTGAAGGCTTAATGGGATATTCTATTTATTTAACTAGGTGTTGGTTTTTCAGAGAATGTTTGTGATTCACATTATTAATGCAGGGATCTGCTTTGGTGATTAAATACAAAGATTAATATTTTGCATATGTCTTTGCCCAAGCTGTGGCTTGAAATTATGCCAAGAAAAATGTAATAACAAAGTGGAAGGAACAAATGCTTTCAACTCTATAAATAGGTGAAGTATATAAGGAAAATGTCATGGATGCAAACCAGGAGCCAAAAGGAGAGAATAAAGTCACATCATAAAGTTTTATGGGTGATGATATGCAAATTGTCAGGCAATAAAATATCACTACTTAATGTCATTTATCTTTAGTTTGTTGCTGCAATGGTTTCTCAAGATGTAGCTTACTTATTGAATAGTGTGTTGCTTTTTAACTGTGACCTCATCTTTTTTTTCTTCTGTTAGTAAATCAAATCATAATTGAAATGATAAGAAAGGGGCATTTTAGAGAACCCTACAATGAACCGTTTTCTAAATCTCCTCTCTCTCACCCCAATATCCAAACAGCTGCCCAGGCCTGTCAGTTTTCCTCTATGACATCTCTCATATTACCCCTCTTCTCCTACCACTTCTTCAACCCTGGTAAAGGCTCTCATCAGTTTATGCCTGTTCTATTGAAATGTTGTTGTTGTTTGTTGTTTTTTGTTTAGTCAATTAGTCATGTCTGACTCTTCATGATCTCATTTGGGGTTTTCTTCACAAAGATTCTGAAGTGGTTTGCCATTTCTTTCTCCAGTTTATTTGATAGATGAGAAAACTGAGGCAAATGGGATAAAATAACTTACCTAGGATTACATAGGTAATTAGTGTCTAAGACTAACTTTGGACTCAGGTCCTCCTAACTCCAAATTGACACACCTCAACTGGCTATTCCAGAGTTCTCTTCCCTTCTAAATTGCATAGAGAGGGAAGAGCTAGAAGCAAAGAGAAAAGCAATGAGAATGTAGTATAGTAGTCCAGAAAGGAATTAGCAAGGTTTTGAACTAACAGGATAGCCATGTGTGTGGAATAAATGGATGTTAAAGTTGTGGATAAAGAATCGACAGTCTCAGCGATTGATCAAATTGGGAAGTGGGAGGAAGCAGTGTTGAGAATGGAAGGCTAAGAAAGAGTTGAAGATTACTCCAGAGCAGCAAATCTGGTTGACTGGAAGAATAGAAGGATCAATTCCTTCAACAGTAATAGGTACTTTTAGATGAATTCCACAATCTAACTACTTTCCTAGCCTTTGTTTTATACTACTCCCCTTCAAGAATACTACATCCCTACAAACCACCTTGCTACCTTCTCCCTAATGTAGTTAGTGCTTCACCTCCTATGTGAATGCATTCCTTAAACAGGAGTATGTTTTCTCCCCACTCCCACTTCTCAGAATCCTTATTTTCCTTCAAGACACATATTATCTTCTCCTTAAGTTTTTGTTGATCCCCACACAAATTTAATACCCTCTGTCTCCTCTGCTTCCTTTTAATTTTCATTAAATTTATTTTTATACATATTTCTTCTTCGACTACAGAAGAATGTAATTTCCTGGGGAGCTTAGGCTATTTTAATTTTTATCCCCATTTGTACTAAGATACTAGCATGTTCCTAGATACCAGAACAGTATCATATATATGTGTGTGTGTGTGTGTGTGTGTGTATACATGTATGTATGTATGTATGTGTATATATATATATATATATATATATACACATAAATAAGTAATTTTTAGGTAGGTAATTTTTTAGGTAAAATTAAGTTTAGGTAGAAATATGAAGCACTCAGAATGGAGTTTATTTTGAGGTGCTTATGGAACATCCAAGTAGAAATATCTAAAAATCAACTAGCAGTTCAAGACTGGAATCTAAAAGAGATCCAAGAATTGGCTGTCTAGACAGAAGTCATTGCAATAGAAATGAAAATGGATCACATGGGAGCCAACAAAATCACCAAAAGACAGGATATAAAGAAGGAAGAGGCTCAGGGAAGAAATTTGGAATAATCCTCTTCAGTATGGAAAAGGAGAGTAAGAAAGAATAACCAAGACAGTAGGAAGAGAAATGAGACAGGCTAGTATCATGAGGGAAAAGTAGCTAGCATTTATCCTGTGAAGCACGTTCCATTATACTTATTTCACAGGTGAAAAATGGAGGCAGACAGAAGTTAAGTAATTGTCACAGTCAGTAAGTGTGTGAGGATGGATTTTGAAGTGAGATCCTTTAAGGGCAGACAGAGTGGATGGAACACTAACCCAGGAGTTAGGAGAACCTGAGTTCAAGTCTGACCTCAGACACTTACTAGCTGTGTGACTCTGGAAAAGTCAATTACGTCCAAAAAAAAAAAGGGAAAAAGATGTGAAGTCTTCCAGATTCAAATACAGCACTTCTCCACCTGGCTGCCTTTAGAGAGACAGAATCTAAGGGGAGGGTGCTAATGAAAACATCAAAATTGTCAAAGAAGTCGAAGATCACCAGCACCAAGAAAAGGCCAAAAGGTTAAACGGTTTTAAAAAACATTAATAACTTATGAAAACAGTTTTAGTGGAAGAATAGGATTGGAAGACAAATAGCAAAAGTTGAAATATAAGATGTAAAAAAGTTGAAGAAAATGAATAGGTGGCTTTTCCCCCCCAGATCTTTATCTGTGAGAGGGAGAAGAAACAAAGGAGAAGAATAAAGTTATTTGCATGTTGTCTCCCCATTTGATCTTGTGTTTGGGGCTTTCTTTGTATTCCAGCAGTTAGAAACATTGCAAGTTCTTAATACATGCTTATTGACTGACTAGCCTACTGCTTAATCTTTTTTTAAATTTATGGAAATTAAAATATAGATATGGAAATAAGCATTTCCATAACATAATACATGAGTGTTTATGTATAAAAATTTTTCTGAAGAATGATTGCTTAGTCTTTAGTTCTATCTGGAATACTGAAAACTTAAGTGACTTTGGTATTAAACCCAAGTCTTCCAAATTCTGAAGTTAGATCTCTATCCACTATGACAAAGTTACTTAAACTGTGGGTCATGACCCTATATGAGGTCATATAACTGAATGTGGAGGTCACAAAAATTATGAATTATTAACAGCAAATGTTTGGCTTGTATGCCAGTCTTATATATCTATATATCTGGAATCATGCAAAAAATTCTCAAGCAAAAAGAAGTCACAATTAAAAAAAAGTTTAAGAAGATTTGCATTAATAACAGAGGTGTCAAACACAGCTCAATGGTTTCATGTGACTCACAATATTCCCAATATCCCAGAAACAGATTAAAATGTAATTAAATAAATATTTAGAAAATAAATTAAAATGCAATAAAAATATAATGTCAATAATGGTTTCTACTTTAATATGCACCTACAAGGATCCTTAGGTACAATTGCATGGCCCTATTTCTCTTTGAGTTTGATATCACTGAACTATATTATGGTGCTTCTCTTTAAAAGCATATATACCCCACTGTGTGGAATAGAAAGATAAGGTGAAGAACTTACAGGAATGTATGAATTATTTTTCTGTATTTTATTTTCATTATTTCTGTGTTTCCCCTATGACCTGTATAATATGTGCAGGCCCATATTTATTTATGTCTTGGCCAGCTATAAACATATTTACTTAACCTGAGCTGATGACATTTATCAGTATTTGACATTTATCAATATTTAGTCTATTAGCTGGGCCACTATCTGCTTGATTAAGCCTGAAAGCCTGATTTTCTGTTTCTTAGAAATGAGGTGATTTCAGGGAAACAGAAACCTTCCATTCCAATCTCTCTGAATAGCAACAACCAATTAGATAGATGCCTCTCCCACCCCTTCTCAATGCTCTCTTACTTGTGATATAATCTCTTGTATAAAAGCTATGTATCTTGAATACTTCTTTAGTCCTCCTACCACAAGCTTTGTCTTTCTTATCTTGTGATGGGACAGCTCATCCTCCAGAGGTTTTAATAAAAAACCTTTCTGCTTTCTATTTTGAGTGATCTCTGAGTAGTTATTTTGAGTAAGGGTCTTCTACATCCCTCACACCACCTTCTCCAGTTCTACATTAGATTGAAAAACAACCAGTAAATGAAGAGAATTGTTGCCACTCAAAGGTTGTTAATCAATCCACTAAGTTTTTGGTTTGATCAAAAGCCTTAAAAACAATGAGTTGTAAATGTGTCTTATTCAGTAAAATAGCAAGAATACTAGGAAATTGATTTTTAACATTTTCATAGATAGCATTTGCTTTATATGTGATGTGGTGTGTAAATTGTGGTGTGAGTGATCGGCTGCCCAAAAAGCACTATAGTCATACCATAGCAAAAGCACCAACACTGTCATGAGCATTCCTTGTCCAACATAAAAGAACTTATTTATCTCAATTTTCCAAAAGACTTTTTAAAAGTCCATAAAAACAAATGTCAAAATGGTCATTTGCATATTACTTTTCCCTTATACCAATGAAGAATGTAAATGTCTTGGAGATAGGGACTGTTTTTATTTTCTCTTTTTAAGTACAATACTTGAGATAGTATCTAAATGTCTAGGTGTATTGAATTGTATCATTGGATGGGAATATAGAGGGTCAGAACTGGAGAAGTATACTTGAAAGAAGGATACCTACAACAAGGTGTTAACTCAGTGGAATTGATGAGATGATGGTTCTTTAGTATACATATATTTAGTACTTAGCATGGTGATGTAATACTTCTCTAGTTCACA
This sequence comes from Sminthopsis crassicaudata, assembly GCF_048593235.1. NCBI lineage: Eukaryota > Metazoa > Chordata > Mammalia > Dasyuromorphia > Dasyuridae > Sminthopsis > Sminthopsis crassicaudata. The sequence goes on from NC_133617.1 coordinate 441,263,795, forward strand.
CAAAACCAGTATGATGTAATGATGTAATTGTAATAGGATATTTAAGGGCTGAGAAGGACTGGAAATGAGACATTCCATTTTTGAGCATCCTCTTGGTGGTTTTACTGCCTTCACTACTTCTCTCCCTAAAGACTAAGGCCTGTCCAAAGGATCTCCAGAAAGCTAGCCCTAAGATTACATTTTGACGCCATTCAACAAAATGAGTTATATGCAATTATGCTAGCTCTTAATTATTATCCAGGAAATGTAAATATAATATCTGATTCGGCCTTTTCAGTAGGTGTGGTACAAAGAATTGCCAAAGCCCAAATAAAATTTGTAGCTTCTAATATATATCAGCTCTTTAAGGAGCTTCAACAGCAAGTGAGAAAGCATCCAGGTAAGATTTATATCTTGCATGTCCACTCTCATAATGGACTTCCAGGTCCTATTTTTTATGGAAATTCAAAGGCAGATCACCTTCTAACCATGTTGGCCAATACTCCTTTATTTCAGGCAGCCAAAAATCTCATTCTAAATATCATCAGGTTGCTCAAGCTTTATGTTTGCAATTTGGAATAACAAAAGAGGAAGCTAGGAGAATAATAAAAGCCCGTACAGCTTGCCTTCCTTTCCATGTTCGTATGCTCCCTCCAGGGAAAAACCCTCATGGTTTGAGACCCAGTGAAATCTGGCAAATGGATGTGACCCATTATAAAACTTTTGGTCATCTCTCTTTTATCCATGTTGTAGTAGACACTTTTAAGATTTACTTTTGCAATACTAGCAGCAAAAGACAACAACTGAATTCCTTATACAAGCTTTTGCAATTATGGGTGTGCCACAAGCAATAAAAACAGATAATGGACCTGCATATTCTTCTAAACGTTTTGCACACTTTTGTGCACAGTATCAGATTTTACACACCACTGGCATACCTTTTAATACTCAAGGACAGGCAATAGTAGAGAAGAGAAACAGAGACATCAAAATGCTCTTCCAAAACAAAAGAAAGGGGGAGCCACAGAAAACCCTAGAGAACTTTTAAATTTAGCTCCATATATATATGATATATATATATATATATATTTTTTTTTTTTTAAATTTTTGATTTTTGATCAATTTAAAATAAATTTTGATAAAGATGCACTGGCTCCAGCAGATAGGTTTTATAACCCACCAGAAGGGCAGTGTCCAGTGCGAGCAGCTCCACTCTCTTTAAAAAATCACCAGGTGATGTGGAGAGATCCAGAAAGTAGTGAATGGAAGAGGTTAACTGCTTGGGGGAGAGGATTTGCTTGTATCTCTACAGATGGAGAAGGAATCAGATGGGTGCCAATGAGCCATATTCACCTTGTCCATTGGAGAGAGATGAAGAAGACCCTTGAAACAAAGGAGAAGATCCAAGAAACATCAGGTAATTCCATTGCTGACTGTGCCCACCACTGAAAAAGGATAGCTGTTAACCCAATGTGTACTCATGAATTGACTCATGAATATCAAAAATTGTTGAGACTGCTGCAGGACTTCAAAATCTGCAGGAATCATTGCATTCCCTAACACATAATGAGACTGTTACAGGATTTCAGAACTTGCAGGAATCATTAGATTCCCTGACACAAGAAGTAATGGGCAATAGATTGGGTTTGGACTATCTCTTGGCTGCTGAAGAAGCTATATGTGTGATTGTTATTTATATACCCTCCTTCTAGAACTTATGGACATGTATAATTTCTCATGTTGATTCATGTTGTTTGTTACATCACTACTACTAGCCTGGGTTATATTACTATGTGCTTGTGTAATAACTCCCATGCTGGTGGATTTATGTATACCTGTTTCAAGTAAGACCCTTCAGTCCAGAAGAAACCTACAAAGAATATATGGTTTTGTGTTCTCACCTCCCTGAGAAGTCAGAGGAGCTGGAACTCTATAGCCATCCACCTGCCACCCCAGAAAAAAGCTCTCTCTCTCTCTCTGTCTGTCTGTCTCTCTCTGTCTCTCTCTCGCTCTCTATCTGTTTATCTGTCTATCTGTGTGTATATATATTTATGTGTGTATGTGTCTCTCTTATATCTCTCTCTCTCCTCTGTCTCCTTCCCTCCCCCTTTTTTCCACTTTTTTTCTCCTCAACAATATGACATTATCCATTATATTTCAGTTTGTTGGCTCTAACCACTTGCCTTCCCATTTATTTTTCCAAATTTCTTTTATTTGAAATTTAACAAAAGCTCTTGAAGATCAGACACATTTACAGATATAATTTCAAATTATGAAAATCTCAATTCAATCTGTTAGTGACACTATTTCTATTCTTACATATATGCTAGGTAGTGAAATGTGTATTGAAGTGTGACAACCTCAAGCAGATTTGTGAAGCTGAATTTACTCTTCTTCCATCTTTTAACTAACTAATTAAATGCTGGCGCAATTATAGTTTCTAGTAACTAAATAGTCAACAAAAGCCAGGGAAAGAAAAGTTCTTTCACAAACTTGATGACTTCCTCATCCACCCTTCATATTTTGGCAGGATTCCCACACATGTTATCACACATGAAACTTGACTACAGCCTGTTTAGTTAATTATGACAAACCAACATGGAAACAATTATCTGTGAGTGTAAATTTATTCACCAGGTGTTATACACCCACTTCCCTCCTGTTTTCAGGGCTGGTGAAACTGAGCCTAAGGGGACAGGAGACCCAGGGCTCATAGGAAGAGGAGAACAGTAGGGAATCATAGAATTATTCCAGAAATTACCAGATGGAACCTCCACTGTACTCCCCAGCTATATAGGAGCTGTGTAAAAAAAAAAAAAATCAGTTGTTGATGAGGCCTGGGCTATATTCTATGGCCAATTTTACAATATAGATATATTTATAAAGAATGGGAGTTATTTGAACTCTAATAATGATGTAGGATTACTCATATGTATACATGGTACTTCTAAATCATAGGATGTGAGATAATAGTGAATAACAACTCCCTGGAACAGATCATCTGATCAAAAATATCTTATCCACTGATTATTAATCATTGATGGATTAGACAACAAAAGTGGGGACCATTATCTCAAGAAGGATAAGCACACATATTACTTGAGAGTACTTCTTTAACCTTCTTTGTTCAGTATATGCTAGAAACATATCATATTTATGAGATACACTAGATAAGCTCCAAAAATGACTGAGAAGTGATTTCTGGAGTCCTGATTTTTATTTATTTATTTATTTGTTTGTTCATTTTTATTTTTTGCAGAGGAGAAGTGGGAAAAAGTCTTTGGTATAGAAAATTTGAGAGGACTGAACAAGAGAAAGTGGACCAAAAATAATAAGGTACCTGCATAAGTGCTTAGAAGATGGAAAAATAGGATTTCAGATAACATCTTTTATTTTATTTTACCATTTAGGCTGAGACTTGCTTTACAATCCAAATTATTTCCATTCAATTAATAGTTACAAAAGCTACCTATGTACAAAACCCATCCATGACTCATGATGTCACACCAAGGACTTAATTTCTCTATCTGCCCAAAATGAATAATTCCTTGTCACAAAGGAAGGTTCAATATAGAGGGGAAAATGGCAGAAGGATTTCCCATAGAGATGGCTTTAGTATAAAAACAAAAAACAAATTGATAAAATATTCCATTTCTAGGCTTTTTCCAGAACCAAAGCCTCAACTTCATGACATGATGAGATATTGGGAGATGATGTTAGTGAAAGATATAAGTAATATATACCATAAAATCAAAGATTATTAAAACTAAATACTACTTGAGAAATCATGTCATTCAAGGGTTCTATTTACTTTAGGGGTTCCATGAAATTGGCTGGGGAAAAAATTACACCTTTATTTTCACTATTTCACTGTACCTGAAATTTAGTATTCTTTTTTTCCCCCTGAGGCAATTGGGGTTAAATGACTTGCCCAGGGTCACACAACTAGGAAGTGTTAAATGACCGAGGTCAAATTTGAACTCAGGTCCTCCTGATTTCAGGGCTGGTGCTCTATCCACTGTGCCACCTAGCCACCCCTAGTATTCTTTCAATTGCTTTATAAAATGTTCTTCCGAGAATGGGTCCAGAGGCTTCTTCAGACTTCCAGAAGTCTCTATGATATAACAAAAGCTTAAGAACTCTTAATCTAGTTCAATTCTCTTGTTTTATAGTGGTGATAAAGTGATGCTGTAAAATATTAAGTGATTTGCACCTTAGGTGAAGAAGGCAATGTAGTGAATAGTCAAAATACAAAATGATAAAATATATATAGTTATGTATGCCTGCATGTACAGGGCGGCTTTTTTTTTTTTTTTAATATATATTTGGAAGGTATAGCCAGTAGTATATGGTAGATTTACAGTTTCATTTACAATCATCTTTTTATTGTATTGTGTTGCAGAAATGATTGCTTTGTTCAATGAATTAAAAATGCCACATTTTTAAAAAAATTAATAGTATTTTATTTCTTCAAATACATGCAGAGATAGTTTTCAGCATTCGCCTCTGTAAAATCTTGCATTACAAATCTTTTTTCTTCTCCCCCCACCCCAAGACAGCAAGAATTCTGATATAGGTCAAATATGTGCAATTCTTCTCAATATATTTCTATATATCGTCATGCTGTGCAAGAAAAATCAGATCAAAAGGGAAAAAACATGAGAAAGTAGGGGGAAACAAGCAAACAACAGCAAAAAAGGATGAAAATACTACTAATATTTTTTTTAAAAAGCACTGCCCCTTCCACTGTACCACAAATAATAATCATATAGATAGATAGATATACACACATATGTATTATGTACACATGTGTGCATTTACATATATTTTGTACATGTAGATTTTGTGATGTATATAAAAATTGTGTGATTATATGTATATTTTATATATTAATGTTTATTTTATATGTATATTTTATCATACATATTTTTAAATTTTAATTTTCTTTAAAATTAAAATTTTAACAATTAAAAATTCAATTTTTAATTGTTTTTGTTCTGTAAATTTAGCTTCAGGTTCATAGGCCCATGGATTTTGACCAGGAAGGGACTAAAAAAGTTATCTATTCCATATTCTATAAGAAATGACAAATAGGATGAATACAGAGAGACTAACATGAACTGATGCTGAATGAAATGAGCAGAACTAGGAGATCATTATACACTTCAACAACGATACTGTATGAGCAGGTATTCTGATGGAAGTGGATATCTTCGACAATGAGAAGATCCAATTCAGTTCCAATTGGTCAATGATGGACAGAACCAGCTACACTCAGAGAAAGAACATTGGTAAATGAATGTGGATTACTTGCATTTTTGTTTTTCTTCCCAGGTTATTTTCTGAATCCACTTTTTCTTTTGCAGCAAGAGAACTGTACAGATATGCACACATATATTGTATTTAAGATATACTTTAACATGTTTAACATGTATGAGACTGCCTGATCCAAGAGAGGAGGTAAAGAGAGTGAAAGGAAAAGTTGGAACAGAAGTGATTGCAAGGGGCAATGCTGAAAAATTACCCATGTATATGTTCTGTCAATAAAAAGCTATAATTAAAAAAGTTATCTATTCCAAACCTTTGATTTTACAGATTAGAAAACTAAGGCCTAAAAGAAGTCACTTGTGCAATGTCACAAATGTGTGCTCTGACTCTAAGTCTAATACTCTTTCTACTCTACTGGTCTACATAGTCTGGCAAGCAAAAGAAAAGGTGGGCCAGAACTATAGAGAAAAATCAGCCTAAGAATCAAATTTGATCATTTAAAAAAAAAATGCAAAGAAAGAGAACTTGCTCTGAACTCTTAAAACAAATTTTCTTTAAAGGTCATTACAATTGTTCTGCTATTAAGATCCCACCCAATGACTCATCTCTAGGGCTGCCTCTTCAGGATTTGCTCCAGCACCAGAAACTCCAAGAGGTGCTATTTCATGTGGAATCCTAGAATCTGCTCCAATGCTGTCTCTCAGGTTCCCATGTGTCTCTTTTTCCCTGGCTACCCAGAACATACTCTTCCATTTCATTCTCAGAAATGAGTTCTCCCATGTTCTTCATGGCCCTATCTCTTTTATCTAGGACTTTCTATTCTCTCTCTCTCTCTCTCTCTCTCTCTCTCTCTCTCTCTCTCTCTCTCTCTCTCTCTCTCTCTCTCTCTCTCTCTCTCAAATCCAGCCTTCCAGGAAGTAGGATTCTTAACCAGTAGTCCATGAATTTGTTTCCTTTTTTTCCTAATATTTTGATAACTGTATTTCACTAACATTGTCCCCTTTGTAATCCTATGTATTTCAATTTATGCATTTAAAAACATTATTCTGAGAAGGGATCCATAGACTTCACCATATGTTTGAAGGGGTCCAGGTTGACAGAAAAAGTTAAGAAACCCTTCTCTACATTCCATCAAGTGTTTTCCCTTATGGAGCCAAGTGAAACTTGCAAAGGAAAGCATATCATCCAAGTGTAAGATGAAACTAAACTGGTGCAGATTCACAAAGTCACTAACTATAGAACTAATAATTTCCTACAAACCTATTCTCCTATCTATGAATCTTACAATAGGGATATAATTTAGGATTTCAATCGCTCTACTTATATTTCTTATAGTCCTATAAGCACACTTTGCCTTATCAAAGTATATATCAAATATTCACTTATTTGCATATATTTCTATCCTTACTAAAATATAAGCTCTATGAAAGAAAGGACTATTCCATTTTTCATCTTTGTATCTCTACACTCAAGTCACTGTCTAGAATATTAGTAAATGTTCCCATTCAAATGAGTCCCCATTCTGAATTTCCTATTCCCTCTGCTTACTGGAAGAAAATTCCTGTTCACTTTCCATAACTACTCTTCTATATATCTATTTCTATTTGTGTTTCTATTGGATACTATATTTATTATAACATTTTATTTACACATTCTTTTTGACCTCAAATCCTCCCTCAAACTTACTTTTGTGTATCTGGAGAAGGAGAGGAGAGACTTCTGGTTGATGAAATTATAGTCTCAGAATTGAAAATGGACTAAGAGTTAATCTAGTCTAACACTATATCCAAAACAATTTACCCAGCATCATTCTACCTACTGTTTCCAATTTGCTAAGCCCCCAATGGTAATTTCTTACCTTTTATAAAAAGCTTTTACAAATCTTGTCCATTGGAAAACTCTGGATTATTTATGAATACAATAATGATGATTTCTAATAAAGCTTTAAAAAAAATAATAGAGCTCCAATAGAGCTTTAAAAAAAGGAATTTTTGCTCAACTTTCATTGCACTGGGGAAGCAAACTTACTATTATACTCCATTTGTAATGAAGGTTGAGCAAGAAATAGTAGAGGGGGGCACTAGCAAAGTGCTTAAGAAAATTTGAAGCAGAGATCATTTGTAGCTAGATGTATCAAGAGAGAAACCTGATTAGAGCCTTGAAGAAAGAAGATTTCAAGGGTCAGAAATGGAAAGAAGGGAAGTTATATTCCAGGTATTGGAAACATTTATATGAGAATTCAGAGAGATGAGAAAGGACAACACAATAAAAGAAGGCAATAGTCTGCTTTAATGGGACATGGAGTGTCTGAAGAGGAATTATGTTGAAATTTGGCTGAAGTAAGTAGATTGGAAATTGCTTTTGAGGATTCTTAAATGCCAAATTTAGGTATATGCCTTTATCCTGTAGATATCCAGGAGTCACTGACAGTTTCTGAGTAGGGGTATAATACAACCAGACTTGGGTTCTTGGAAGATTATTTTTGCAGCAATAGTATCACTGTTAAAATACTGATATAAAAAACTGATATAAAAATATATGTTTAACCTTTATCAGTTTTCTGTCTTGGTGAGAGGGAAGGGAGAGAAAAATTTGGAATGCAAAGTATTACAAAAATGAATGTTGAAAAAATGTATTTGAAAAAACAAAATACTATTGAGAAAAAAATTTTTAATCTTAAAAAAGAAATGTATTATCAAAAAATAGTTGGAACAGCAAAAGATAACTGATAGACATTCCATATATTATAATGGTCTCCTTGCTATGACAGAATAAAGCAGGGAAGACCCCAGAATATTGCATAACCCCTATACTATAAAAATATGATGAGACAATATAGTACAATGGGTGGGTAGAAAGCTAGCCTTGAAGCTGGGAAGATCTGGGTGTAAGTCTTGCCTCTGACCATATTGTGAGACACTGGCCAAGTTATTTAGTATGTTAAGATAACTCTATAAGTCTATAAGTTACAAAGCAGTATATTTGATATGGCTGATAGAAGGAGATTCCTCATATAAGAGTTCTCTAGATCAGTGAAAGCCTGGGTCAATGTTTATCCCTATAAGGTAGATGAACAAGAGTCTCACAGAAAAGACAGATATGAATATGTTAAGAACAGCATCATTGAAAGGAACATTTATATCAATGAAAGCTTAGAGACAATTTAAGGGGGTTTTGCAACTCTTGAAGATTAGATAGAGGAGGGGAAAGATTAGTAGCATGGAATCCTTTGAAAAATCTATTACAATATTATATTATAGTAAATCCTATTTATAAGTCATAGAGACACATATGCAAATCAAGTCCCAGGAATAGACCTGGGATCCCAAAGTTACCCAAGATAAAGATGCAGTCTACATTCTAATAATGGCCCTGAGTTACACAACTAACCTCCTGACTGACATGCTTCACTTCTTAGTAAAGAGCTCTAAGAGCAACTTTTCACATAGAATACAATAGTGATTCCCAATCCCAGTTCTTAGATATCCTAGGGAGTCACCATGTAGTGAAGGATTGTTTCCAAAAGTTCTCTAAAATCATTCTCATGACGATATTAATTTTAATTGCCTTTCTTTTAAAAAACTTAACCATATGCCATGCATCACTTCTGGAGGAAGAGATATGCCACAAAACAACAAAGGCTATAAATTCAGGCATATTGGCAATCTCTGGTCCAAATTAGTTTTTTTCTGCTTTAATTTCTTTTTGTGCTCTGACTAGACTAAGGGGAAGTTAAGATTCTCAACAGGGGACAATCCTGCTGATGGATCTGTTTTTCAAACCTTTCCAACTCTCTTAAGTGGAATATGATTCTAATTGGCGATTTAAAAGAAACCTCTCTGGTCTTCCTGGAAGGGTTAGATTTTCATGATGTTGATACAAAAAGAACTGATAAATGTGATATATTGGGGGAAAAAAGAGTGCTAGATTTGGAAATAGACATTTAAATCCAAAGTCTGTTATTTACTAGCTATATGATCTTGATCAAGTAAATTCACTGCTGCAAACTTCACTGTCCCCATCCACAAAATGAGGTGGTTGCACTAGAATAATCTCCAAGGAACTTTATAACACTAAATTCTGATCTCAAGAAACTGGAAAATGTTACTAGAAAACCAGAGATTGAAAACATTGTTTTACTTCATGATATCAGATGTGTTTTTTTAAACCGTGGATAAAATTGTCAGTCTTAGTTTAACACAGCCTGAGTGTGCCTACTAAACATTAATGTCATAACTAAGATAGAACAATTAGTTATGATATGCCTCAGGATACTAGATCTAGAGGTTATAAATAGCACTTGAAAGAATTAAGATTAGCATCTTCTTAGTATTCCTTTTAAGAATAATTAAAATTAGGGTCCACTAGATGGCACAGTGGATAGAGCACCAGCCCTGAAGTCAAGAGGACCTAAGTTCAAACCCAGCCTCAGACACTTAATACTTCCTAGCTGTATGTCCCCTGGGCACAAGTCAATCCAGTTGCCTTGCAAAAAAAATTTTAGTAATAATGATTAAAATAAAAAGACATTATAAGGCCTACTTGCACAACATCCAAACATAGGTTTTCCTCACCTCTCACATATTACATTTTGTTTAATCATTATCTAACCCTTAGTCATTGGATGGGTATTGCTTCAGACAAATTAAGGCATGGGAAAAAATCTTAATTTAGAAAGGCCAAGGTCATCCATAGCATCCTGAACCATTGCCTATCTTCATGACTTGTCTTGCCGCTGAACTTCAATGACTGAAAGAGAGAGAAGACTGACAATTTTGCAGCGCTCTCCCTCACTTAAATCTAATTCAAATCCAAGTCAACATAGCACCTTTGTTGGGGCAGAGCCAAGATGGCAGAGAGGAGACACATCTTTATCTGACCTCTGAACTAGTGACAAAACCCACAAATATTTTGAGTGTAACAAATTTTCAGCAGAAGATATTTTGGAAGAACTTCAGAAAAGGTCTGAATGGCTGAATAAGCTATGGTATATGAATGTTATGGAATATTATTGTTCTATAAGAATTGATCAGCAGGATGATTTCAGAGGGGCCTGGAGAGACTTACATGAACTGATGCTGAGTGAAATGAGCAGAACCAGGAGATCATTGTACATGGCAACAACAAGATTATACTATGATCAATTCTGATAGCTGTGGCTCTTTTCAACAATGAGATGATTCAGACCAGTTCCAATAATCTTGTGATGAAGAGAGCCATCTACACCCAGAGAGAAGACTGTGGGAACCGAGTGTGTTTCACAACATAGCATTTTCACTCTTTTTGTTGTTGTTGTTTTGCTGCTTGCATTTTATTTTCTTTCGCATTTTTTCCCTGTTTGATTTGATTTCTTATGCATCAAGATAATTGTATGAATATGTATACATATATTGGATTTAACATATATTTTTGCCATATTTAATATATATTGGATTACTTGTTATCTGCAGGAGAAGAGGGGGGAAGTTGAAATGCAAGGTTTTGCAAGCGTCAATGTTGAAAAATTATCTATGCATATGATTTGAATGCCCCTACGTCTGGTAACTACTCTTTGTGCTCTCAGCTTCCTCCTCTCTTCATTTCCTTTTGGGTGCTATCTTTAGGTACAGTTTTGTTTTTTTTTTTTTTAATTTTAATTTATATATGTATTACAGGCTTAGCAGATTACCTCACACATAGACCTGAATTAAATGTTTGTTAAATTGAATACACTGTTGTCTGGCCTTAGCCTTATGATGGAATTATTGACAAAGGAATATAGGATTAAATTTCCTGACTTAAGTAATTACTAATTTGTATGATGTTCAATTTCATTCCCCTTCAGTTTGCCTCCTTATATATGAAAGAAATATACAAGATAAGCATGAAGAGGAACGTACATAGGGGTCAAAAGTTCCCTTTGGATATTTGGTTTGATTAATTTTCTTAGAGAGGGCAATGTATTATGCAACTGCTCCTTTAAAATGCAAAAATATTTTTTCTAGGGCCAGAACTAACCATCTTTAACTCTATCAAGAACTCTTTCATTAGGGCCAGCTAGTGGCAGAGTGAACAGAGCACCAGTCCTGAAGTCAGGAGGACCTGAGTTCAAATCTAATCTCAAACACTTAACACTTCCTGGCTGTGTGACCTTGGACAAGTCACTTAACTCCAATTGCCTCAGGGAAAAAACCTCTTTCACTGTAAATTGGCCAGTTCTTTTTTTAAAAAAACACATTCCACATTTATCATGCTGCACAAGATAAAACAGATTATAAAGGGGGGAAATGAAAAAGGAAGAAAAAAAAAAAAAAGAAAATCAAGCAAGCAAACAACAACAAAGGTGAAAATACTATCTGTGATCCACATTCAGTTCCCATAGTCCTCTCTCTGGATGGCTCTCTCCATCACAAGACCATTGGAACAGGACTGAATCACCTCATTGTTGAAAAGAGTGGGTCCATAACATTTGATCATCACTTAATTCTGCTGTTGCTGTGCACAATGTTCTCTTGCTTCTACTCATTTCACTTATCTTGTTGCATAAGAAAAATCAAATCAAAAAGGGATACAATCTGAGAAGTGTGTAGTGTCTCATAGTTGTCTTAATTTTCATTTCTCTGATCAACAGTGATTTAGAGCACCTTTTCATATGATTAATTATGGTTTTAATTTCTTCATATGAAAATTGTTCATATCCTTTGACCATTTATTAATTGGAGAATGGCTTGAATTCTTATAAATTTATAAATTTGAGTAAATTTTCTTTATATTTTAGAAATGAGGCTTTTATCGGAATCCTTAAATGTAAAAATTATTTCCCAATTTATTGCTTCTCTTCTGATCTTGTCTGCATTAGTTTTGTTTGTACAAAAACTTTTTAACTTAATATAACCAAAATTATCTACTTGGTATTCAAACTGGTGTTCCAGTTTTTCTTCAGATATAAATTCCTTCCTTTACCACAAATCTGAGAGGTAAAATATCCTATGTTCTTCTAATTTGCTTATACTATCACTCCTTATGTATAAATCATGAACTCATTTCAATATTATCTTTGTATGCAGAATTAGGTGTGGGTCAATGCCTGTTGTGTCCAGAGTAGCTCTCTAGAAGATCTCAGTATCTGCCCAAGTCTTTGGTCTTAGAGTGATGGAGGAGTGATGAGGCAGGACTCACATGAATGGTCAAACATGGAGTCCATTTATTCCAAATTCCCTCAGCCTTATTTACCTTGTTACCCTTATATAACCACAGCAACACTGAGCATGTGCTAACTATATACTGCATATGTGGGACCACATAAACAACTTGCTATTGTATGTAGATGACTCTTTGCTACTTGGTATCACTCTGCTTCAACTACAACACAGGTTGTCACCACCTCCTAACTTCAGGAAGCAGAGAATCCTTAGGGGAGATGGGGAGCTGAACCAGACATTGTCAGTAGGTTCCCTCTGAGCTAGGGTCTTATATCTCACCCAGAGTTCACCCATTATCTGTAGCCCTCTACATCTCTCCCTTTCTTTTGTTTTAATTGAAGCAAGGTGTACATTAGTGGTTAAATCCATCATCATGGGAGAAATCACACAGGCAAGTTATAATATAACAAACAATATGAATAAACAAGATACTCTAAAAGATTTCCATGAGTCCCAGAAGGAAGGTATAGAAAATAACTATCAATTCATAACCACACATACACCTCCTTCAGCAGCCAAGAGATAGTCCAAAGCCAATCTATTGTCCATCACTTCATGTGTCAGGGAATCCAATGATTCCTGTAGGTTTTAAAGTCCTGCATCAGTCACATTAAAAATTATTTTTTTATGTTCATGAGTCAATTGCCATACACATAGGGTTAACTGCTATGCTCTTTCAGTGTTGGACTATAATGTTCTGATTAGCTTTCTGGAGGACTTGGGACCAGCCTTTGTTTTAACAGAGTAATCATCATGAGAATAGTCAGGGATAAAGTCCAAAATGTTTTTTATCTCTTTCACAGTCTGTCTCCTTCAACTGGGGCCCAGGCTAGCTTTCTGGAGGCCCTCCATAATAGGTCTTGGTTTCAGTGCAGGAGAGCCACCCAGATGGTCTCTATCTTGAAAAGTCTGTGTCTGGCTGAGTTTGTCCCAATTTATATACTCTATTACAATTAAATCATTACAGTATACTGAGTATAAACCAATTATTATGTCACTAGGGAACCATTATTTGTTGTAAGATTAAATCAATCATATTGAACTAGAGAATTCACATGCTAAACTAGATAAGCATTCTTAGCAATTCCACTAAGTTAACATTTTGTTTTAGGATTGAATCAATCTTTCTGAGTTTCTGCCCTTTACAGTGGACACAATCAAAGATGGAACTACCCGATGTTCCTTAGGTATTCTCCTTCATTGGAGGGTCTTCTATTTTTCCATCTCTCTCTGATGGACAAGATGGATATGGTTTGTTAGTACCCAATGGATTCCTTCTCCATCTGTAGAGACACAAGCAAACCCTCTGTCCCAAGCTATTAGTCTGTCTAGTCCCTTCCATTCATCACTTTCTGGATCTTTCCACATCATCTGGTGATTATCTAAAGATACCAGTGCTGCTCGCACTGGACACTGCCCTTCCAGCAGGTTATGAAACCTATCTGCCACAACCAGTGCTTCTTCATCAAAATCAAGCTATCAAAATAAAAAATTAATAGTATAAAGGGCTAAGTTTAGACATTCTCTAGGCTTACCTGTGGTTCTCCGTTTTATTTGTTTTTGGAAGAGCGTCTTGATGTCTCTATTTCTCCTTCTACAATTGCTTGTCCTTGAGGATTGAAGGATATGCCAGTGGTGTGTGAAATCTGATACTGGGCACAAAAGTGTGCAAAGTGTTTAGAAGTATATGCAGGAGTGCTACTACTGGGCTTATATCCCAAATACTAAAGAAGAGAAAGGGACTGTATGTGCCAAAATGTTTGTGGCAGTCCTTTTTGTAGTGGCTAGAAACTGGAAAATGAATGGATGCCCATCAATTGGAGAATGGTTGGATAAATTATGGAATATTATTGTTCTGTAAGAAATGACCAGCAGGATGAATACAGAGAGGCTTGAAGAGACTTACATGAACTGATGCTGAGTGAAATGAGCAGAACCAGGAGATCATTATACACTTCAACAACAATACTGTATGAGGATATATTCTGATGGAAATGCATATCTTTAACAAAGAGAAGATATAATTCAGTTCCAATTGATCAATGATGGACAGAATCAGCTACACCCAGAGAAGGAACACTGGGAAATGAGTGTAAACTGTTTGCATTTTTCTTTTTCATCCCAGGTTATCTTTACCTTCTGAATCCAATTCTTCCTGTGCAACAAGAAATTCGGTTCTGCACACGTATATTGTATTTAGGATATACTATAACACATTTAACATGTATGGGACTGCCTGCCATCTAGGGGAGAGGGTGGAGGGAAGGAGGGAAAAATTTGGAACAGAATGAGTGCAAGGGATAATGTTGTAAAAAAATTACCCATGCATATGTATTGTCAAAAAAAAAGTTATAATTATAAAATTAATAAAAAATAAATTAATAAAAAAGAAGTATATGCAGGTCCATTATCTGTTTTTATTGCTTGTGGCATGATCATAATGCAAAAGCCTGTATAAGGAATTCAGTGATCACTTGGGATGTCTCTTTTGCTGCTGGTACTGCAATAGTAAATCTTGAAAAGGTGTCTACTATGACATAGATACAAGACAGACAACCAAAAGATTTATGATGGG
This sequence comes from Sminthopsis crassicaudata, assembly GCF_048593235.1. Taxonomy (NCBI): domain Eukaryota; kingdom Metazoa; phylum Chordata; class Mammalia; order Dasyuromorphia; family Dasyuridae; genus Sminthopsis; species Sminthopsis crassicaudata. Next base: position 441,278,798 of record NC_133617.1, read on the forward strand.
TCACATCCATTTGCCAAATTTCATTGGGTCTCAAACAACTAGGGTTTTTCCCTGGAGGTAGCATGGGAGCATGGAAAGGAAGGCAAGCTATATAGGCTTTTAACTATGCTCCTAGCTTCCTCTTTTGTTATCCCAAACTGCAGATGAAAGCTCATGCAGCCTGAAGATATTTAGAATAAAACTTTTGGGCTGCCTGAAATAAAGGAGTGTTAGCTAACATGGTGAGAAGATGACTTGCCTTCAAGTTTCCATAAAAAAACAGGACCTGGAAGTCTCATGTATGAGTAGACACGTAAGATATAATACTTACCTGGACATTTTCTCATTTGCTCCTGAAGTTCCTTAAAAAGCTGATATATATTAGAGGCTACAAATTTTATTTGGCAATTCTTTGTACCACACCTACTGAATAAGCTGAATCAGATATTATATTTACATCTCCTGGATAATAGGTAAAAGCTAGTATGATTGCATACAATTCATTCTGCTTAGTGGACTGAAAGGAAGTTCTGACTACTCTTTTTATAGCCAAGTCAGGAGAATATATAGCACAAATGTTATGTTTGGATGCATCTGTAAAGATGGTTGGTCCTTTAAGAGGAACCTTAGAAATGTAATAGTCGGGTTATCTTTAATGGAGACCTGTGTGTAAAATTTGGAGCTGTGGCCAATAAAATTTGCCACTCTGGAATATTTTCACAGCATACATTAATTTGTGCATTGGTATAAAAGGTAGATATCTTATCAGGTCTTATCCCAGATAATCGTATTACTGGCTTAATAGACTTTAATAAGATTCTAGCCACAAGCACTGGGTAAGAAATAAGGCTTTGGTCTGGTTGTGCTTGGAGGATCACCCACTCAATCACACTATCTCCTTGATGAAGGACTGATGCTTTTGTAGCAAAAATTAATTTTTTGTCACAATTGAGTGACTCTTTCAACCACATTGAGTAAAGCTAGTTCAACTTCTTTCTCAGAGCCTCTTGGGCTTCTTTTATAAGCTACAGTTGTATGGGATGCAAAGATCCTAACCCAAAATTAACTACTCAAAGACCTCTCTAGAGACAAACAGAAAAGTTTCTTTATTTCTATTTTCCCGAGAAGTGGTTCAATCCCTTCACCAGAAAGTCTGGAGTAGGAAAAGCCAATTTTACAGTAGTAAGGAATACAGTTATATAGTCAAGGTTTTACAGAAATTATTCCCCCACCCATTTCCTCATAATCCTTTTAAAATCATTGACAAACTCGACCTTTATTCCTTATTTGTTTTTGGAATACAGGTAGGCTTTTTGTGATACCAGGGTCTTGATTAAGCAATAAATGTTATTAAGAAAAAGGAGTCTGTTTTGCTTCAAAGGTTAATAATCAATTAAGCCAGAGGTATTTAAGATTGGTCTATTTTACTTCAGATAAGTAATCAATTAACAGATAGAGATAGCCAGTTTGGAGACTTCTCAGATATTTTCAGGCCATTAAACAATTGGTCAGGTTTTTCTTCTTTAAGCAGTTGAACAAGGGTCAAAAGGGATTACCTGAGGTATTTTCTTCGGGAAGAGTAAATCTTTGCTCTTCTCCCAGAGCCTTAATAATTAAACAGACCCTTAGTGCTGAGTCTTGAATTACCTAAGGTTATTATTCTGAGAAGTCTTCAGTTTCCTGTTTCACTCAGGGTGGTGAGTTTAAAGCACTTAAAATGTCATACAATGGTTGTAATTGATAAGTAGTTAAGCCTAATACTGAATGTTTCCATTGAATATCTCTTAGCAATTTCTGAAAGTCATTTAAGATGTTCAGCTTCTCTGTTTTTAAAGAAAGTTTTTATACTATAAATACCTTAGGGTATACTTCATATTCTAAATATTAAAAAGAAGCATGCCTTTTGATTTTTTCTGGAGCTATATATAATTGGTAGTTCCTTAATGTTCTCTGGTCTTTTGTAAACATGCTTCTAACATTTGCTCCTCAGGTGTACACCTCAAGAATCATACGTGTAGTGTAATAACATAACTTTTGGAAATGCTTTTCTTACTGGAGTAAGAGCAGCAGCCACATCATCTAACACATGGTAGCTATATTTCATCCCCTGTGGCAAAACTGTCCATTCAAATCTTTTATAAGGTTCACCTAAATTAATTCTAGGCACTGAAAAGGCAAATCTTTTCATATTCTCCTTATCTAGAGGGATATAGTGGAAAAAATCCTTAATGTCTATAACCCAAAGAAGCCATTCTCTAGGCAATTGAGTAGGAAATGGAAGCCCAGGCTAAAGAGTTCCCATTGTATCCATCTGTTCATTTACTTTTCTCAAATCAGTCAACATCCTCTACTTTCCAAGATTTCTTTTTTACATCAAATAAAGGAGAATTCCAAGGACTTAGAGAAAGTTGTAAGTGTCCTTGGTCCAGTTGCTCCTGTACTATGTCTAATAAGGCCTAGATTTTTTCACCCGTTAAGGGCCACACTGTTCCACCCACACTAGTGTATTAGTTTCCCATTGAACAGAAATAGGTGAGAGTTCTGGCAGGCCTTCAAAAGTAGCCCTGCCTAAAAAGCTGAAGTACTCAATTACAATCTTAACTTCAGTAAAGACTCTTCTCTTTTGCCTTGCCTCAGGACACAGGAGGACAAAATTGTGCTAGAGGGGCTGATGGTGTCACCCAATGCCCCTTCTCCTCCTCCTTCTCCTGCCCATGAAGGCTGAGTTGAGGGAGGAGGTTCTGGAAATAGAAGATACTCCAAAGGTACATGTGCAGGCTTAGGCAGAAGTGAAGGTGGCCTGAGAAATGGAGAAGTGCCACACCTCTCAAACTTCCTAGAGCAGCAAAAAGAAAAAAGAAAAAAAAAAAAAAATATATATATATATGTATATATATATATATATATATATATATATATATATATATATATATATCAACAAAATACTAAAAAAGACTTTCTTAGCTTCATCCCATGTGCTGCACCCTCTGGGTCTACCAGCACCAA